>NW_024070192.1:7989134-8159998 GCF_014754425.2 Oryx dammah | reverse complement strand
GCTCCTGCAGAGCACAGAGGAGGTCGCCTCCGCGCCGCGCCGCTTCCCGGCCGCGTACCGCGCCGCGCCCATGGCCCCCGGCGAGGCTGCCCCGCGCCCGCCCTGCCGCCCGCTCTCTCCGCTGCCCGCGCTCGGGTGTCGGGTGTCCAGCCCCGCGCTGCGTTACGCCCGGAGGCGCCGCATTGTTTCCTCGGAGGAGGCGGCCGAGTAGCGGCTGGGGTGGCCCGGGAGCGGCCGCCACGCTTCCTCGGCGCGCCGGCGCCACCTCGTGGCCGCGGCCCAGCGGCGCTCTCTCCAGGCCCGAGGCGGGGCGCCGGGGTGGGAAGGCGGGCGGGCGGCCGTCCCTGAGCCTCCTTCCAGCCCTGCAACTTCCCCAGGCCCCGCTTTCGGAAGCATGCCGGGTGCCACCAGCTCTGAGGGCCGAGGGCTGCTTGGGGCTCCTGCAGAGCACAGAGGAGGTCAGCGCTAGGAGGAGGTTGCCCCCTTACGCCCGGTGCCAGGGCCCTCCCTCGGGTCGCTGCTCCTGCCTCTGCGGCCACAGGGCTTCTGCATCGGCCCCTTCACACCCACGATTTCGCTTTGCAACCTTCACCCATCCTTTGGCCCTCTCTGGACAGACTGCCGCAGCTCTCCTTTGCTTCCTTTTTTTGAATACAGCCTGTGACACTGAGGCTCTTCCTCTGAGCCCAGAAACAGGGGCAGGTGGGTTGGGTTCTAGTTTCAGACCTTCCATTAACCAGCAGGTGATACCTGAAAGTCAAGGGGACTCCTCGGTTTCCCTCACCCTGCCCCACCCCACCCCATGGCTCAGCGGTAAAGAGTCTACCTGCAATGCAGGAGCCGCGGGAGACACGAGTTCGATCCCTGGGTCAGGAAGATTCCCCTGGAGGAGGAAATGGCAACCCACTCCAGTATTTTTGCCTGGAGAATCCCATGGTCAGAGGAGCCTAGCCAGGCTACAATCCATAGGGTTGCAAAGAGTCTGACATGACTGAAGCGACTTGGCGGGCACACGTGAGGTTCTCTAAGGCTCCTTCCAACTCCAGAAAGCGTGCATGTCCTCCCTTCACCCCCACCCACCCTGCTTCCACTTCTTGACCCTGGAGAGGTGTTTGCCTTTGCAGAGAGGGGTCAGTGGCCCCTGTGAGCACCCCGAGCAAGAACCAAGCCTGGATCTGAGGATGCTTCTCAGGCAGGAAGGGCACTTGCCAGGCCAGCTTGGCCAGGCATAGCCAGGGAAGGCCCAGGCTGGGAAGAGCCCAAGGCCTCAGGCCATGTGAAGAAGGCCATGGATGACCCCGAGGGCCTTTCCAGAAGAGGAAACCTCTATATTGGTAGGTCCAGTCCTTGTCTGGTCCAACCAGGCCCCAGCCTCCCCTCTCCCAGCCCCTGCCCCTTTGTTGCTCACCTAGCCCACCCCCCCAGCCCCGATCAGGGCCATTTCTCACCAGCTGTGACTCACAGTCTGCCTTTCCTGCTCCTTCCTCATCAAAATTCACCTGTCCAGTGTTCCATTACCTCATCGCCTTGCTCGCCACTAATGTGAAAGCCGATGATGAATTGGTGTTGGCGGATTAATGTGTTAACTCCAGCTAGGTGACAAATTTGCATTGAACAAGGACATGCTGACCGGGCCTTGGTGTGGAAGAGTGACAAATGGTGGCAGGAAATTTGGGCATCACAGCAGGCTGGCCAAGGAGATCTCTGAGGGCAGGGATCTAAATCATTTTGTTCCTGGACCCTTACGTCTGCTATACACTCAGGCAATAACCAAAGCCTTGAATGTCAGGGCAAAAGCCACAGCCACACTCAGGCGTGAAATGTCCTGCAGATTGTGCACAAGCTCCAGGGGTCACATTGGCACTTGGTTGGCATTTTAGGCCACAGGCTAGAGGAGAAGATGGGGGTCTCCCCAAAGGCACAGTTGTGCCTGGTGTGGCTCATGGGAGAAAGTGGCCTTCTCTCAACCAGAAGCCAGATTTCTGAAGGTGACAGAGGGTACCCTCCCACCCTGGGTCTTGCCCTCTTGGACATGGCTTAGAGATGGGCTGGGAGAAAGCACCCGCTGCCTTTACCGGCTCAAGCCAGGCAGGGAGGCTTGGGGCAGACAGTGAAGGACACTGAGCCAGACCACCCGGCTGCCTCTTCCTTTCGGAGTCTGTGTGCCCTTTGTCAGCCTCTGCAGCGTAGCTCAGTGTATGTGGCTCGGCTTGCTGTCCACCGTGCTGCAGACCCTTGGAGAAAACATGTGAGTCCCCACTCAGGGGTCACCCAGCACCTCGGAGCCATCCCAGCCGGTTGGCTATGACTTTTCTTGTTATTGTCCACCCGAAGCCGCCACCGCTGGTACCTCGGCCTGTTCCTCCGGTGTTCACCTCTACATGCCGGCAGGCACATCACTGAGAATACATGCAGCGCTGCCTGAGGCTTTCTTCCTGGCTGTGGGAATATGCCTGAACATGGGCCAGGTGGAAGTGTCAGGGAATTCCTGCCCCAGAAGCAGCCTTCAAGGAATAGATGCCCACCTCCCCCCCTCTCAGGTAAGATCCACATTGGCTCCCTGAGTCCCAGCTGCCCACAGTGGTAACCCGCTCTCTTATGCATCCCCTGGTGGCTTCCTTCCTCCCCTGCCTCATCCCCCACTCCTTGTTCCTGGGGTCACTTCCTAAATAAATGTGTGACTCCTTCTCTGGCAGTCCAGTGGTTAAGACACCATGCTTCCACTGCAGGGAGCACAGGTTCCCTGATCAGGGAACTATGATCCCACAAGCCACGTGGTGTGGCCAAAAAGTTTAAAAAAAAAGAAGAAGAAGAAGAAGAATCTACTCCTGGGGAACCCAAACCAAGACCCTGGCCTGTAGGCAAGTGGGTTTCAACCCTGACCCACAGCAGAATCATCTGCAAGAACATAACAAAACAGAGAGTCATTATTTTGACTCAGTTCCTAGGGTGAATAAAGCACTTCCCAGGTGGTTCAGTGGTAAAGAATGCTCCTGCCAATGCAGGAGACGCAAGAGACTCGAGTTCAATCCCTGGGTCAGAAAGATCTGCTAGAGGAGGAAATGGCAACGCACCCCAGCATTGTTGCCTGGAAAATTCATGGACAGAGGAGCCCAGCGGGCTACAGTCCTTGGGGTTGCAAAGAGCTGGACAGGACTGAGCACACGAGCATGAAGCTGAGCCCTGGACACATCTGTTTTTTATGCCGCAGGTTATGCCCACAGGCTGGCCAGGTGGAGAGCCATCGGAGAAGTACTTATGTTCTGGAAAAATACCCACCACCTTCAGAGAAAGAAGCAGAGGGCTCCTAAACAAACAAGAGGAGGGGAGGGGACGCTCCGGCTGGGGGCACATCTACGGACTCAGGAGGCCAGGTCACATCAGACTCCCAAACCCTCTCCTTTCTACAGTTTTTCTCTTTTGAGACTATAAACAGAATCACAAGTGAGCCCGGTGTAGGGGGTTGGGTGTAGATCCTGTATCGGCCTGAGAGCTCTGAACATGGCACCTCCTGGCTTCTCCCTGACTGTCTTCCCCACGACCTGATGGTCTGGCTAGAAGGGTCAGGAGAAGCCCAGAGCCAGTAGGAGGCCCTGGCCAGGCAGTGGCAGGGGCAGGGGGCCTCTGTCCAAAAGGGGAAGCAGGACTCCAGGTAAGGGATTTGGGGAATATGGGTGATGTACCACAGTTAAAGAGGGTTGAACTCAAAGTACCTAGATGGTGGGCCATGCACTGTGGTGCTGGAGAAGACTCTTGAGAGTCCCTTGGACATCAAGGAGATCCAACCAGTCCATCCTAAAGGAAATCAACCCTGAATATTCATTGGAAGGACTGACGCTGAAGCTGAAGCTCCAATACTTTGGCCACCTGATGCGAAAAGTCAGCTCACTGGAAAAGACCCTGATGCTGGGAAAGACAGAAGGCAAAAGGAGAAGGGGGCAACAGAGGATGAGATGGTTACATAGCATCACCAACTCAATAGACATGAGTTTGGGCAAACTCCAGGAGATAGTGAAGGACAGGGAAGCCTGGTGTGCTGCAGTCCACGGGGTCACAAAAAGTCGGACACAACTTAGCGACTGAACAGCAACAAGGGCCATTCAAAGAAGGGAAGGAAGCTACATAGTCTCCTAGGGATACTGTAACAGGCTACCACAGACTGAGGGGCTTCAAAGCATGTATATTTATTCTCAGGAATCCCCTGTGGTCCACTGTTTTAGGACTTGGCACTTCCATTGCAGGAGGCCCAAGTTCAATTCCTGGTCAGGGAACTAAGATCCTGAATGGTGTTCAGTGTGGCCAAAGAAAGAAAGAAATGTATTCTCTTACAGTTCTGGAAGGCAGAAGTCCTAAATCAGGTGTTGGTAGAGTCAGTTCCTTCTAGAAGCCCTGAGAGAGACTGTCATGTACCCCTCTGCTGGCTTCTGGCAGGACCCAGGAGTCCTTGGCATCCTTGGCCTATAACTGCATCTCCCCAGTCTCTGCCTTTGTCTGTCTCCTTGAAAGAAAATCTCTGACAAACCTAGACAGCACATTAAAGAGCAGACACATCACTTTGCTGGCAAAGGTCCATCTAGTCAAAGCTATGGGTTTTCCAGTAGTCATATACAGATATGAGTTGGACCTTAAAGAAGACTGAGAGCTAAAGAATTGATGCTTTTGAACTGTGAAGCTGGAGAAGACTCTTGAGAGTCCCTTGGCTAGCAAGGAGATCAAACCAGTCAATTCTAAAGGAGATCAGTCCTGAATATTCACAGGAAGGACTGATGCTGAAGCTGAAGCCCCAATATTTGGCCACCTGATGCAAAGAGCTGATTCATTGGAAAAGACTCTGATGCTGGGAAAGATTGAAGGGGATGACAGAGGATGAGATGGTTGGATGGCATCACTGACTCAGTGGACGTGAGTTTGAGCAAACTCTGGGAGATGGTGATGGACAGGGAAGCCTGGTGTGCTGCAGTCCGTGGGGTCGCAACGAGTCGGACGATAGCAACTGCCTGGCCTTGTCTCTGTGTCTCTGTCCTCTCCTCTTATCAGAAGGCCCCCAGTCATTGGATTCAGGTTCACAGTAATCCCGAATGACCCCATCTTAACTAATTACATCTGAAAAGAATTTATTTCCAAATAAGGCTATCTTCTCAGGTTCCAGATGAACATGAATAGGGCTGGATATGGGGGTACTGTTCAGCCTACTTCAGGGACCTAGTAGAAAGGGGCTGGAGTGATTAGAGACCACCAGAAAAACAGAAGTCCCGAAGGGGTATGTGCCACCATCGCTTTGTGTGACTGTGGGCCCAGTTATTTCAAGGGAGTCAGAAACCTGGCCTTCTTTTCTGTAGTCACATCATTTAAAATGTAGATCAATATTTTTAGGTTTAGGTTTTGTTTTTTGTTTTTTTTTTTTTTTTTTTTTTGCCACACTGAGAGGTACGCTGGATCTTAGTTCCCCAACCAGGGATCAAACCCCAGCCTCTGTCTTGGAAGTGCTAAGTCAACCATTGGACACCAGAGAAGTTCCTCAATATTTTAGGTGAAAATGAAAGTGGAAGTCGCTCAGGCATGTCCAACTCTTTGTGAGCCCAAAGGACTATTCAGTCTGTGGAATTCTCCAGGCCAGAATACTGGAGTGGGTAGCCTTGCCCTTCTCCAGGGGATCGTCCCATCCCAGGGATCAAACCCAGGTCTCCCGCATTGCAGGCAGATTCTTTACTAGCTGAGCCACAAGGGAAGCTCAACATTTTTAGAACATTGTGCAAAAATGATAGGATCCATTGGAGGTCTGGCGTCAGCATGCCCCTGCAGATGTCACCCGAGGGCAGAGCAGGGCGCCTGCCAGCCCTGCCCACCCCTCAAGTCCAGCTTCCCTGAGGCCAGGCCCCCCTAGCCCCAGCAAAGACACAGTTCTGCCCCAGGAAGGACCAGAGTCTTAGTGGCTCTAGGGGCTCCCTGGGGCTTCCCTGGCCCATCATGGACCCCTCTGGAGCCTCCAGAGACATCATAACTTTGACCACATACCCACCTGCTCAAGGTTTCCAGGTTGCTTCTGGGAGCTCACAGGGGCCTGGGGCGGAAAGAGGAGAGAAAGAAATGCAAGGTTTGTGGTGTCTGAAATCCCCATTTAATGTGCTCCAACTGGCGCTGCAGATAGCACATTAAGAGGCAATAGGCCATTGTCCTTTGCCGAGGAGCAGAGCATTAATAATGTCATAACACGTTTACCGACACTCTGCACAAATCATCAGCTGCCTCGCCAGGCGGGAACAAGCAGCCACGAGCCGGCCAGGGCGGCCGAGGCGCGGGGAGAGCTGTTGCTCCAATGCATATTTCATGCTTTCTGTTTCACAACATTTAGGCTAATCCTCTGATGGAAAAGCAGCGTCTGGGGTTTATTTTTATTTATGCCGGAAGGCCATTCTGCCGCACAGCTTGTGGGAGCTGGGAGCATAGCTATTTTATTTTCTTATTCCGCAGGGAAGTTCGTGGCTATGTCTATGTCTGTGCATGCGTGTGCATGTGTGTGTGTGTGTGTGTGTGCATGGACAGGAAAGGAAGCCTGGGATGGACTAGACAGGGGACCCTCCCAAGTGGACCCCATCCCAGCACTGGAGACAAAGGCAAGCTCGCCATTTAACTTGATCATGAGATTCCATTTATTGAGCACCTACTATGTGCCTAGAAATGATTCAGGGATTCTAAATCTTGTTACCATGGCTGAAAGTGAAATTGAAAATGTTAGTCATTCATTTCCAACACCTTGCAACCCCATGGACTCTAGCCCACCAGGCTCCTCTGTCCATGGGATTCTCCAGGCAAGAATACTGAAGTGGGTTGCCATTTCCTTCTCCTGACCCAGGGATCGAACCCAGGGCTCCTGCATTGCAGGCAGATTCTTTACCATCTGAGTCACCAGGGAAGCCTGTTACCATGGCTACATGGCTATTTTATTTAAATCTTCTTTAGTAGGGCAATTTTTTTTTAATGGCCCCTTTAAAAAAAATTGAAAAGGGATTTCTTCGGCAGTTCAGTGGTTAAGACTCTGAGATTCCACTGCAGGGGGCACAAGTTCAATCCCTGGTCAGAGAACTAAGATCCTGCATGCCTTAGGACATAGCCAAAAAAAAAAAGACCCCTTTTCTTTCTGGACGGGTTCCCCAGATGCATCACCAGTCACTGTAGGAATATGGCAGCAGTTATCCAGGGTGAGTAGAATCATGGTCTCTGAAGATGACCATGTCCAGATCCCAGGAACCTATGAATGTGTTATGCTACATGGCAAAAGGAGATCAAGGTTGCAAGTGGAATTAAGGTTGTAAATCAGGGGTCCTTAAAATAAGGAGATCATCCTCGATTATCTGGTAGGCCTAATGTCATCATAAGGGTCCTTAAATATGTTAGAAGGAGGCAGCATGAAAAAGACTCAACCAGACACTGCTGACTTTGAAGATGGAGAAAGAGGCCACAAGCCACAGAATGCAGGTGGCCTCTGGAAGCTGAAAAGGGCAAATAAATGGATTCTCCCCAGAGCCTCCAGAAAGAAGACAGCCCTGCTGTCACCTGGACTTTAGCCCCATGAGATGCATTTTGGACGCTCAGTCTCTGGAACAGCAAAATGATACATCTGTGTAGCTTTCAGTCACTACATGTGTGGCTATTTGTTATAACCACATACTGTCTAAAAAGGGCCACCACTGCCAGATACTGCAAAGCTTGATGCTCGCCACGCATAAGCTCATGTCTCCACTTCACTGACGGGGAAACAGAAGTTCAGAGACGTAAAGTATCTTGCTCGAGGGTTTACTGCAGATTCAGCTTCCAAATTCAAGCCTGGCAGACCTCAGAGTCCAGGTCACTCATTGCTTTCAAAACCCTGGTCCAGGGGTCCTGGGAGCCTAACTTTAGCAGGCATCCTTCAGAGAATGTAGCCCCCAGGAATAAATCTCCCCACCTCCGAGAGCTGCTTGTTGACACAGAAAACCACCCAGCTGCCTCAGTTTTCCCCTTCTGCTCCCCAAACACCCCTGGATCATCTCAAAAGAACAACTGCCCAAAGGCTCCTCTCTCTGGTTTCTGCTCAGGCAAGGCTGATCCAGGATTTCATGTCTCAGAGGATTTCAAGTTCTGTCTCAGACCAGCTTGGAATCTGTCCCTGTTTAGCAAGATCTCCTAGCATCCAACCCCACGTGAGATCATCCCCTTGAGAATCAATGACCTCTCAACACCTGGGAGTGTGGCGAGAGGTACACGCACCCTCTGTGACTCCCTCCCCACTTCCTCAGTCCTCTCCACTTCTGCCTCCATGCCACAGCTTGTGGTGGGAGAGCCGTGACCCTTTCTAGATTCCTGAGAGGTTTGAGGGGGCAGATGCAGCAGGGTAACGATGCGCTCTTCCCAATCAGCAGAAGGATTTTTTATCTCTTTGTTTCACCAATGTGCCCCGAATGTCCTGAACAGTATCTAATACAAGTTACATCCGGTAGAGAAGGGTTTTTTATTGTGGCCAAGTGGAGCAAGTGGGATCTTAGTTCGCTGACCAGAAATCTAAGCAAAGTCCCCTGTGTTGGAAATGCGGAGTCATAACCACTCACTGGGCTGCCAGGAAAGTCCCTACATCCAGCAGAGAAATTTTGAATGATGAATATGTATAGGGACAGGGCAGTTTCTAAGCCCACCCTGACATGTGGTCAGCTGGAGCCATCTCTCATTTTGCCTTCTGCACCTCACTTTTACTTTACAGGCCCCCTTCCCTTCATGAAACAGTCACTCCCATGCCATCCAAAGAGTTCCTGCCCCAAATCTAGCTAGCTTCCACTGTCACCAAATCGGGTTTCCCTGTGCAAGTCCCCGCTCACTCTGAGTATCACTCTCAGGGTCAGCCTCCCTGTGCTGCGTGCGTACTCAGTGGCATGCGTACATGTATCCAACTCTCTGAGACCGCATGGACTATAGCCCACCAGGCTCCTCTGTCCATGGGATTTTCCTGGCAAGAATACTGGAGTGGGTAGCCATGCCCTCCTCTAGGGGATCTTCCCTACCCAGGGATCAAACCCTCCACTCCTGCGTTTCCTGCACTGTAAGCAAATTCTTCACCAGAGAAGTCCTCTCCCTGTGCTATTCCTGGCTTTTGAGGGGTGTTATGCACACTTATAATGCAGAGTACATCATGAGAAATGCTGGGCTGGAAGAAGCACAAGCTGGAATCAAGATTGCCAGGAGAAATATCAATAACCTCAGATATGCAGATGACACCACCCTTATGGCAGAAAGTGAAGAGGAACTAAAAAGCCTCTTGATGAAAATGAAAGAGGAGAGTGAAAAAGTTGGCTTAAAGCTCAACATTCAGAAAACGAAGATCATGGCATCCAGTCCCATCACTTCGTGGGAAATAGATGGGGAAACAGTGGAAACAGTGTCAGAATTTATTTTGGGGGGCTCCAAAATCACTGCAGATAGTGACTGCAGCCATGAAATTAAAAGACGCTTACTCCTTGGAAGGAAAGTTATGACCAACCTAGATAGCATATTAAAAAGCAGAGAGATTACTTTGCCAACAAAGGTCCATCTAGTCAAGGCTATGGTTTTTCCAGTGGTCATGTATGGATGTGAGAGTTGGACTGTGAAGAAAGCTGAGCGCCAAAGAACTGATGCTTTTGAACTGTGGTGTTAGAGAAGACTCTTGAGAGTCCCTTGGACAGCAAGGAGATCCAACCAGTCCATCCTAAAGGAGACCAGTCCTGAGTGTTCATTGGAAGGACTGATGCTGAGGCTGAAACTCCAATACTTTGGCCACCTCATGCAAAGAGTTGACTCATTGGAAAAGACCCTGATGCTGGGAGGGATTGAGGGCAGGAGGAGAAGGGGACGACAGAAGAAGAGATGGCTGGATGGCATCATCGACTCAATGGACATGAGTCTGGGTGGACCCTGGGAGATGGTGATGGACAGGGAGGCTTGGCGTGCTGCGATTCATGGGGTCGCAAAGAGTCGGACACAACTGAGCGCCTGAACTGAACTGAACTGATGCACGTAGCAGGGGCATGGCCCGGGTCCAGCCTGCAAGGGGACAGGCAGCTCTGGGAAGCAGTGAGTCTGCTCACCTGAGCACCTGAAGGGCGGCAGTGTCTGCAGAATGGGGGTGGTGGTCTTCTCAGTCCCAGATCGCAGCTGCCTCATTCTGGGAATTCCTTGGTGGTCCCATCCAGTCGTGAGGGACTTGGCACTTTCACTGCCATAGTCCAGGTTCAGTCCCTTGTCGTGGAACTAAGATCCCGTGAGTCGCCGTCTCATTCACAGTGTGAGTCTGGAGTCAGAGGGGCCTGTGCTCCAAGTCTGCATCCGCAGCCCAACTGTGATCCTGGGCAAGCTACTCTCAGCTTCAGTTTCCTCATCTCTACAGTAAGAATTGCACCTATTGGGCTTCCCTGGTGATTCAGTGGTAAAGAATCTGCCTGCCAATGCAGAGACGTGGGTTTGATCCCTGGTCCGGGAGGGTCCTACAGGCCATGGAGCAACTAAGCCTGTGCGCCACAACTATTGAGCCCGTGCTCTAGAGCTGCACCTACTGAAGCCTGCCCTCTGAGGTCTGTTCTCTGCAACAAGAGAAGCCCGGACACCACAACGAAGAGTAGCCCCCACCCCGCAACTAGAGAAAAAGCCCTCACGGCAATGAAGATCCAGCACAGCCCAAAAGTTAAATGTAAAAAAAAAAAAATTGCACGTACTATATAATACAAGGAACTGTATTCAAGATCTTATAATAATCTATAATGAAAAAGAATCTGAAAAAGAATATGTATATATATATATATATATATGTATATATGTATGCATACAGGCTTCCCTGGTGACTCAGACGGTAAAGCATCTGCCTATAATGCGGGAGACCTGGGTTCAATCCCTGGGTCGGGAAGATCCCCTGGAGAAGGAAATGACTAACCCACTCCAGTACTCTTGTCTGGAAAATTCCATGAATGGAGGAGCCTGGTAGGCTACAGTCCATGGGGTTGCGAAGAGTCAGACACGACTGAGCAACTTCACGGGTTCACTGGTATATACATACACACGTATGTCTATAACTAAATCACTTTGTTTTACACTTGGAACTATCACACCATTGTAAGTTAACTACACTTCAGGTTTTAAAATGGTTCAACAAATAAAGTGAAGGTTACACCTGAGAACTTCTCATGGGCCCTGATACACAGGAAGTGCTGATCTCTTGTCTGTCTTATTAATATTTTCCATTTCTTGGGCACCCACCTTGTACCAGGTATATATCTCATCCATTTATATGAAGCCTGCAAGGTCACAACTACGATTTCAGGAACAAACCAACTGAGACTCAAAGGATGAAGTAATTTCATTCCTAAGGCTATTCCCAAGAGAAACAAGAGCACACAGCCACACAGGCAAGCCAGCAGGCAAACATTCATAGCAATGCAATTCAGAATAGCCAAGGAGGGGAGTCAGCCCAAGCTTGCTTGTTGATGGATGAATGGATAAACTGTGGGATATCCATATGATGGAATGCTAATTATTCAGCCTTAAGAAGGAATGATCCTCAAAAGATTAAAATAGAATCACCATAGGATCCAGAAATTCCATCTCTGGGTATATACCCCAAGGAATTGAAAGTAGAATCTCAAAGACTAGTGTTATTCACAATTGCTAAAAGATAGAAGCAGCCCAAATATCCATCAAGGATGAATGGATAAACAAAATGTGGTCTATACATACCATGGAATATTATTTGGCCTTAAAAGGGAAGTTCTGACACACACTACAATGGAGTTGGACCTAGAGCACATGATGCTAAGTTAAAATAAACCAGTCACATAAGAGAAATCTAGAGACAGAAAGTAGATTAAGGACCTCCCTGGAGATCCAGTGGCTAAGACTTCAGGCTTCCCGTGCAGGGAGCTCAGGTTTGATTCCTGGTCAGGGAACTAAGATCCCACATGCCACAGATTAGTGCTTACTGTTGGCTTGTCGGAAGGAGAATGAGAGTGGCTGCTGATGGGCAGGGGATTTCTTTGCAGGGTGATAAAAATATCTAAGACCAGATAGTGGTCATAGTTGTGCAGTCTTACGGATATACTAAAACCCTCTGGATCGTATACTCAAAAGGGGTGATTATGACATGAATTATACCTCGATTTTTAAAAAATGAAATAAACAGCTTGCTCCCAACTACACAGCTATTAAGATTTGAACCCAGATTTCGTCTCCAAGCTCGGGCGCCTAGTTCCTCCAGGCTCTTGTATATTTGTAGACACAGCACAGAGCAAGCTGTGGACCAGACACCAAACAAATGCTGCTCTGATTGGCAAACACTGAAGAAGTGGGGGATGGGGACCGAGCCCCAGGATTCCCAGTGTGAAGACAGCCATTGACCCGGACCTGTGACCCACCAAGTCCCCGTGAGGGCCTCTAGCCTGTTATTGTAGGTACTTAAAACTTTCCTCTTAGAATATGGGTCACAAGCCTTGTCTCTTCCCCCATCTTCTCTTCTCCAACTGCTGAGAATCTTAATCCAGTGTCCCTTGGCTGCTGGTTTAATTTGATAAACATAAAACTGAAGTAAGCTAATAAAGCCATCAGTCATCCCAGAGCCCAGAAATTCTCCGAGCTGAGGGCCCTTTTTTTTAATATGTACAAATCAATGTTTAAGATGATAATGAATTGGGTCTTGTTTGGAATACTCGAGAAAGCGGTGGCCCAGTGAGCTGACGCTGAGGAAAGAGGGGCTTGTCATCTCTGCATGAAGTCTCTCACAGGACCCTGGAGGGCACACATGTGCCCCCACCCACTGTGAGGCCCGGTCCCCCACCTCTCCTTGGGGCCCCATCCCCTCTGCTCCTTCCTTCTTGCAGCTGCCCTGGGGTGGGTGGGCATGGAAATGCGCCCCCTCCTGGTCCCTCTCCCTGAGACATTTTGTGAGACTTTCCAGGAACACGTTGAGCCATCACAGAGAATCCCGCCCTGCTCCTGAGCTGCACTTAGCCCCACCTGTTGGCACCTGTCCCACAGGTGTGACCTGTCTAGTCTTAGCCTCATCCTCACATCAGGGACGGGGGCTTCCCAGGAGGCTCAAGGGTAAGGAATCTGTCTGATAAGGAGACTCAGGTTCATTCCCTGGGTTGGGAAGATCCTCTGGAGAAGGAAATGGCAACCCACTCCAGTATTCTTGCCTGGGAAATCCCATGGACGGAGGAGCCTGGCAGGCAGTCCATGGGGTCACAAAGAGTTGGACTGAGTGACTAACTCTTCCACTTTTCACTTTCATAACTCTATATATGTTATATATGCGTGTGTAACTGAATCGCTTTCATAACTCTATGGATGTTATATATGCGTGTGTAACTGAATCACTTTGCTGTACACCTGAAATGAACACAACATTGTAAATCAACTATGCCTCAATTAAAAAAAAACTTTGAGTGAATAAAAACCCCATTTATTTTACTCTTAAAAAAAAAAGTTGGTTCTGAGCCAGCTTCTGGGCACTTGGCACTTGAACCATCCCTCCCTTCCCTGGCTGAGAAGGCGGATTCGCTGTGCCCACCCTGCTTGTCCAAACGATGTAGTTTCTGATGACCATCTGCCATGCTCAGAGGACTCTGAAACTTTGATGGTTGCTCATAGACACCCCCGTGACCATTCCCCAGGAAAACCCTAGGGGCTCTGTAATGAGCAGACACACTGCACACATATTACTGCATTTATTGCTGGGGAAGGAGAACGGTCTGCACCCCCACTCCTATAGGAGGAAGGGGCCATCAGAAGCGCGTGCATAGATTTCTCCAGACTCCACCTGCTTCTTTTCTCCTGGCTGATTCGATTGTGTGTCCTTTTCCTGTAATAAGCCTTACTCATGGGTACAACTCTGTGTTAAGACCTCTGAGTCCTTCTAGTGAATCACTAAATGTGGGGGCAATCTCTGGAACCCCTGACACAGGGGAACCATGAAGACGGGGATTAAGTGGAAATCCAATAAAAACTGTCTCCATCCAAAACAGAAATCAGTTTATGCAATATTGGTGGGTTCCCTTGGCAACAAATTGTCTAAAAACTTAGAAACCCTCTGGCAAAATAGTCATGGGGCTGGCTTGGGTGAAGGTTGCAGTGGCCAGATGGGTCAATGTCCAGAGAGGCATTGTAGGCAGCCAAACCCTCAGAGAACTGTCCAGCATCCCAGGAGTCAGACATGGACTAAACAGTCTGCATAATCCACCCAGGATGGTTATGATGGGGGCAGCCCAGAGCAGAAATCCTGCTCCCCACCAATAGTAAAGTGGGCACGCCAGGCCCTGGGGGCCTGACCACAGCCGCTGTCTCCAGGCCTTCCCTTTTCCAGGCCTGCATATTCCAATCTGTCCCAAGGGAGGTCTTTCTGGTGACTTATCTCCACATCCCAGCTTCTCTGGTGGCTCAATGGTAAAGACTCTGTCCGCGATTTGGGTTCAGTCTCTGGATCGGGAAGACCCCCTGGAGGAGGGCATGGCAACCCATTCCAGTATTGGAGAATCCCATGGACAGAGGAGCCTGGCAGGTTACAGTCCATGGGGTCGCAAAGAGTCAGACACAACTAGGCATTTAAGCACAGCACAGCACATGTCCACATCCAGCCCCCGTCTCTCCTCCCGATAATACAGTCCAGCGCCCATGACTCCTCCTGAGGGTGGCTTCCCTGGGCTGTGCCCCACCCAAGGGGAAGGCTCACCTTGCTTCTCATCTTGACCTACAATGTACCTGGGGCATCACGACTTGGCAGTGACCTCCGGAAGGTCTCTAACGATGAGCGTGGCCGGCGGGCATGACTGGGACATGGGGAGGGGTGGCAACAGCATGACTCAGAGGCCTAGAGACCGTGGATGCTGGAAGCCGTCCAGCGGCTCCACACCACTCCGCCCCCGTCTCTGACATCACAGAACAGATGACCCGGGACGGTCAAGCTCAGGGAAACACCGAGCGCAGTGGCTCCTGCCCTGCCTGACCCTCCACTGATTGATATTCTGACATCCTCCTAGAAACAGCACGCTGCAAAAGCAGAAGGGACAGAAGAGAAAGTAAACAAGCTGGGCGATGTCAATCTGAAAAGCTTCTACAAAAAAAGAACAGCTTCTAGACAGCCAAAGAAATCAGCAACAACATGAAAAGGCACCCTCTGAGATAGGAGAATATATTTGCAAACCATGTATCCATGAAGGAGTTAAAAACCAAAAAAACAACAAGGAACTCATACAACTCAATAGCCAAAAAAAAAAAAAAATTCTTCTATTTTTTTAAATTGTGAAAATATGATAACACATTTACAGGAGACTTGGAAAATACAGAACAAGGTTACATATAGTTCCACCATATATTACACTTTTTTCAAGTAGATAAATTAAGATTTTTCAGTTGGAATTTCAGTATCAAGCTCTCAAAAATTAATAGAACGAATATACAGAGAATTAGAAGGCTATAGCAAACCTGAAATACACTATGAGCCAATTCAACATGATTAAGATCAAATAATCCAATTTTAAAATGGGCAAAGGGGGACTTCCCTGCAGTCCGGCAGTTAAACTCCATGCTTCCACTGCAAAAGGCATGGGTTCCATCCCTGGTCAGGGAACTAAGATCCCACGTGCCCCATGGCTCAGCCAAAAATAAAAATAAGAAATAAAATAACAATGGGCAAAGGACCTAAATAGACAATTTCCCAAAGAAGACATACCAATGGGCAACAGGTACACAAAAAGAAGCTCAGCATCACTAACCATCAGGGAAATGCCAAGCAAAACCACTGTGAGATATCACCTGAAACCTGTTAGAATGGCTAACATCAAAAATAAAGAGCCAGACTTCCCTGGTGGTATGGTGGCTAAGAACCCACTGGCCAGTGCTGGACACCCAGGCTCGATCCCTGGTCTGGGAAGATTCTACATGCCCAGGAGGAACTAAGCCCATGAGCCACAACCTCTGAAGCCCACATGCCCTAGAGCTCATGCTCTGCAACAAGAGAGGCCACTGTGACGAGATGCCCTCCCACCACGGTGAAGAGCAGCCCCGGCTCACTGCAACTAGAGAAAGCCCACACACAACAATGAGGACCCAGCGCAGCCAAAAAAAAAAAAAAGAAAGAAAAGGCAAGAGCTAAGTGCTGGTGAGGATGCGGAGAAAGAGCTTCTGTGCACTGTTGGTGGGAAAGTAAGCTGGTGCAGTCACATGGGAAACAGCACGGAGGTTCCTTGAAAAATTAAAAATTTCCATGGGATCCAGCAATTCCGCTTCTGGAGATACACATGAAGGAGATGAAATCACTGTCTGGAGGAATTATCTGTACTGATGTGTCCATTGCAGCCTTATTTGCAATAGCCAAGGCCAGGAAAACAATCTCAGTGTCCACTGACAGATGAAGGATAAAGAAAATAATACATATGTAATGGAATATCATTCAGCCTTTAAAAAGAAAGAAATCCTGGGAATTCCTGGTGGTGCATCGGTTAGGACTCTATGCTTTCACCGGCGAGGACTTGGGTTCTATCCCTTGTCGGTGAATTAAGATCCCACACGCCACTCGGTATGGCCAAAAAACGATTCTGCCATTGGTGACAACATGGACGAACCTGGAGGGCATTGTGCTGAGTGAAAGACATTAGACAGAAAACCACAGAGGGACTTCCCCGGTGGTCCGGTGGCTAAAACTCTGTGCTCCCAAAACAGGGGGCTGGCGTTTGATCCCTGGTCAGGGAACTAGATCCCATATGCCACAACTATGAGTTCAGGTGCCACAACCAAGACAGTCCAGCCAAATAATTAAATATTTCTTAAAAAAAAAAAAGAAAGAAAACAACAAATACTACATAGTATCACTCATATGTAGAACCTTAAAAAAAGGAACTCATAAAAATAGAGTGGAAGAGTGGCTGCTGGGGCTGACGGGTAGGGAAAACAGGAAGAGGTTGGCAAAAACACTACAGACTTCCAGTTACAAGATGAATAAGGCCAGTAATTCTGAGCATCTCATAATACACTGTGATTATAGCTGATAATCAGTAGTAAAGAATCCGCCTGCCAATGCAAGAGACATGGATTTGATCCCTGGATTGGGAAGATCCCCTGGAGAAGGGAACGGCAACCCACTCCAATATTCTTGCCTGGAAAATCCCACGGACAGAGGCGTCTGGCAGGCTACAGTCCATGGGGTCCCAAAAGAGTTGGACACACTTAGCAAGTAAACAGCAACAATAACTGATAATACTGTGTTGTATAGTTAAAATCTGCTAAGAAAGTAGAACTCAAGTGTTCTCACACCCACACAACAATAAATATGTAAGGGGATGGATGCACTAATTAATTTGATGGTGGGAAGCCTTCCACAATGTGAAGTGAAGTGAAAGTCACTCAGTCGTGTCTGACTCTTTGCAATTCCACGGACTGTATAGTCCATGGAATTCTCCAGCCAGAATACTGGAGTGGGTAGCCTTTCCCTTCTCCAGGGGATCTTCCCAACCCAGGGATCAAACCCAGGTCTCCCTCATTGAAGGCAGATTCTTTATGAGCTGAGCCACATACGTATATCAAATCACCATGAAGTACCATATAAAAGGGCTTCCCAGGTGGCGCTGGTGGTAAAGAACCATTCCCAATGCAGGAGACACAACAAGAGTCCCAGGATCTGGAAGATCCCATGCAGGAGGGCATGGCTACCCACTCCAGTATTCTTACCTGGAGAATCCCATGGACAGAGGAGCCTGGCGGCCTACAGTCCATCGGGTTGCACAGAGTTGGACACAACTAAAGCAACTTAGCATGCACACACTTTAAAAATATCAAAATTTTATTCAACAATTACACCTCTATAAGGCTGGGGGGAAAGTCTCTGTATCTTGATTATAGTGTTGATGACAAGGTGACTATGTTGTTGATATACTTAAAACATGCATTTGAATTTTGCAAGTGATACTTCAATAAAGTTGATTTTAAAAAAAGAAGAAGAAAGCAAGGGTACATTGCATGCTTCATGGGAAGGAGGGGGATTCAGTCTTGACACTTGATCCATCTTTCCTGTCTGTACACACCCAACACCAGATACGTAGAAAGTGAAAGTGAAGTCGCTCAGTCGTGTCCGACTCCTTTCGATCCTGGACTGTAGTCTACCAAGTTTCTCTGTCCATGGGATTTTCCAGGCAAGAGTACTGGAGTGGGTTGCCATTTCCTTCTCCAGGGGATCTTCCTGACCCAGGGATCGAACCCAGGTCTCCTGCATTGCAAGCAGACTCTTTACCCTCTGAGCCATCAGGGAGGAACAGGTATATGGAACGCGTCCTCGTGTGCACGTTACACCTGCAAGCGTAGACCGACCGAGATACATAACTGAGCCCCTCCCTCCGATGTCACTGGATACCCCTACACTGGCCAGAGGAGAAGGCCCAGCTCTATGTGACCAGCTGACCACAGGCGGGGCCTGGAGCCTGACCTCCCTGGGGAGCCTCCTCAGACGGAAGGAACGCCCTTCCTGCTTCTCGGGCAGCAAGTTTGTCTCCCCTCCAAGGGGCTGGATCAGGCTCCCGGAGCTGCTATAAAACAAAAGGCCGCAGGGATGGGGTGGGGTGCTATGCGTGCTCAGTCGCTTCAGGCATGTCCAACTCTTCACAACTCTATGGACAGCCATAGCCCACCAGACTCCTCTGTCCATGAGATTCTCCAGGCAAGAATACAGGAGTGGGTTGCCGTGCCCTCCTCCAGGGGATCGTCCCAATCCAGGCATCGAACCTGCATCTCCTGTGTCTCCTGCACTGCAGGCAGATTCTTTACCCACTGAGCCACCTGGGAAGCAGGGGGTGGGGTGTTAACCAACATTTATTTTTTCACAATTCTGGAGGCTAGAAGTTTGAAATCAAGGTGTGGGCAGAGCTGATTTCTTCTGAGGCCTCTCTCCTTGGCTAGCAGGACCCTCGTGGGGTCTTCCCTCTGTGTCCATCTATGTTCTCAGTTCCTCTTCTTATAAAGGATGCCAGTCATAGTGGGTTAGGGCCCACCCTAATGACCTCATCTTATTTTATTATTTTTAAATTTTTATTTAATTTTTTGGCTGCACCACACAGCATGCAGAATCTTAGTTCCCCGGCCAGGGATGGAAACCATGCCCCCTGGAGCAGACTACAGGAGCCCTAACCACTGGCCCATCAGGGAAGTCCCCAGGACTTCATTTTAATATAATATAATCACTGTAAAGATCAGTCTCCCAGTACCCCCATCCTGAGGTGCTGGAGGCTACAGTTCAACATGTAAACCCAGGGAGGGGGGCACAATTCAGTTCCCAATAGGTGCCCGCTCAGAAAACTGCCCCCCCCAGAAGCAAAGGGGTTAAAGTTAGACACTGAGTGGGGGAGGGGTGGGGAGTGTGTATACATTGAGCAAATTAGCGCGAGTGCTCCTTGGAGCCTCAGCTATAATTAGAGATATTAGAGGCAGGGCTGAGGCTCTCTCGCCTCATAATTAGGGTGGTTCTGTGCTGAGGCTCCCAGGGAGGTGGGTTTGCTGCTGCTGCTACTCTAATAAGGGGAGGGGGCAGCGAAGTGGGCTGACAGCAGCCCAGGTCCTCACATTTAGCTCAGGACAGACCCGAGTCAAGGTGTGAGTGCATGTTCAGTCGCTTCAGTCAGATCCGACTCTTTGCGACCTCATGGACTTGTAGCCCACCAGATTCCTCTGTCCATGGGATTTTTCAGGCAAGGATATTGGAGTGGGTTGCCATGCCCTCCTCCAAGGGATCTTCCCGACGCAGGGATAGAACCTGTGTCTGCTGAGTCTTTGCATTGCGGACAGATTCTTTACCACTGAGTCACTGGACAAGAATCAAGGTGAGACCATCCTGAAGGCCCCGCTGCACCCTGATCGGAGCTCACCCCAAATCTCCCCACCACCCTCTTAACAGAGGCCAGCTGGCCGCCAGCTCCTACCCATGAGGGCCCTCAGCCCCTCTCCCCAGGAGCAATTTCATTTGCTTCCTTCATTTGCATTGGTTTGAAACCCAAAGGTACCAAAGGACCCATCCAGGCACTCACCTGGGTCCAACAGGAAGTATTCCCAAGGATGCTCCCGGCGGGTTGAGGCCCTGTAAATAAGGGAGCAGAGAGGGCCCACCTGCTCACTGAGGCCAAAGCAAGAGCAGCAATTCCTGACTTCAGTGTGACAGGCCAAATTCTCCCGCTTAAGAATTCCAGCTCCAGGACTTCCCTGGTGGTCCAGTGGGGAAGAATCTGCCTGCCAATGGAGGGGTCGCAGGTTCAATCCTTGGTTTGGGGAATAAGATCCCACATGCTACAGGGCAACTAAGCCCCTGCACCACAACTGTCGAGTCTGTCCTCTAGAGCCCGGGAACCACAAGTCCAGAGCCCACACGCTGCAACTGCTGAGCCCCAAGTGCCTGGAGCCTGTGCTCCACAATAAGAGAAGCCACGCAATGAGTGAGGCAGCCAAGAATAGCCCCTGCTCACCGCAACTCGAGAAAGTCCGCACGCAGCAACGAACACCTGGGGAAGACAAAAATGAAAATAAATAAACAAATCAAAATAAAAGAAGGAAAAAGACAAACTCACAGGCTTCATGAGGACCCCACTTTGAGAACTGCTGACTTACGCGAAGCCCCTGGCCCCTAGTCTCTGGCACAAACAGGGAGTCAATAAACATGCATCCTCTTCCCTGGGCACAGGGCTGGGCGGGGCCCCTGGTTTGGGTTCTCCAGGGATACTGTCAGACTTGTACCATCCATCCTGTAACTAACAGAGCAGCACCGGGTGGCCTCGCCCCAGGTCCTAGACGCAATGGGAAGTGACAAGACCGGATGCCACAGGTTGGGAGGTGGTGATGAGAGAGGAAAGAATTGACCCAGAAAAACAAACTTCGATTTGCTAAAAATATCCACCGGTTAGGCAGTCCCCCAGCACCCCCTCCACCGTCTCTCCCAATTCAAATCCACAAAATGCCAAACGCAAGACGCCAAACCAGGACTGAGATCAGACAATTAGACCGTTTAAGATGAGCTTTCAAAGCTCAGACTCCCAGACGTTTCAGTCTCACAAAGAACATGTGCATTCTGTGGACACAATGAGAGCAAATCAGTTTCCCTTTTTTGTTCCCTTCTCCGCCCCTGCGCAGAGGCAAGTGGTGGAAGAAATAAGCATAATTGGACACAGACAAGGCAAAAATAAGTTTAGCAACAAAGGGACCATCTCTGGGGGAGGTGCAGTGCTGATGTGTCTGTGTGAGGGTGGGGATTGATGTCCCCCAGGGCTCAGCAGGCTGGGGGCCTGCCTGGCCCCTGGGTCCTCAGAGGCCTTAGGATAACAGGGGCTGGGCAGTGCTCTGGGGTGCAGGGCCAGAGCCTGGACAGAGAGACCACTCTCTGGGGTTCCTTGCTGAAGCTACAGGGATCAGCGATGAGGGCAGCCCCCCAAGGCTGGGAGGACTTCTCCTCGAGATGAGTGGCCATCCTCTGTAACTGAGCCCCCAAGAGGCCCTTAGGACTCTACAGGGACAAAACTTGCAGGTGGCCACTGAAAGAACATAATCCAATCGATGCCCAAAGACTCCTGTATCTGACCTCACCCTGGGTCTTACTCAACTTTTGTGTCTTTCTCCCAGTCCTGCTGCTGCTGCTGCTAAGTCGCTTCAGTCGTGACTGCGTGACCCCATAGACAGCAGCCCACCAGGCTCCCCCGTCCCTGGGATTCTCCTGGCAAGAACACTGGAGTGGGTCTCCCAATCCTGGGAGGCCGCCAAAGGACTTGGTGGCTCGGTCAGTAAAGAATCGCCTGCAATGTAGAGGACCTGAGTTCGATCCCTTGTCTGGGAAGATCCCCTGGAGAAGGAAATGGCAACCCATTCCAGTATTCTTGCCTAGAGAATCCCGTGGACAGAGGAGCCTGGTGGCCTATACAGCCCATGGGATTGCAAGAGTCAGACACGACTTAGCGGCTAAACCAACACCAAATGTCAGGGACTATGACCCAATAGTGTCTCTTCGCTTCCTACCTCTGCTGGACAATAACCTTTCCCTAAGAAGGATGCATCCTCATCGATCCAAGAGTCCCAGCCTCCAGCAGAAAATGACACCGTGTAAGAGTACTGAACAGCAGCTGCCACTGGGTAAGGCAGAAGCTCCCAGAGGGGCCGTTTGGAAGGCTCTCTGCTCACTTGCCATAACAAAACACCATAGACTTGGGGGCTTAAACAGCAGAAATCTATTTTCTCACAGACCTAACGGCTGGAAGTCTGAGGTCAGGGTGGCAGCATGTTTGGGGTCTGGTGAGGGCTCCCTTCCTGGCTTATAGAGAGCCTCCTCCTTGCTCTGTCTTCACATGGTGCCGACAGGGAGCAAGCTCTGATGTCTCTGCTTGTAAGAACACTGATCACATCATGGGGACTCCACCCATGTGACCTTGTCTAACCCTAATTACCTCCCAAAGATCCCATCTCCCATTATCACACGGGCACTGAGGCTTCAGCTCGTGAGTGTGGAGACAGGAACACTCAGTCCATAACACTCTGTATGGCTCCTTTGCCACTGTGCCCCCACAAGGGACCAGGGAAGCTGCTTGGGGCTGTTCCAGGGAGGGGATTTCATCAATGTCCTGTATCCCCAGCATGTCACTTGCAGGGAGACATTCCTGGAATGAAATGCAATCAGAGCAGCGCTCTGTCCTTTCCTTCTCAGAGGGCCACCCTCCCAGCCTCACCAACACACACACACACACACACGTAACCTTCCCGTGTCCCTCACTTTCCACACAAAAGAAATGCCCCTTCAGGGACTTCCCTGTCAGTCTAGTGGTTAAGACACCATGCTTCCACTGCAGGGGGCACAAGTTTGATCCCTGGTCAGGGAACTAGGAACCCACATGCTACACGATGCATCCAAAAATTAGAAAAAAAGAGAAGAAAGAAATGCTCCTCCACAATAAGCCCAAATGAACAATCAGCATTCAATAGAGGAAAAGTTGGGGGGTTTGTTTTGTTTTGTTTTAGGGGGTAGGGAAAGGGAAGGAGAGCCTGATACTTCACATGTCTGTAATTCTGCCAGGCTTTTTGTGTAAATAATTGAATTTTCATACAGTTTCACAAAGTAGGCAATATTGTCCCCACTTTATAGAAGGGAAAACTGAAGTCTGATCACTGGCAAGTCATGAGGCCAGAATCACAAAGGGTCTGTCCTGTCCCAAATCCATGTACTTTTTACCACACCACATGCCCAGAAGAGCCAGGGGGAGTGGGGCAATAGACCACGGGAGAAGGAGGAAAAGATAAAGAAGCAGAAGTAGGGACTTCCCTGGCAGCCCAGGGGTTAAGACCCTGCACTTCCAAGGCAGGGGGCGTGGGTTTGATCCCTGGTCAGGGAACTAGATCCCACATGCCGCAACTAAGACCTGGTGCAGCCAAATAAACACTTTTTTAAAGTCGTCATTCTAGTGAAAGTGTTAGTCTCTCAGTCACGTCCAACTCTTTGCAACCCCGTAGACTGTAGCCTGCTAGTCTCCTCTGTCCATGGAATTCTCCAGGCAAGAATACTGGAGTGGGTAGCCAATCCCTTCTCTAGGGGATCTTCCCACCCAGGGATCGAACCTGGATCTCCTGCATTACAGGTGAATTCTTTACCATCTGAGCCACCAGGGAAGCCTAGTCATTCTAGGGCTCCCTATAAATGAATGGAATGGGACTGAGGGCCCTGTAAATTCCTGGGAATCTAAGGTGCTTTAAAATATGTCTTTGTTCAGGAAAGGGAAGACAATAGCCTTATTCCTGCTCACCCTCCCCCAGTTCCCTTCCCAGTTAGGCCAGCTCAGTGGGGTTGGCCCCTCCGGTCAGAACTGAGCCTTGCCAAGTCATTTTTACCAGCACTGGCAATGGAGAGACCCCTCCATCTAGGACCTTGATGTCTCCAGGCTGAGCACCGTCCTGTGGTTGCATTCAGGATGGTCTGGCTTAGTTGCCCTGGAGGGTGAAGTCTCACCTGCCCATCCTTCAGGCAGAGCTCCCATCTACAAACCTACAACAGGTGGCAAACGCTTCATCTGATATTTCAGAGCTGGGATTTTCTTATCCTTGCTGCTACCTCCTGTTTTACAAATCTGCAATTTGTGGATTTTACCTGGACGCTCTATCGCAGGCAGAAGCAAGTTGTTGGCAAAGTGTACAACATGATAAAGTCAAATAAATTAATGGGCCACCAAGCAGGCCTATCTCTTTCAGATAGCCAGAAAGCTCCTGACCTATAAATCCGAAGGTGTTAATAGCTCCTGCAGAACCAAACTCCCCCAGACACATATACGTTCCCATAGGCAGGCAGCCTCCATGTTGGCCTTGTGATCCTCGCCTCCATGTCCTGTGGGGTCTCCTTCCCTGGAGTGTGGGCTGCACCGGGAGACCTGCTTCTAATAAACCACAGAAGTGATGGGATGTCCAAGATTGGGTTATACAGATTCTGTCCTTGCTCTTTCTGGGGGAAGCTGCCCTAGAGGAGGACCCTTGTCTTTGAAAAAAAAGAAAAAGAAAAAAAGAATATAAGGCTGTCCATTCCGCATGGAGGGAACTTTCTAAGGCGTTCCCCTACAGACCTGCCCCAGAAAGGCACTTCCCTTCTGGCATTAAGGACTAACTCCACACATCTGATGAGACAGGGAGAATCCCTGAGGCTTCCTGAGATGAAGCCAGTCAGAGCCATCTGGGGCCCCACTTCTCCCCCACAATAAACTGCTAGGATGAGACTTCCCTGGTGGACAGTGGTTAGGACTCTGAGCTTCCTACGCCAGGAGCCCAGGTTCGACCCCTGGTCAGAGGATAGTAAGTGTGAAAGTGTTAATCGTTCAGTCGTGTCCAACTCTTTGCGACCCCATGGACTGTAGCCCGCCAGGCTCCTCTGTCCATGGAATTTCCCAGGCAAGAATACTGGAGTGGGTAACCATTCCCTTCTCCAGGGTATCTTCCCTAGCCAGGGATCAAACCTGTGTCTCCTGCATTGGCAGGCAGATTCTTTAACATCTGGGCCACCAGGGGAATCTTAGGGTTTGGCCAAAAGGACAAAAAAAAAAAATCCCCAGTCTTGGAGCATGTGCCCACCCCTCAGAAAGAGGCTCTGATACCTCCATGAAAAGATCCTTCATTGATTGTTTTGCTTTCTGGAAGCTGGAGAATAGTTCAGGAGAAACGCTTTCCCCCATTTTCATTAATCTGCTTAGAATTTCATCAGCAGAGCTTCGCCCGCCCTCCAGTGGGCGTGGGGCTTGGTTCTCCAGCACTGGAGAGTCCCAGGAAGAAACCTCAGTCACATGGGAAGGGTGAGGCTGTGCTGGATAAGAGACCCCAGGGCTTCGGAAACCTGGGGCCTCGTTCCCCACCCTCTGGTCTCATCCTCAAGGCAGAATCAGGAGGGACTTCCCTGGTGGTCCAGGGGTTAAGAATCTACCTTGCAATGCAGAGGACACAAGGAACTAAGACGCCCACATGCCTCAGAGTCTGTGGGCCACAGTGAAAGATTCCATATGAAGCAACAAAGATCCTGAGTGCTGCAACGAAGAACTGACGCAGTCAAACAGATGAACGTTAACAAAAGAGCGTAGTCTAGAGGAAAGGGAAGTCCAGCTCCCCTTCGCTGGGAGGACCCCTAGCCATAAAAGTCACGGCACACGTGTTGAACCCCACCATCTGATGGTCTCCGCAGCCTGCGAAGCCCCCAAGGACCAGAGAAGAGGTACCTTTCTCAAAATCGACAGGCAGCTAGAGAGGGGTCAAGCTGAGATCCACTCTCCCCAGGACAGACCCCTGGTGGGTCCATGTATTCCCAGTGGGAAGCTCTTCCACGGCCAGAGGGAGGGGAAGCCTCCAACCCAGGAAACGTGGTGAAGAGATGGAGAATCCCGGGGGTTCCATCCAGCAGAGAAGGTCACGGTGACGGGAGCCCCTCAGGAGGCAGGCCCAGACTCAGATGGTGCAGAACCCAGCGGGAGACCGGCGACACAGACCGCCTTTCTGAGCGGAGGAAAATGGATGGTGTTCCAGGGGGAGTGGTCTTGAGAAAAAGGGTCTTCGGTTGGTTTCGTGTTTAAGACCGGGAGTGGTTCACCAGGTGAGGAAGGAGGCTGTAGGTGGAGAGGGAGGCTGCAGGTGTGGGAGAGGTGGTCCACCTTTCAGAGGGTGGGGAACGAGGCCCCAGGTTTCCGAAGCCCTGGGAGGGAAGGATGGCTCAGAAACCCAGCTGCAGCTGCACCCCAATGCACAGTCTCCAAATGGTGGTCCCCAAAATATATCTGCCCTCTTCTTGGACCCTGTGCAAGTAACCTTACTAGGAAAGTGGCCCCTGGAGCCAGCCTAAGGGTACCGTACTGTACTCATGGAGAAAGGCATAGGGGACCACAGAGAGCACAGAGGACTGGGGAAATAGCACTGCGACCGTCCTCCCCTCCCCACCCTCAGCTGTAAGTGCTCCACAGTAAGGAAGTCCCGTGAGGATGCACTGGGGCCCCTCCTCTGCGCCACCACTTAGCACTCAAGCCTCCATGTAGCAGCCAGCAGCGATATTATGGATAAATGGTTCTAAACCCATTTACAGCTTCCATAGAAGCTCAGTCAGTCAAGAATCTGCCTGCAATGCAGACCTGGGTTTGATCCTTGAGTGGGGTAGATCCCCTGGAGAAAGAAATGGCAACCCATTCAGCTATTCTTAAATGGGAAATCCCATGGAGAGAGGAGCCTGGCGGACTACAGTCCATGGGGTCACAAAGAGTTGGACACAATTTAGCAACTAAACCACCACCACCAAGGCTATATACATTCCTATTCTACTGTACTTCCTAAGAATTCTAAAGCTTGGTTAAAAATGAATTTATGTATTGGTTTTAACTGTTACTCCACAGTCTTCCTGTGCATTTTCTTCTTAGGTCAAGGGCAACAGAGCCAAATGAATCTCTCCTCCTAGAGCTTGTATGTTATGTTTTTAGGCAACGCCGCTTTCAAAAGAGTAATAACTGGAAAGGTTTTCTATTTTCCGTGAATCGAGTTCTCAGTGCCTTTGAAAGAGGAGATGAAAGAGAGGGACCATTTGCGAATGCAGGTGGTTAAATAGGAACATCACAGAATGCAAACCATAGCCCACAGGACAAGGATGGATGTCTCCGCAGCAACTCAGGGGAGAAGTGCACAAAGAGGAGAGTCAGTGCAGCAGGAGCTTTGTTCAGGGGCTGCATCCAGGTTTATATGGCATCGGAGCTACCATGCCAGTTCAAGTCCTCTCACATCCCAGGTCTGGTCTTCAGGCACACAGAAAAGAGGCAACTACCACTAGGATGCATTTGCAAGAACGGGACGCCCTCTGCAGGGCACGAGAGGACAGGAGCCCGATCTCCCTGAGGTTTCTTTCCTTCAAGACTGAAACCAGCACAGTAATTCCTATACACTCCCTATCTGGAAAGAGACACATTCCACCTGGAACTTACAAATGTGGCAAGCAGGGCCATCGCTGAAACTTCTGACCAAGCATTTGGAACTCACCTGAAGCTCTAGCTAAGGACTAGGGGTATTTGGCTGCCCAAGGACATGAAAAGAAACTGAGGTGGACCTGGTCTTATAGGGCCCCCATCTTCGTGACAAGCAGAATCTGTACTGGCTAGGGACTTCCCTGGTGGTCCAGTGGCTAAAACTCTGCACTCCCAATGCAGGGCGGGGGCAGGTCAATCCCTGGTCAGAACTAGATGCCACATGCTGCAACTGAGAGTTTGCCTGACGCAACTTAAGATCCCACATGCTGCAACTAAGACCTGGAGCAGCCAAATAAATAAATAAATTTTGTGGTTTTTTTGTTTTTTTTTAATAATCTGTCCTGGCAAATAGAAATCCCAGAGGCCCTTGTGTCCAAACCCTCCTTATCAGATGAGAAAACCCTGTCTGAGAGTGCCAGTGGCCAGCCTAAAGACCCCCTACAGAGACCAGAACCTGGGTTTCCCTTTTGTCATTCTTACTCTCCTACCCATAGGAGTAAGCACCAACCCCAGGAGGGCAGAAGGAAGTTTGGAAGAGGACATCTGCCCCATGGTCTGACATCTGGAGTTCTGCTCGAACTGGTTTATTGTAGGGCCTGCTAGGGCCTGCTAGGGCCTGCTAGGACCTGCAAGCCAACTGCATCGTCTCATAAGAAAGTTCTGTTGTATTATCTGGGCAAATCCTGGCTTACCCCTTGTCTGTAGTTAACACGTGCCCCCACCTCTAAATGATGCTGTGTAGACTGAGAACTCTAGGAGGGCAGAACTGTGACTTTTGCTCCTTAATACACCATAGTGTATTGGTGTATTAATACACGCAGGTGCAGGGGGAGCAGGGGGCGGAGCGGGGGGTGCTTTCCTAGTGGCTCAGTGGGTAAAGAATCTACAATTCTCCTGCAATGCAGGAGACACAGGAGATGCAGGTTTGATTCCTGGGTCAGGAAGATTCCCTGGAGGAGAGCATGGCAACCCAGTCCAGTATTCTCACCTGGAGAATCCCATGGACAGAGCAGTCTGGTGGGCTACAGTCCATAGGGTCAAAAACAATCGGACACGATTGAAGCAGCTAAGCACAAACACACACACCATAGTGGGTGCTTGGTATTTGCCAAATTTATCTCAATAAGAGAGCATGACTTAAACATTTTTCAACAGCTGGGAGGATTTTACAGTGACCTACTGCAAGTCTCTCACTTGCTCCGCCTCAGAACAAACAATGTACATTTACTAGACAACTGACCAGGGACGTCTCTGATGATCCAGTGGCTAAGACTCTGTGCTCACAAGGCAGGGGGCCCGGGGTTTGATCCCTGGTCAGGGAACTAGATTCTGCATGCCACAACTAAGAGTTTGCATGCTGCAACCTAAAGTTTCCGAATGCCACAACTAAGAAAGACCCGGAACAGTCAAATAAATATTTTTTTAAAAAAACAGATAACTGACCAAAGTTATAGATGCTGGGTGAAGCTGCATGGAAATCGCACCAGGCTGATCTGACATGCAAAGTGTTCCCCATGGTCTGCAATCTGCATTAAAAAGTAAACTTCAGCAAAACTGTTCTGTATGGTACTATAGCAGTGGATGCATGCGACTGTACGTTTGTCCAAACTCACAGAACCACCGAGAGTGGACCCTGGTGTAAACTGTGGATTCTGGGGGACAAGGTCGGAGTTTGCTCATAAATGTCTCACTCTGGTAGGGATGCTGATAGTGGGGAAGGTTGTGCATCTGTAGAGGCAGAAGGCATATGGGAAATCTCTGTACTTTCCCACGCAATCTTGCAATCAACTAAGACTGCTCGTAAAAATTAAGTCTATTAGGGACTTCCCCGGTGGTCTAGTGGTTAAGACTTCGCCTACCAGGGCAGGGGGTATGGGTTTGATCCCTAGTTGGAGAGCTAAGATCCCTCAAGCCTCACGGCCAAGAAAACCAAACCATAAAATAGAAGCAATATTACAACAAATTCGATAAAGACTTTTAAGATGGTCCACATCGAAAAAAAAAATAATTAAGAAAAAGATGCTTTTAGATCACCCAGGAGACTGAAAACCATGGTGACAGGGACACGCAAGGCCGAGGCTCCCAGCGACTCTAAGGCCCCCACAACTGGAAGATACAGTGAATCTCTGTGGCACTGAAGTCCCCAGTGTGGCACAGAGCCTGCTCCTTCCTCTGATTTTTCCCAACTCCTGTGAGTCTGGTTTATTTGCCCAGTGCAGGCACTTGAAGGTACTTTATTGCCTCGAAATATTTTAAATCTCATTTTTCTTTGCATGGAATGAAATTCACTCTGCAGTCCCCTCAAGGCCGTTTTTCATCTCTTCCCCCCTGGCAACACCGGTAAAGCGTGCAGCGAGACCTTTCGACAACAGGCTCTGTCATTTTCCCCATTTTCGAGCATAAGTGTTAATGCTTGCAGGCTCGACTGGGTTTAAATCGGCTTAACTGTGGATGCTTTGCCATTTCCAATAACACAGAGAGACAAGTGGTGAGAAATCTGCACGGAGGAGCAGGATATTGGAAAGAAAGACGAACCAGATGGAGTCAGCAAACGCTGGGACCCGCAGGCTACTCTACCCGCTTGAGCATCTCAGCCCTGTGCTTTAATTTCAGAGGCACTTGGGATGTTTAAACAATTTACTCCCTCCTAGAGGTTTCTGAAATCTTCCTAACCTACTCTTCTCACCTGGTAATAAATATCCCAAACATCATCGGAACTTCAATAAACCCTGGCCGCATAATGGGACACTCCCCACATCTTGATAAAGCAGCGACTCAACAAGCCACTCTGATGCGCTCAGTAACTAAATTCTCTTAGACTGGATCAAAGAAAAAAAGATACCTTATGTGGAACTTCCTGGGGGGTCCAGTGGCTAAGACTCCAAGTTTCAAAAGCAGGGGGCTCAGGTTCAATCCCTGGTCAGGGAACTAGATTCCACATGCCGCAATTAAGAGTTCACATGTTGCAACTAAGACCCACCATAACCAAATAACTAAATAAGATGCTCTATGCCTTTGCAGCTTGTGAGATCTTAGTTTCCCAATGAGGGATTGAACCTGGGCCCTCAGCAGTGAAAGTGCAGAGTCCTTAACCACTGGACCACCAGGGATGTCCCAGATAAGCTCTTAATTCAACTTGTAGAATTCTTGAGCACCTGGGCAAAGGTGCTGTTGAGAGGCCATGGGGCCAAGTGCAGTTGTAAGGAAGCCTTTTATGAGCTGGCTGTGCCACTTCCCTGCCCTCCTGGGCAAGCCTCCATCTCTCTGAATTCAGTTGCGAGTCACAATATTAGATGCTGACCCCCTCTCTCCTAACTTCTGTACTGAGTTCTTGGGAGTCTCCATGAAGAAGTGCTTGATGGACTTAGAAATTATCATTCTAAGAGAAGTAAGTCAGACAGAGAGCGACAAACACAATACTGATATCACTTACGTGTGGAATTTAAGAAAATGATACAAAAGAACTTATCTACAAAATAGAAACAGATTCAGAGATATAGAGAACAGACTTGTGGTTGCCAAGAGAGAAGAGGGTGGAGGAGGCAAGGACCGGGAGTCTGGGATTAGCAGATGCAAAATATTATATATAGGATGAGTGAACAACAAGGTCCTACTGTATATCACAGGGAACAGTATTCAATATACTGTGATAAAAAAAAATGGAGAAGATTATGAAAAAGAATGCATACATGTGTATAACGAAATCACTTAGCCATACAGCAGAAAATAACACAACATTGTGAATCAAGAAGTCAGTAATTTAAATTTTCTCAAGCAAATAAATACATTTAAAAAAAGAAGTCTTGAAAGAGCTCTGCAAAATTAGGTCACATAAATGTGAATTCTTATTCTAGAGGTAAGGCTGCAGGAGGATAAAAATTTTCACCCCAAAGCATAGAAATGGAAATTCCTTGGCAGTCCTGTGGTCTTAACCACATGCTTCCAATGCAAGGGACACGGTTTAATCCCTGGTCAGGGAAATAAGATCCCACTGAAGAACTGATGCTTTTGAACTGTGGTGCTGGAGAAGACTCTTGAGAGTCCCTTGGACTGCACGGAGATCCAACCAGTCCATTCTAAAGGAAATCAACCCTGAATATTCATTGGAAGGAGTGATGCTGAAGTTCCAATACTTTGGCCACCTGATGAAAAAGAGCCAACTCATTGGAAAAGACCCCAATGGTGGGAAAGATTGAAGGCAGGAGGAGAAGGGGATGACAGAGGATGAGATGGTTGGATGGCATCACCGACTTGATGGATATGAGTTTGAGCAAACCCCGGGAGATAGTGAAGGACAGGGAAGCCTGGCGTGCTGCAGTCTATGGGGTCGCAGAGTCGGACGCGACTGAGCAACTGAACAGCTAGCTAGTCATGGCTGAAACAAGAAAGCACAGACAACAGAAATGGCTGCAGCCCCTGATCCACACAGAACTCAAGGGAGAGCATGCAGCCCACACCTGAACTGGACTGAGCTGGCCTGAACCCCAACTACAGTTTTTCTGAGTGGACCACCAGGGGAAGTCCCAGCTTTTTCTTTCCCAAAAAACTGTTTTGCCAATTCCAGGTCCTTTGCATTTCTCTATAAATTTTAAAGTCAACTAGTCGATTTACACACACACACACAATCCAGCTGAGATTTTGATAGAGAGTGCATTGAATTTATCATCAATGAGGTGAGAACTGCCATCATTAAAAATATTGAGTCTTCCAATCCATGACTGTGGAACTTCGCTCCAGTTACTTAACAGCCTTAATTTCTCTCCCGCAACGCTTTGTAGTTTCCAGAAAACAAAAATTGCATTTGGGGGTTAAATTTATTACTGAGTATTTTATTCTTATTGTGACTAGAAATGCATTAATTTTATTTGCAGATTGCTCAGTATTAGTATATAGAAACACAATTGATTTCTGAATGTTGAGCTTGTGTCTTGAGGCTCTGCTTAACTCATTAGTTCTAGCAGGTTTGTGTGTGTGTATTTACATTCAAGGTTATTTACATTCAAGAGTAACTCATCACAGATTGACAGTTTCGTTTTTTATCAATCTAGGTGACTTTTTTTTTTTGTCTTAGTGCAGAAGTGTATTCTCTGCCTTTTTGTTTTTTTGTTTCTTTATGGCTTTGCTGGGTCTTTCTTGCTTGTCCCGGGCTTTCTCTGGTTGTGGCGAGTGGGGGCTCCTCTTGGTTGTGGTGTGTGGGCTTCTTAATTGTGGTGGCCTCTCTTGTTGCCACACGCCGGCTCTGTTGTGCTGCAAGGGCTTAGTTGCTCCAAGGCATGTGGGATCTTCTTGGGTCCGGGATCGGACCCGTGTCCCCTTCATTGGCAGGTGGATTCTCATCCACTGTGTCACCAGGGAAGTCCTACACTTTTGCCTCTCTTTTTCTCCTGACCTGAGGAAAAGAACATTCATTTTTTCACACCAAATGTATTAGCTATGGGCTTGTCCATAAATGCTCCATTTATACCGAAGTTCTCTATTCTTACCTTAATGAGAGGTGTTTATTTTTTGTTTGTTTTTAATTATGAATGGTGGTGGGTTTTGTCAAGGGCTTTTTCTGCAATGTAAATTGTCATGTAGCTTTGTCCTTTATCCTATTAATATGATGCATAACTGTGGTATAATAAAAAATACATCTATCTGGTCTTTGCCCTGGATTCCTGGCACAGAGTTCCTAAAATCTTTGAATATTGGTGCCTTTTAATACACTTTCTAGGTTTGTCCACCAAATAAAACATGATTCTCAATTTTTAGGTTGGAAGAAAAAAAAAACTTAGGTTGTGCACTTTTTTTTTTTCAGTCACTAAGTGAAAGGGAAATGGAGCAGGACCCAGTGAGGCCTTCTGGGTACAAAGGCCTTTCTTGTTTGTAGAAAAAGGCTTTAGTCTCCTGGGCCTCCTCAAATTCCAAAGAGCAAATTCAAGAAATTACTAATTAGGGAAGTGAGGAAATGCCCGGATAAAGGAAAAGCAGTCAGGAAACAATAGCTCAGCATAAAACAGAGTCCCAGTTCCTCCTCAAGGGATATACATCACCATCTGACACGCGTCTTTGAATCCTGCAAGACCTGAAACTAAGCAATGATGATGTTGACCTTTTTCTGACCCTCGTGACTTCAATCAGCTAAAGCTTGGACTCTGTTGACCTTTGCCCCAATTCTAGGCTGAATTCTCCAGCCCCTTCATGAATAGCACCCTTAGCTGAAAGTTTCCCGGATTTTGCTGTTCAGAGAAAAACGGCTTCAGGAAATATCCCTGGTGTTCTCCTTACTTGTTGCAAACAATAAATCCTTCCTTCTCCTACTGTTTGGCTTGCTTGTGTCTTTTGGCTCAACAGCCAAGAGATAAACCTGGTTTTCGGGCAACGGAAGTTTGCTGCTGCCACGGGGATGACCTGCAGTCTTAAGTAAATTTCAGACACAAAACAAGGCATTTCCCCTCAGAAGCAGGCACCAAGGGGTAGCTACAGGTGCTCCTGCAGGATGAGACCCAGCGTGAGGCAGGAGAGAAGTGGGCTCCAAGTTAGACACTTACAACTGGCCTCCTGTTTCTCTTTCTTGGGGCACAAAGAAGTGGGCTTCAGCCTGGATACTTAAAAACTTTTTGCATTTCCTGAGACAAGAGATAGATAGGCCCCAGTTCAGGCATTTACAATCAGCCTCCCTTTGCCCTCTGAAATGGAGATAACAACAGAAACAGGGTAAATAGCCAGTCTTTGTCTCTTGTAAACACCTTAAGGTAATAGTCACGGCACTAATCAAGGTAATAGTGAAACAGAGCAGAACCGTGCGGTCCTTGCCCCCCACCCCACCCCCACAGATCCTTTGCCTGCCTTTTGTCTGTGGACAACTTTAGTCAAAGAATATGTTTAATCAGAGAACTGAGAAATGCAGAAACAAAAGAAATCAAATAATAATAATGTAGTCATTAAGCATCCTCAAGGCGATTTAGTGCCTTCTCAAGGGTTATAGATCAGAGAAGGCAATGGCACCCCACTCCAGTACTCTTGCCTGGAAAATCCCATGGACGGAGAAACCTGGTGGGCTGCAGTCCATGGGGTCGCTAAGAGTCAGACACGACTGAGCGACTTCACTTTCACTTCTCACTTTCATGTATTGGAGAAGGAAATGGCAACCCACTCCAATGTTCTTGCCTGGAGAATCCCAGGGACGGGGGGGATCCTGGTGGGCTGCCGTCTGTGGGGTCGCACGGAGTCGGACACGACTGAAGCGACTTAGCAGCAGCAGCAGCAAGGGTTATAGATAGTATTCTGAACCATATCCTGTGAGCTGTCTTATAGTGAAAACTTCACCAGGTGGAAGAAGTTAACTACATGATGACCAGGCTATAGCCGTGGCATATAAGCTGCCACGATTCCAAGAATTGGCCTCAAAGTAACGGAAAACAAACTAACCCTGGAACTGAAGATTAACTGTACCTAAAACAAGATGACTCTGGTCAGAGCACCAATGACCAATTTGAAGGTGACTGTCAGAGCTGACTGTGCTGTTTCTACACGTAGCCCCTCCTTCTGTCTATAAACGCTCTTGCCCCACTGGTTGCCAGTGAGGAGGAGTTGGCCTTTGGACAGATGTCCACCTACAGCCCCCCCGCTGCCCCCTACGCCCCCCGCCCCTCGCAGTTGCCGGTGTCTGAAATAAAGCAAACTTTCCTTTCCACCAACCTGGCCTGTTTATTGGCTTTTGAGCGGTGAATAGCCAGACCCTGCACAACTTTCTGACAATAGTCGTGGTAAAGACAAACAGGGGGCAAAACCCTGTTTGAGTAAAAGATTAAGGGATCTCCACTTCCCCCCTTTTTGGAAGAAGGGAGACACGACACATGTGCAGAAAGGCTCCTTGTGGGTCAAAAGTCAGGGGATAACGCCAGGCCATGAGTCTTGCTCCTCCCAGCAGCCTTCACTTAGGGTACCATCTTGGCTGATAGGTGTGTGTGCACCCAGGGAAGGGCCCCAGGGTAGGTCAGGTGTGGAAAAAGAAACCAGATAATTGGCTAAAGGTAAACAAAGACCTGGAAGGACTGCCCTATAAAAATGACTTGCTGGCACTTTCCTGTGCTCCTCCTCCCTGAGGGGGACGCCCACACCCTTTTGCCCTTTCCATCTCTACCTTGCTTCTAGCTTAACTAAACAAACTCTTTTTCTGTGTGCTCTCCCGCATGTTGTGCTACGGCTCTAGTAATGAACTTTGTACCAGCATTTACAGTTTTTGCCTTGCCGCCTTGCCGAGATCAAACCCAGACCCCTGGCACGGCTTCCTCTGAAAGCACCGTCTAACCAACAGTCTCCTTCCCCAGCACGTGAACTGAAAACGTTTACTACCTCCTCTTTTGTTCGAATAGTGGTAACCACACAAAATAAGTAGAGAAAAAACAAATCTGCTTCTTCCCTCCCGGTGTCTGCGCGATGACTCATCCAAAGACTTTGCTTTTCAGTTCATTTGACAATTATCCCAAAAGATCCTTTTTAAAACGTGAAATAGAATGAAATCATTTTTTTTTAAGTCAAACAGATTTAGAATATAAACAAAGAAGACTGAAGAATTGGGAATATTTGACAACATTTTAGGGAAGAAAACAAGAAAGGAGGACCGATGAATTGAAGTTAGAAAGAAATGCCTAAATGGGCCTCTTGTGGATCTGATGTCTGTAAAACAGCAATCAGCTTTCCTTAAAATTATCCATCTCAGTTCACACAGAGTTGGGCAAAACTACTCACGATAAGAATATCAAACCTTCTAGATTTAATAGTAGTTCAGGAAACCAACCAGTCACAGCCAAATGCACCAGGGAAGTCGTGATGGCATCTTCAGACCATTTGTGCACAAAGTTGAAAACAATCTCAGTTTGAAAGCCACTGTGAAACATAGTTTCTTGACTTACCAGATGAATAGAAATGTGCTTCCCAGTAATTAAAATTTAGTGTATTATGAACCAACAAAAAGAAATCACTCTCAAGAGAGTGAGAAGATAAGCCATGAGCTGGCAGAAAATATAAAGATACACCTGATAGGGACTTCCCTGGTAGTCCAGTGGATAAAACTTTGCACGTGGTGATGGACAGGGAGGCCTGGCATGCTGCGATTCATGGGGTCGCAAAGAGTCGGACACGACTGAGCGACTGAACTGAACTGAACTGAACACAGGGGGCCACAGGTTTGATCCCTGGTCAGGTAACTAAGATCCCATATACCACGCAGCTCAACATCTGATAAAGGACTACTATCCAAAATATAAAAAGAACAGGAATTTAACAGACATCTCACCAGTGAAGATAGTGGCAACCCAGCACCTAAAAAGATGTTCCACATTTTACATCATCAAAGAAAAGCAACTGCGAAATAAAATTCATATTTTATGGCAGAACCAGAAAAATTTAAACATGAAGAATTTCCTCTGCCCTTGAACCTCTCCTCTCCCCACTCCTGTGCATTGGGCATCTGCACTGAGCATCAACCAAACCTCCCCCAGCAGCAGGAGTACTTGCTCAATTCAAAAAAGCAGCGCTCTCCTAGCATCAACAAGGCAATTCCTTAGAAGACAACATTCCTTGTTTATCTTATAAAATGCCACAGGAAGCCATCATGATCTGATGACACTCAGATCTGGATTGTGTAAGCTGTCATTAATACATCATTTAAACTACAGCCCTCTGTCTCAGAAGGAAAAAAAAAAAAAAAACTCATATACCTGTGCCTTGACTTCTAATGGGCAAAACTATTCTCAGAGCTTTCTGAGATGCTCTCTCGGGTTTTATAAAATCCTCAAATCTGGCTTGAATAAAAATTTCCATTTTCTTTCTTAGATGGACTGATTTTTGTTGAAAGTGAAGAAGTGAAAGTGTTGGTCGCTCAGTTGTATCTGACTCTTTGCAACCCCATGGACTGTAGCCCACCAGGTTCCTCTGTTCATGGAATTCTCCAGGCAAGAATACTACAGTGGGTTGCTGTTTTCTTCTCCAGGGGATCTTCCTGACCTGGGGTCTCCCGCATTGCAGATAGATTCTTTACTATCTGAGCACCAAGGGAAGCCATTTTTGTTGACCCAACTGAAAATAATGAGATCCCACTGCACACCTATGAAAATGACCAGAATCTGGGAACACTGACAGCAGCAAATGCTGGCGAGGATTCAGAGCAAGAGGAGCCTCTCACTCTTTGCTGGGACGAGGGCAAACGATACGACTGCTTTGGAAGATGGTTTGGTAGTTTCTTGCAAAACTAAGCATCCTCTTTACCATAATACAATGCTACAATTGTGCTCTTTTGGTACTTGTCCAAGACAGTTGAAACTTATGTCCACACAAAACCCTGCACACAGATGGTTAGAGCAGCTTTATTCTTGTCAAAACCTGGAAGCAACCAAGATGTCCTTCAATTGGTAAGTGAATAAACTGTGTACATCCTGTTAAAAGGTAAACCAAGGCATATAAACATTTTTAAGTGTTTGAGCAAACACTGGTTTGAAACAGGCAGCATCCAATCTAGCAGATAGAAAGGTGGTCTGAGGAGCTTTACAAAATGAAGGACTTGGGCATTTCCTGGCAGTCCAGTGGTTAGAACGCCACATTTTTCACTGCACAGGGCACGGGTTCAATCCCTGGTCAGGGAACTAAGATCCCACAAGCTGCACAAAGCAGCCAAAAAAAAAATAGAGAAAGACAGAGGAAGTAGGAACAAGGAAGTTATACTAGGCCAAAAAGCAAATCGGTTATTGAGAGGTTATTTTTCTTTAGTGGGTGGTAGGGGTCAATATCAGGTAGATTACCTAACTAGTATTGGTCAGGCAATTCCTGATTGACTCGTTTAAGATTCCATTTCTGGGAGAGCTGAAACTGAAATTAAGTCTCCGTCTGGGGACATGGACTTACCATGCTGCTGCTGCTAAGTCACTTCAGTCGTGTCCGACTCTGTGCGACCCCATAGACGGCAGCCCACCAGGCTCCCCTGTCTCCGGGATTCTCTAGGCAAGAACACTGGAGTGGGTTGCCATTTCCTTTTCCAGTGCATGAAAGTGAAAGGTGAAAGTGAAGTCGCTAAGTCGTGTCTGACTCTTAGCGACCCCATGGACTGCAGCCTACCAGGCTCCTCCGTCCATGGGATGTTCCAGGCAAGAGTACTGGAGTGGGTTGCCATTGCCTTCTCCTGGAATTTACCATAAGCCACTCTATTTGGGCCTGATGTCTTGTTTTTTAACAATCCAGACAATGGAATAGTTTTCAGTGCTAAGAAGATATGAGCTATCAAGCCATGAAAAGACATGTTGGAAACTTAATACATATTATTAAATGTAAGATGTCAATCTGGAAAAGATTACATACTGTATGATTCCAACTATATGACATTCTGAAAAAGGCAAAACTATGGACACAGTAAAAAAAAAAAAAAAAAAAAGTCAGTGGTTTCTGGGGGTTGGTTACCAGGGAGGGAGGGAAGAATAGGAACTCAGGAATTTTAGGGCAGTGAAACTACACCGTATGATAGATACTATAATAGTGGATACCAGTCATTATACATTTGTCTAAACTCATAGAATGTACAACACTGAAGTGAATCCTAATGTAAACTAAGGACTTAAAAAAAATACGTTTTATTTATTTCACTGTGCCAGGTCTTAGTTGCCCATGTGGGATCTAGTTCTCTGACCAGAGATGGAACCTAGGCCCCCTGTATGGGAGCCTGAAGTCTTAGCCACTGGACCACCAGGGAGACGCCGAAGCTAAGGACTCTGGGTGATGACAAGGTGTCGATATAGGATCATTAACTGCAACAAATGTACCACTTTGGTGGGGCATGTTGATAAGAAAAATCTCTGAACCTTCCTCTCCATGTTGCTGCGAATTCAAAGTTGCTCTAAAAAATGAAGTCTACTGTCAGGAATCATTTAACAGGAGGCTTCCTGTGTGCTGTTTTGGATCTGTCAAGAATCCTCTGTCCCTTATTAATTCCTGAATATTCAGGAATTAAGAGTAGTTGGCAAACCACTCCTGGGCCTTAGGAATGCAGGTATTTCCTTCATTAGTTTTTCCATATGGTGATAAGTAACTATTAACAACCCTCTTCCTTTTTATGAACCATAGGTAAAAGTGATTATTCACAACCCTCTCTCTTTGATATGGATTGCTTTATGATAATTTGGACTTTTGATTTTTATTTTTGCTGAAAATAGCTACCTTGTAAGACAATATATATACCTGCACTATGTTGAATTAAACACCTTTGCTCCATCAGAGCTTGGGTCCCTGTGTCTTTCTTGCTTTCTCTCTCTCTCTCAGGCTAGTTCTTTGGAGTGCAGAAGCCCGCTGAGCTCACTTTCTTGCCTGGGCTTCTAAGACCCTCTCGAGAAGAGGCACTGTGCCTTTACCCCCTCGAGAGGGTGCCTGGTGCCTACGTGTAGCAGTGCAAGCTCTCAAGAGCTTTATTGGTTTTCTGCGTAAACCAAGGAATATCAGCCTCTTTCTCTCTCTTTTAGTTTCTTATCGTTGACTCCGGACCACCAGGTTCTGGTCCATTAAAGGACCTCAACAGTCTACTTTAAAAGAACAAAAACTGAAAATGAAAATAACATAAAGTCAGGAATTCCCTGGTGGTCCAGTGGTTAGGACTCAGGGCTTTCACTCCTGGGGCCCGGGTTCAATCGGGGTGGGAGTGGGAGAGAAATCTACCTTTTTACAATTGAGTAAAATAAAAAGTTTATAAAGAAACAAGCCAAAAGAATCACACAAAATTTTAAGAGTCAGACCATTTTCGTGAACTATGTGTCCTTATTTTTTAGAAAATAAAATTTTTTTCTTAAGTAGTATGAGTTGAATTGTAAGGAGTTGTTTAACCATATTTTACTTGCTGGAAACCAAAGCAAAGGAAGCCAGTGAAACAAGCCCAAGTATTTATGTTAATGAGACATCTTGGCTAATTATGTAATTAGACATTAACTTTTTTTTTTTTTTGCTGTACCTTGCAGCCTGAGGGGTTTTAGTTCCCCAACCAGGGATGGAACCTGTGCCGTCCGCAGTGGGAACACGGATTCCTAATCACTGGACTGCCAAGGAGGTCCCTAACTAACTTTTTTAATCAAAAAAATTTTTTTGAAATATAGCTGATTTATAATGTTATGTAAGTTTCTGTTGTACAGCAAAGTGATTCAATTATACGTGTGAAAAGTGTTAAGTCGCTCAGTTGTGTCGACTCTGCGACCCCATGGACTACCACCAGGTTCATCTGTCGACGGAATTCTCCAGGCAAAAATACTGGAGTGGGCTGCCATTTCTTCCTCCAGATCTTCCCGACCCAGAGATCCAACCTAAGTCTCCCGCATCACAGACGGAGTCTTTACTACTGTACCACTTGGGAAGTCCCAAACAATGTGGTTTATGCTAAATAAACACCTGCTTTCTCTCTGCAAGTCTAGAATCCTGGCAAATGCCAGGCAGAGGCTGCCTGCAACCAGCCCCTGTAAAACCCTTGGGTGCGTCTCTAGCAGGCTTTCCTGGTCAGGAACATCGCGTGCGTTGCTACATCTCTGATGCAGAGGCAACAGGAAGCTCTGGGTGACCATCAGGGAAGGGAGAGAAAGCCTAAGAAAGCATGTACCTGGATTCTTCTAGACTCCCCCCCAGGGTCTTTGTCCCTGATGACCTGGCTATGTATCCTTACCAGGTCACTGTAATAAACCCTGAGAGTACCCCTGATTCCTGCTAGCAAATCTCCCATTTTACAAGTAGTCCTGGGGTTGCCTGAGACATATCATGCAGGGCCGCACAATTTTAGTGTTTTTTTTTTGCCACACCTTGAGGCTTGCAGCAATTTAGTTGCCTAACCACGGATTGAACCTGGGCCACGACAATGAACGAGTTGAGTCCTAACCACTGGCCCCGCAGGGAATTCCGTTAAGCTCTTACCTTAATGACTGTGTCCACACATTCCAGTTGCTGGGGCCTCCTTGGACTGTGACCCATGGAGACAGCTGCTGCCATTAGGAGACGGCAAGAGGGGAAGAGTTCGCTGCTGCTTCAAGGCCTGGGCAGGCAGCCATGGGAAGGGCCTTGGAGCTCTTGAGACCCAGCCCTCAGCCTTTCCCTGGGCCCCCAGCACACTTGCCGGCCCAGAGACCCTGGCGAAGCTGACTGAACAGGACCCCTGACCCCGCCCCCTCAGGACAACCAGCTCTGTTCCTGTTACAGCTCTTGTTCAGTCACTAAGTCATGTTCGAGTCTTTGCAACCCCATGGACTGTAACCCGCCTGGCTCCCCTCCACCGTCTCGCGGTGCGTGCGTGCTGTCGCTTCAGTCACGTACAGCTCTTTGCAAGCCTATGGACTGTAGCCTGCCAGGCTCCTCTGTCCATGGGATTTCCCAGGCAAGAATCCTGGTGTGGGCTGCCAAGCCCTCCTGGATCGTATCTCCCCAAGTTTGCTCAAATTCAAGTTCATTGAGTTGGTGATGCTATCTAACCATCTCATCCTCTGCCGCCCCCTTCTCCTTTTGTCACCATTCTTTTACTGCTGAGTCACCAGGGAAGCCCCCTATTACAGCAGCAGGCAGCATACTGCTGTATGTATAGGTCATACTCTATCCATTCATCTACTGATGGACATGGGTTGTTTCCACCTTTTGGCCATTGTGAACAATGCTGCTACAAGCGTAACTGTACAAATACCTCTTCAAGTCTGTTTTCAATTCTTTGGGGTACACACCCAAACAGGAAATCAGTGGATCAGATGGTGATTCTACTTTTACATTTTTTAGGAACTACTTTACTGTTTTCCATAAAGGCAGCACCATTTTACATTCCTACCAAGGATTCAGTTTTTCTTATGTCCTCACTTTATTAATTGGCAACTTTTTTTGTATTTTGAGAACTTAACTCCCAGAGGAAAGCAAACCTCAATGTAAACAGCCAAAGCCTCGGTTTTAAGGTATTCAAGCCTTTGGGTATAGGGGAGAAGAGGTGGGTGGGGGGACTCCTTCACACAGAGTAAAACAGTTGTGACTCAATAAAGGTTGCTCCAGGGCTAAGCCAAATTTCAATATATAGAAATCTGCAGCTAAAGAACAGCACACTCATACTTACACACACACACACCCATGTGACACAAAGTGAAGACTTACTTACTCAGAAGCATAAATTATTTGACAGAGTACATAAGACAAGCATAAAAATTAAATTCTTTATTTCATACCACATTTCAAATTCAAATAATAATACAAATTCAAACATGAGCTGTTATCAGTCAAATAAAGAGCCCACCAAGGCCAACACTATTTACAGACTTAAAGACTGAGTAAAAAACAAAACGAAACCCACCCAAACACAAAATGTGAGTACAGAACTTAAGGCGAAGAACATCACACATAACAACAAGAGGGAGGCGGCCCAGAAGGCGTGTTCCTGATAGACTCCCCTCACTCCCTTTCGTTTCTCTTGTGAAAGCAGTTACCAGGAACCCTACCAGTGGTGATAAGAGGCTGCGGCTGCCCTGGGAGAATGTACTCAGTGGTATTAACAGAGGCTACTGAACCTCTGCAGCCTAATTCTACAGATCTATCACAAGCAAAGGGAGCCTGAGCCTGGGAGAGTGAGGAACACGGGAATGCAGGGCCCAGTTCCCAGCTGGACGGGAGACAGGCAGCCTTGTGAGACGGTCCTGGGGATCCCGGCTCTAGTGACTCCCTGGTGTAACCCCCACCCCCTTCTGTGAGTGTGGCCGGGAACTAGTAACTTGCATCTAGTAAAGAGAATACAGCAAAAGTGATGAGATGTCACTTTCAAGATTAAGTGATAAAAGACAGTGACTTATGACTTGCTGGCACTTCCCTCTGGCTTTTCTCACTTGCTTTCTTTGATGCGGACAGCCGTGAGAAACTAAAACTCCTGATCCAACAGCCTGTGAGGAATCAACTCCTGCCAGGATGAGACTAAGCTGAGAAGTGGGTCCTCCCCGGGTCACACCTTGGCTGCAGCCTTGTGACAGACCCTGAGCTGGCTGGAGGACCTGGTTCAGCCATGCTGAGATTCTAGACCCACAGAAACTATGAGAGAATACATAGGTCTTGTTTTTAAGGGTTGAGTTTTGGGGCAATATGTCACACAGAGATAGAAAACAAATACATCTGGGTAAACAATAATGTGCTTAGTGAAAAAAACTGTTATTTGCTCAGTCATGTCTGACTTTGTGACCCCATGGACTATAGCCTGCCAGGCTCCTCTGTCCATGGAATTCTCCCAAGTAGGAATACTGGAGTGGGTAGCCGTTCCCTTCTCCAGGGGATCTTTCCAATGCAGGGATCAAATGCGGGTCTCCTGCATCGCAGGCAGATTCTTTACTATCCGAACCACCAGGGAAATGGCTAAGTTTTGGAGTAATCTGTCATACAGTGATAGAAAACAAATACATCTGAGTAAACAATAATGTGCTTAAAGAGATAATAAATTCATTTCTATTAATTCTGAAACAGCATTTATAATTTATATAAAATCAACTATCAACTGAGTTTATCTCAACTTCAAGAAAGAAAACCAAAATTTTACAACTTGGAGCAAAAGAGTTTAGTGTTCCATACAAATGCAACTTCTCTAAGGGTTCCAGCTAACCACAATTCCCTGCAATTGCCATCAAGTCTGAAAGTCACACTCCATAAAATTGCTAAGCAGGTTTTTAAAAATAATAGAAAACAAAATATTGTCTTCTTGATTAAATCTACTTTGCCATAAAACTCTTGATTTGTACAGTTAATTTTCAATTTTAAAAGTGAGCTTTCCCATTTAGAGGGAATATCCAGAAGAAGCAAATCCACAGAGACAGGAAACAGATTACCTACCACCGGTGCCAGGCAAGAGAATGGGGAATGTCTACTAGTAGGCAGGGTGGTTCTTTCTGGGGTGATGAAAATGTTCTGGAAAAGACAGTAGTGATAGCTACATAACCTTGTGAATGTACTGAAACGCCACTAAACTGTATACTTTACAATGATGAATTTTATGATTTCTGAATTATATCTCAATTAAAATAACTGTTTAAAGCTCTTGTGGATTACAGTTAACATTTCCATTCTAAACATCTCCCCAAATAGTTAGATTTCACCCCCAGACATGCATATGGAATGGTGCTTCTTAGTGACAACTGTCTGCCACCATAGCTTAGACTTCACTACATGCTCTGGGTTTGTTTGTTTTTTATGCACTAAATCCTCTAGAAAAATTACTAGCAAAAGCCTCCACCAGTAAATGTGTATTTTTTTCTTAAGTGTGTTTCTGTTCATTTACAAATGTAAGATTTCTATTTTTAAAACTTGAAGACGATTTTTACCTCATTTCATAATACTTGATTAGTACCCCTCTTGCTATGAACTACAAGAAAAGCTACCAAAAATGTGCAAATCTTTTCAAAGATTCCATTTCAGGGTTACATGATTTACTTAAACGTCCTTCCCAGACACACATGGGGTGGCACATGCTCCCTGTTACTACACAGTAACACACAGCCACGCCCTGTAGGAGTCTTCACACGACATACGAGTCTTCACACATATGGCCTAGTGGTTTCAGTCAAAGCGTGATCTCTCAACGAGAACAGGGGGCAGAAGAAAACATTTACATTTATAACATGATCATAAGGAATGTGAGACAGATGAACTGAAAAACAACATCTTTGAACAACATGACCGATAGAACAAGTTTCCCTTATTTCACTAGTTTTTAAACAATATTTGTAAACCTGAATACCAACTCTGGCAGATTTAGCAGTCTTAGATCTCGGAGTTTCCATCCTAAACAGCCTCCAAGGTATGGTCAAGATGAGAGCGGCCTCCTCTGCCCAGCCCTGCCGCTCAGCCGGGGGTCTGGAGAGGCGGCCTCCTCTCACTGGCGCCCTTCTTCAAATACTTCGGTAGTCAGAGCCCCGGGCTACAGTGGCAGCAGCTTCCCACTCCACAGTGAAGAAGGAGACAGTTCCAAAAAACCCAAATATCACCATGACCAGGAGTTGCCAATGAAGGAGAAGGTAGTTACTGTAGAAAAATGCCACGGCTGCGCAAATGGACTAAGAATAAAGAAGACAAAACAGATCATGAAACATGCACAGGTGACCCAGCCGACTCCACAACAAACCCCACAGCTCTGACCCAAGGCTTCTTGTCACTGCTCCCTGCTCTTTCTGCATCTAGAGGGCACCTCCTTAGTCACTAGCTCACAGACACACACCATCAAGTCCCGCTGAGAGCTGGGAATAATCAAGTAAGCTATAGTCTGCTGTGAAGTTGCTCAGTCGTGCCCAACTCTTTGCAACCCCATGGACGGTAACCTACCAGGCTCCGCGGTCCATGGGATTTTCCAGGCAAGAATACTGGAGTGGGCTGCCATTTCCTTCTCCAGGGGATCTTCCCAACCCAGGGATCGAACCCGGGTCTCCTGCATTGCAGACAGACGCTTTACCGTCTGAGCCACTAGGGAAGCCCCATTTAAAACAGTATTTTGTTTAAAAAAAAAAAAAAAAACTGGAATGATCAAATTACGTGCATGCACAGTGAGATGCACACTTGTTATCTGTGAACACCATGAATTCTAGCATCTACTGAAAGAAGTCTGAGTCGCAGAGGCAGGAATGTAAAATCTCTTATACAAGTGATGGGACAAAAAAGATCACAGTACTTATTGTCTCCTCATTCTGATCAGAAATCCTTTTAAAGGATCTCCTGGACTTTCATTTAAGAAACGTTAAGAAAATGAAGTTATACCTCTTAAAAAAGACCCACCTTTAAACACAGTCTAAAGAAGAATTTACCTGCACAAATTTAAAGACAGCAAAAGCCGGGGCACTGTCTTCAGAATAGAGAAAACCTAAAATACTAAGCAGCTGGGTATTGAAGCAGCTGTCTCCAAGACCCAACAGGAAGCTGCAGAAGATGGCAATTTCTTTGCTGATTAAAATAAAATTAATTGAGAGTCAGCATTAATAGTAATATTTGTTACAGTCATTTAAAACATAACAGCAACTCACCCACAAAAACATTTTACTCTCCAATTTAAACAAGTTTATGAAACAAGAATGAATAAACACTGGAATTTACAAAGTAAGAACTTAGGCCCAAACGCTGTCACCTTCACAGTCTAGCAAACTCGAGTCTGTTAACTATCAGGGGGGCAAACACTGTGTCTGGGATAGGGCTGCCCTTGGCTTGTGGATCCAGACATAAATGCCTACGTTGACAATGAATTTGAGGGTCGAGTGCAGTAAAATGACACCCGCAGAACTGCCATAAACACTGTGAAAGGACTGGGCGGCCGACTCAGCAGATAGATCACCCCTCATTCCTCACTGCTCTTCCCTGAAGCCCAAACTTCTAGAGATTTCAATGCTCAAAAGGCAGAGATAAAAAATTCAAATCAGACACTTACATGATCCTACACAGATCAAGAAAAAGATTTAGTGGGGAGAAAGGTTAAAACCAACAATCACAAAAATAACTTGAGATTCTCTATGGATTTCTATTCAAACTCATTCTGGCTCCATTAACACACGACAAATGGCCTTATAACAGACTTACAGAAAAGGACTAATTGCTCCATTCTAAGTTCCAAGCCATCCTTTACCTCCTGCCCTTCCTTAACTTACTAGAAAAAGGGCAGCCACTGTACCTGGGTTTGATGTAAGCGCTGCTGTCAGTGCCTTCAACAGGAGCAATGGGGGCATCCCCAGGCATGTTGAGGAATATTAAATAAAAAGCTATAAAATGCACCAGGATGCCCAACAGCACAACTGGATTCCTACCAAAACGATTATTCTTGCTCAGCAGGCCAAAGAGGCTTCCACCTATAAGATCAATGAACAAACAAAAAAATCCAAGGCCAAGTTAACATATCAAAAATTTAGTTTTGAAAAAATAAATGGACAAATAGTGAATTTAGTAAAATAAGAAAAAGAAAGCACAAATACAGAAAATAAGAAATAACTGTTGAAACAAACGAAATTATAAAAATCAGGACAGACTTCTAGGTAAGATGGAATAACAGGAACTGAATTTACCCCCAGTGTAAAAAAAAAAAAAAAAAATATGACACAATGGTTTTGAAGACACAGGTTCTCAGGTGACAAAGGGCAGTGATCTCGGAGAGAGAGAAAACAAATGAGGTGAGGCCCACAGCTGTCCTAGCTGACTGAGAGGCTATGGGCTTCGGAAAGGGGGAAGGCGGAAGCAGAGGCGGGAGGAGAGGGGAAGGAGACCGGGAAGAGGGGCAGAAGGGGAGGGAAGGCAGGAGGAAGCCCACAGCCTCCCTGAGTCGAGGAGACAGAGCTCAGGGTCTGGGGAGACCAAGGTGCCTGAGTTTCCAAGACAGGGCATCAGAAAGGAGAGCTGATCAGCACAGGATGTCAGCAGCAGAGATCAGAAAGAACTTTCCAAGAGAATTAGTGGCATTAGTGCCCTACCCTGGTCTAGGAAGAGTACCTGGTCCCACCAGCCAGACGGGAAATATTATTTACTAGGTGTTCACGAAAGGGCCTTCCCTTGGGAGAGAGAGAGAATTAGCCCTCCTCTGAGCACTACTCTGGTTCCATCCAACACACTTTAAAAGCAAGACTCAAAAAGTCACACTGTTTCCAAGCAAATGAACCACATCCAAGAACAAAGCTCAGAACAGGAATAGGAATGTAAAGGTTATTCCACACCCAACAAGGTAAAGTTCACAATGGCTAGTATCCACATTACCAGGCATGCAAAGAAACAGGAAAACGAAAATAGGACCTGTCATTAGACAAATCAGTCAAACACAGAGTTATCACCTGACCCAGCGATTTCAGTCCTAGGTTTACATAAAACATAAGATCACACAAAAACTATACAGATATGTTCACAGCAGCATTATTCATAATGGGCAAAAAGCAAAAACCACCCAAATGTCCATGACACGATGAATGGATGAATAAAAATGTGGTAGATCCACATGACTAAATATTATCTGGTAATAAAGAGGAATGAAGTAAAAAAGAAAAAAGAAATGAAGTACTGATACATGCTACACCATGAAAAAACCCTGCAAACACTGTGTTAAGTAAAAGAAGCCAGGGACAACAGAAAAATACAAATTGTATGATTCCATTCACATGAGATGTCTGGAATAAACAAATCTACAGAGAAAGTACATTAGCAGTTGCCTGGAAAAAGGCAATGAAAATGTTGTAAAATTAACTATAGGGAACAAAACAATACACCAACCTCCCCCCCTCTCTCCATAGTGCTTATCACTCTGACATTCTAAGTTTCAGATACTTTTTACTGCCTGAGTTCTTCCCCCAAAATATAAGCTCCATGTTCTGTTCATACAATGGATGCACAGAAAGTTCTGGGGAAGCTCCTCACGCGTCACACAGCATCCACTACTGCAAGTGCTGCACGGGCCGCTGCTGCAGGAGTAACTGGTGGTGCAATCAAAGCAGCGGTGTGGTCTTGGCCTGTCCTCTTCTCCCCGATTTCTGGCATAGAGCTCCTGAAACCCTAGCAATTTCCTCAGTGAAAGGAGTGTCTCTAGTTATCTTAACTAACCCCTTCCAACCACACCTGAGTTAATGCTGACCCCCTGAGGGACTGTGGGAGTGGCTCTAGTCAAGATGGAGGGTGGTTGCCAGAAGGACCCAGTCTTGATTAGAAAACTAGAATGTTCAGCCCCACCTCCCATCTCAGGGGAGTGGAGAAGGGCTAGAGATTGAGTCTGCCATGATTTAATCCACCATGATGAGATCTGCATAAAAATCCCCACACAACAGGTTTGGGAGAGCTTCCTATGATGACTACCTCATGTGTCGGGAGGATACCACATCCTAGACTCCAAGGGGACAGAGGTTCCTACACCAGGGGTCCTTCTGGGCTTTGCCCTAAGTAGCTCTTCATCTGGCTGTTCATCTGCACCCTTTATTAATAAACTTTAACAGTAAGTATAGCATTTCCCAGGGGTGTTGTAGGAACCCTTGAATGTATAGCCAAGCTGGACAGAAGTGAAGGTGGCCTGGGGACTCGGGACTTGGACTGGCGTCTGAAGTGAGGTTGGCCTTGCAGGATTGTACCCTTGAACCTGTGTGGTCTGCTGCTAACTCTAGGAGTTAGTGTCAGAATTGAACTGTACTGCTGCACATAAAACTGATGTCAGAGATCCAGAGAACAAGAAATTCAGGGATTCTAATACACCTTCCCTAAGTATTTTAAGAGGAAAATCTGGGAAACATAAAGCAAAAATCTTTATGTTTTCTTACTTATGGCTTTGTGTTGAATTACTTGGCAAAAGTTTTATAATTTAGTTTTAGAACAGTGATAATAAAAGAAAAACCAGACATACCCAAGTGGATAAAAATAAGCAAAGAAATAGAAATCCAAGGACAGAGAAGTGAAATATACTTAAAATTTCCATTATAACTGTAACAAACTGATTTAATGCAAAAAAATTTTTTAAACCAACCTAAAATTTCTCCAATGCCGATGAAAATGCCAGAAAGTCCAATGAGGCTTTTCTCTTCTGTTCCAAATTTATTTATAGCACCGATACAGGTTCCATATACACCAGAGAAGAAAGTCAGTTCCAGACCTTTAGAAAAGAGTCAGATTTAAATTACAGTTGTCCTTCAGTATCTGCCGTGGGTACCAAAATCCAGATACTCAAGTCCTATAATCAGCTCTCTGCATTCAAGTCTCTACACCCTTAGAGTAAACCAACTGCAGATCACAAAGCTCTGGATTTTGTATTGAAAACACAGGCTCCCTTTTCTGTTTTTTTCTTCGTCTAGTAGTATTTGAGCTATGCATGTATAAAACAAAATTCACTCAGACTGAAATGCTACTCCCCTAGCAGAGCATAATTTTACGTGACATAACTGATGAAAAGGAATTAGCCACGAGATGGCAACTGTCACATATTTCAGGTTAGAACATACAACTCAAATAAGCAAAGACAGCGTTATGTTAAAACAGTCACTCTGCACAGAAAGGGTGTGGACAGAGGACATAATTAACATAAACTTGTAACAGGGAAACTAAAGTGCTCATTATCCTTATTAATGGCTTTCCAAGGGAACAGGAACATATGATGGCAAGACTAATACCTACTATCTACTTTTGCTTAAAGGACAAAGTTTTAATTAAACATGTTTTCCCAGGAAAAGAAATTTTTAAAATTTGGGTAAAAAATTAGAGCCAATCAGTAGAAGACCCGATTCCTTAACATTACAAAACCTTACCTGAATTTTGAAGACGTTTAATGTTCATTCTATTTGACCTAAAAATAAGATGTTTCTACCTATACCCATGAGGCACATAGGGCTGAACCCTGAACAAATCGAGCTTGAACCGTGCAGGTCCCTGGAGTACTACAGGGTCCACAGTTGATCGACTGTGCAGACCAGGAGGCACAGATACAAAGGGCTGACTAAAGTCACACAAAGACTTCTGATCACAGGGGAGGTCAGCACACCTAATCCATCCCTTCACCGTCCAAGGGTCAACTGTAAAGGCAAAAGTAATAACTGACATATCAGAGCAACTTTTTACAAGGAAACAGATTTCCTTAAGACCTAAGCCTATTCCACCTATTACCACATCACATTATCACTGGAAGCCATAGAATTCATCCTGTTTTATTGGAAATTATCTTAATTCATACCCAAGTTGCAAAGATTTACTCATGATTATTTTCTGTAGTACTCCATTTTGTCCTAAAATCACTGGTTGAGATGAATCAAGCCTCCTGCTTTTCAATCCCTTGTACAGAATCCTCCCCTACGTGGAATTTGGGCTGGCCCTGTGATTTGCTTTCACCAACATGGGAAGGAGTCACACAAATGCTGAGACATGGAGAGAGATGAGATCCAGCTTGCATCAGACCCCTCCAGACCTGCAATGAGACTACCTTGGAAGTTTTAGCCCCAGCTACACTATAACTTAAGTAGCCACAAGGGACCCCAACTGAGACCATCAGAAAAACCATTTTGCTGAGACAGGTCAATGTACAGAATTGTGAGAAAGTAACACAGTTATTGTTTTTGACACTTACTGTCATTACGCAGTTACAGAAAACCAATACTGTAATTAAGTCCATTACCTGTATAAGCAGTTGTAACGCTAAGAAGGAGCATCTCCTTGGTGACGCATAACTTCAGAGACTTTTCTGCCCAAAAAAAAGAAAAAAAAAATTAGGAGTACTTAACTAGATTTTAATCAACCGAACAAAAATTCTAAAATATTCATTCAATCAATTCATTATTACTTGTTGTCAACAATGCCAGTACACAGAGACACAGGTTAATGATTCAGATTAAAATGCTTAACATATGAACTAAACCTGCCCTGTAAGTAAAATGTTGATTTCAATATATTCTAGAGTTGTGTTTTCTCTAACACCTTTTCCAGCTCTCATGAAAACAAATAAAACATGAAACAGCGAAAAGAAACGGAACAAAACAACAGACTATTCCAACAGACTTGATTAAAAGTTAGGGAGTCAACAGTTGGCAAAGTGCTAACTTCTCTAAGCAACTGTCCCAGAGCAGCTTTAAGGCTGGACTCAAGGTCAGAGTCAGCCCAGAGGGTTTTGAGCACCCCAAGCCGGGACACCACCACTTCCTGAGATTCTCAGTCTCTGGATCTGAGGACTGAAACCTTAGTTCTGCTCAGTTGTTTCTGATCCCTTTAATTTTTAATTTTTGTTGCTTAACTTAGTTGAAATCTACAGTGGAAAATGCATTTCTAAAAGCTGCACATTTTCACTGTCTTGAACCTGCTCACATTTCATAACTTAAGGCCACTTATCTAGGATCCTAAACTAATGGGGGATCCAGATTTCAGTTCCTACTCAGTGGATGACTAGGAAACTCACATCAGTCACACTCTGTCCTGAATTTCTCCATATAAAAGAGAATAGCTTTTTTCTTGAATTTCACTAAAATAAAGTGAGACTAAAATCAGTAAGATATTTTCACCAATCATTTTCATATACTTCCAGAAAAAAATACTTGATTAATAAAGTTTAAAACAGTATTTTTAATTAGAAAAATCATACTAGCAAAGCATATTTGCTTCTGAGTAATCAGAAGATTTAGCTAACAAAAGGAAATTTTAAAACATAACCTAAAAAGAAAAATAATCTAGTATGATCCTATATGGTGAATTCATGTCCTCATACATTTGTCCAAACCTATAAAACGTACGCCACCAAGCAGGAACCCTAATGTAAACAACAGACTCTCTAGGTAATGATGCTGTGTCACTGTACATTCATCAGTTGTTAACAAAAGTACAATGATGGGGGACAACGATAACAGGGAAGGTTACACATGGGTGAGGGCAGGACATGTATGGGAAATCTCTGTATATTGACAATTTTGCTGTGAACCTAAAACTTCTCAAAAAAATCATTTATCAAAAAAAAAAACCCAATATAATTCATTTGAGGAAATTGACAAACTGATCCTAAAATTCATATGCAAATTCAAAGGACTGATAACAGCCAAAATAATCTTGAAAAAGAACAAAGATAAGACTCAAAATTTACAATAATCACTGGCATAAGAACAGGCATATTGAGAAATAAACTACAGTCACAGTCATTTGATTCTTAACAAGGGTGCCAACACAATTCAGTGGGAGAAAGAACAGTTATTTCTAGCAAATGGTGCTAGAATGACTGATCTCGTGCAAAAGAATGATGCTGGATTCCTATATCACAACATCTATAAAACCTGACTCAAATGGATCACAGAACAAAATGTAAAAGCTAAAATTATATAACTCTTACAAAAAAAAAATACAGGAACAAATCTTTCTGACTTGGAGTCTTCCTAGGACACCAAAAGCACACACAACAGAAGATAAAGTAGATAAATCAGACTTCATCAAAAATTTAAAAATTCTATGATTTAAAAGATACTAACAAGAAAAATCAACCTAAAGAATAGAAGAAAATATTTGTAAATTATATGTGGTAAGGGACTTTCATCTAGAATATATAAAGAACTCTTACAATTCAATAATAAAAAGACAAGGAATTCCCTGGCAGTTCACTGGTTAAGACTCAGCACTTCCACTTCTGAGGGCTGGGGTTCAATCCCTGGTCGGGGAACAAGTCACACGGTGTGGCCAAAATAATAATAATAATACAAATAACCCAATTTAAAAAATGAGCAAAAGATCTAAGCAGAAATTTCTCCAAAGAAGAGATGAAATGCCTATAAGCATATAAAAATATGCTCAACACCTAGATATTGGGGAAATGCAAATCAAAGCCAGAAAAAATCACTTTACACCTACTAGGATAGTGTTAGTCACTGAGTCGTGTCCAACTTTTGCCACCCTCTGGACTATAACTCACCAGGCTCCTCTATCCATGGAATTCTCCAGGCAAGAATACTGGAGTGGGTTGCCATTTCCTTCTCCAGGCGATCTTCTCCACCCAGGGATCGAACCCGGGTCTCCCACATTGCAGGCAGATTCTTTACTGTCTGAACCATCAGGGGCTAGTAGGATAGCTATAATCAAAAAGACAACTCTAGAAAGTGGAGAAATTGGAACCTTCGTCCATTGCTGGTGGGAATGTAAAACGGTACCGCCACTTTGGAAAACAACCTGGAGGCTCCTAAAAGATTTAACACAGAGATAACACAGAGCCCAGCAAGCCCACTACTCCTGGGTACACAGCGAAGAACTCTGAAAACAATGTCCACACAAAAACTGATGCTAAGAATCCCGTCACAGAAGACCACTAGTCTTATGATTCCACTTATACAAAATGTCCAGTATAGGCAAATCTGTAGACAGCAAGTAGATTACTGGATAACTAGGGCTAGGGCTGGGGTTGGGAGAGGAAATGGAAAGTGATTACTAATGGGAAGAAAATGGGAACTGACTGCTGATGGTCAAAGAGATTCTTTTGGGGGTGATAATTAGGTTCTAAATTTTTAATTTTGGCCATATGTGTACTGAATCCTAACCACTAGACCAGGTAACTGCCTGAATAGGTTTTAAAGTTGATTATGGTGATATCTGTGCAACTCTCTGAATATACTAAAAACCACTGAATTATATAAGTGTGTGAACTGTATACTATGTGAATTACATCTCAATAAAGTTATTCTCTTAAGGAAAATAACCATAATCTAACACCTTAATGAGTCTCCTCCCAGGCTTTATGCTGTTTAAAAAGAAATTTCACTACTTATACTGTTTTACAATTTATTTTCATATAACAAAGCAAACATTTTTTAACATTTGTAGTAATCATTTTAATGGCTACAATAATCTATTGGATAGCTGCTTTGTATTTGAATATTTAAATTATTTCTATTTCTCACTAATATAAATAGTAACTAAATCTTGGGGGAAATTCTTAATTATTTTCTGAGGATAATCCTATTAGTGGAATTGTTGGAGTAAAGGGATAAACATTTTTAAGGCTTTTGATTCTTACTTATAAATCTATCTTCAGAAAGTAATATGAGGACTATATTCTTAACAATGTGGTCTTGTGCATTTAAGTACCTACAGCCTATATACTGAGATTTATCTATCTTTGGAAATTTAATAGAAAACGTCTTACAGTTTTTAATAACTTTCCTTTGTTTATAACTTTTTTTCTACTGGAGTGTTTATGCCTTTCTTCAGTTCAGTTGCTCAGTCGTGTCCGATTCTTTGAGACCCCATGGACTGCAGCATGCCAGGCTTCCCTGTCCGTCACCAATTCCCAGAGCTTGCTCAAACTCAAATCCATCAAGTCGGTGACGCCATCCAACCATCTCATCCTCTGTCATCCCCTTCTCCGGCCTTCAATCTTTCCCAGCATCAGGGTCTTTTCCAATCAGTCAGTTCTTTGCACCATGTGGCCAAAGTATCAGAGTTTCACCTTCAGCATCAGTACTTTCAATGAATATTCAGGACTGATTTCCTTTAGGACTGACTGGTTTGATATCCTTGCAGTCCAAGGAACTCTCAAGAGTCTTCTCTCCAACACCACAGTTCTAACGCATACCTTTCTTATTGGTTCATAACCCTTTATCATATACAGTAAATATTTTCCCTGCCATTTTATTTGATTATTGTAAGAGATCGAAAGTTTATATTTTAGGTAAAAAAGAACATACTTTCCCCTTACTGTTTGACAGACCTGTGAAAGGCTTTCCTCTACCAAATTAATTTCTTTCTATTATGGTTTCATTTTTACATTTAATCTACATGGAATTTTAGTATAAGATGGGAAGTATGAGTTCACACTTTTCCCATGCAGTCAGCTGTCTGGCCTTGCTTTTAAGACTCTTACAGTATTCCACATTCCTTTATGAACACAGACCTGCGTCTAAACTTCTGTTCCAGTGCTGTCTGTATTCCAGTGTTTTCAAATGAATTCATAATAGGTTTTGATATTCACTAGGGAAAGTTCTTTTAAAAAATTCTGTTGGCTATTGATATGTTTATTCTTTCAGAGGAACCTTTTATCAGGACCAAAAAATAAATTTAAAAATCTTCATTGAAATTTTCTAGAATTGCATTAAACATATACATATTGAGCTGAGGAACTTAAGTGCCTTTAAATAAGCAGGAATCCTTTCTACTCAATACCTATTACAGCATCAACTGAAGGAATATCATGATTAAATAATAAATGAAACATTGGCTCACAAGCAAATTAAAGCCTGGACAGTCTTTTCCCTTTCTCTTTACTTTTGGCTTCATTGCCACCTCCTAACTTCATATTGCTCCCCACCTTCCAGGAACCATTGCCTAAATTTAAATTTTCTTGCCCTGTAACACCTTATATGCCTTATCTTTTTTAGCTGCTACCTTCTTTCTCCCCATTCAAACCCAAAAGCCCAATATCCTATTACTACCAAACCCTACAATAGGTAACCAACCAGCTCCGTGATAAAAAGCATGAGGCCCTCACTGTGTTAGTGTCTCATTTTACAGAGAAGTTGAGGCAAAGCTGGTACAACTATCTAGAAAGTACATCCTGAATTTGGCTAATATTAAGAGACATTCAGAGGCGGGGGTTCAGAGCATAGAGGCTGCATCAAGTCTTACCGAAGCTGGATGAACCAGCCCATAAGCCTGAAAGTCATCACCCTCCCTTTGCCTGACTGCACGTTCACCAAAGCAGCCAACATGTCTTTCTAGGCCTCTCATAACAAGAAGGAAATTCCTTGTTTGACCTTGAGTAAATAATTTTGCCAAAGCCTCAGTTTTCTTCCCTATAAAATGGAGATAATGATACGTATGTATTATATGATACTCACAGATCTGTCGTGAGAACAAAATAAAACACACCAAGAGGTTTAGGCAGGAAGAGCCCTCAACAGATGAGATGGTTTTACACATTATTGGGTCACCTGAGCCTCTGCTCTGTTCTCAGGAGTGACAAGCAATGCTTGAAGAAATGGTCTGTGTCCTTGCTTCCTCCTATATACTCCTAAACCTCTGCCCCCGCCTCCTCAGGCCTCCCTCACACATGCACTCAGGTAGGGCACTGAATTATTCTCCATCCCTCACAGGCCTCATGTTAGAGATACTTATTGAGGAGACAAGCGGATTTCAGAGCAGTATACCTGGAAACTTGAAAATACTGGGGTATTGTCAATGCAAAGCTACCAGAGAAAGGGGGGGAGCTCTTCCTGAACAGTTCCTGCACTTCCGGTGCAGAAAGTACTTACTAAACGCATCTACTGCCTTTGTCATGTTGTTCTGGGGAGACCTGAAAAGACAAAGAGAAAAAAGTTTTTCTCCAGAAAATTGAAAAAGAGAACAAACAAAAAAAGACCACATTTTCATTTAAGTCTGTAAAAGCTCTGTTCTCTATGTGGTAAACACTTCAGTGGCCTCAATGCCCCCTGCTCCAAGGTGTCCTTGCTTCAGAGACTGTGAGTAAAGTGCTACTTGGGTGGCTCTTTATTAACCACAGAACATGATTCGCTCACATTAAATTTATGACAGAGTCATGCATGTCTTTTTCAGAAATGGTACTTCTCTGCATGCTCTACAGCCTGTCAGGAAAAGCCCATGTACCACAATGAAAAGCCCTAGCCACAACCAGAGAAAGCCCACAAGCTGTACAAAGACCCAACCCAGACAAAAAAAGGAAAAAAAATTTTAAAGGAATGAAAGAAATGATACTTCAGGCAGGACAAAAATCTCCTCTACCTTGCTGTTTCTAAACTATAAGAGCAAATCGTGAGGGCTCAATTTCCACCACTCCAACTACGTAAAAAATTACTCTGTGGTTCTTCAGTGTTAAAAGCAACACCATCACCAGCTATATGGGTTTGGGCGTAGTATCACCAACTGGTTAAAAACGTGGGCTTCGATGTGGAGTCTTGCTTTGCCATTTATTAGCTGTGTGGTTTTAGACTAGTGGCTTCATTTCTCTTTTACTTTCTCATTTATAAAACAGGGACACTATCACTTACCTGTGAGAAGGAAACGAGATACAGTAACTTAAGGGTAAGTGTTTGCAGGTCATGGTAAGAAAGTCTGTAAGAAATTACACTTCTCATCCTATCAGCCAAGTCTACTCCTAGATCTTGAAAAGATATCATTTACAAACAAACTGAAAGAAAAAAACCTAAAGGAGAGCAGGTGACACAAAAAAGGTAATATGTTTTAACCAACAGGAAAACATTTTCCCCCACCATAAAAACTCATGCCTGAGGGAGGCTCAAGAGGGAGGGGACATATGTATACCTATGGCTGATTCATGCTGACGCATGACAGAAACCAACACAACGCTGTAAAGCAACTATCCTTCAATTAAAAATAAATTAAATTAAAAAAAAAAAAACACCTCATGCCATCCCTGGAAGCGAGTACTCTGTAGACTCCATTTAATGATAGTACCCTCACCTTGTACTTGGATAAGATTGGGTGGTGGTGGTGGTGTTTTAGCCACTCAGTCGTATCCAACTGTTTGTGACCCCATGGACTGTAGCCTGCCAGGCTCCTCTGTTATTTCCCAGGCAAGATACTGGAGCAGGTTGCCACTGCCTTCTCCAGGGGATCTTCCCAACCCAGGGACTGAACCTGCACCTCCTGCTTGGCAGGCGGATTCATTACCACAGAGCCACCAGGGTGGATATATTATTTCACACTCCAGGCCCCAAATAAGCAGGAACTGATTTGTAGGCTATAGACTATTGAAATATAATCAACTCACTGTAAATCATTCAGAGTGGACTCCACTTTAGGGAACCTTTAAAGTCAGACCCCATGCACGTCCTCAGTGCCTTCCGATCACACCAAGAACAAAATCAAAAAAATAATAATAAAACAAAATCCAAACCCCCACCATATCCTGATGCAGTCATCTCTGTCCGCTGTGGATGCTCCTACTTGCACTGTGCGCATCCCACAGGGCCTCCGGCAGCCACCACACTTTCTTCCATACCTGGCCTTTGTTGCAACAGACATCAGCTGATCTTCACACCTTCTCACCACGCTGCTCTCCACCACCTCCCCCTCTCTCACTGTCTGGTAGAACTCACTCTGCTGTTTTCTTAACATGCATGGTGACTACCAGCCTGTCTACAATTAAGTTTCATAAGAAGAGGGACTTCTCTGTCTTGCTCATTACTTCTTCCCTACCTTTTGGAAGATGGCTGGTGCATGCATGGTGCTCTTTATAGAATAAAGACATAGACGTTTCAAGATTGGGAAGACAATTCAGGAAGAGAGAAAGATCTACAAGGTGGAGCAGAACCACTCCGCACTGCACCTTATGACAGTTACATGATCCCTTATCTAGCAATGAAGTTCCCTGAACACAGGGATGGATTGTATTTGTCTTCACAGCCCCTAACATTTGCTGAATGAATGTTGAATTTTTGCTAAGTTTGTGTCATTTGGACACCCCTTCTCCAATATCCATTGGTTTATGCTTTTAAAAATATGTGATATATATACATATGTATACTTGTATAAACACCTCTCTTTTGCTTGGAACAGTGCAAATTCTGAATGCTTAATGATCCTGTGACTGGAGAATTTTATGCCTTTTTGGGGCTTTAAAAAGGCAGCACAGAAAGTTCAATGCAAAATTTTTAACAACAGATAAAATTCTATAAGGCAAGCTTCACAATTTATCAATTCATGTAACACAAGAGTGGTAAAGACTTCTTATTCCCCTTTCTTCAAATCTAGATAATGACCTGCAGAGAAATCACCTGCAAGGTTTTAGATAGTTTTACTTACAACTTAAACAGGCCCCTGCTTTCAGTGGCAGGACCTGGGAAAGGGGCAGAAGGCTCCATGTCTGGCTTCACTTGAAGATGGCAAGCAGCAGCCGCTGAAGCAGCCCAAGAACCAGGCCGAGGGGATGGATGAGGAAGATAAGACATTCAAGCAGAAACGGAAAGAAGAGTTCTCAGGGAATGGCCCCCTGGCCACAAGTGGAATTAAGAAATCTATTAAAAAGCAAGCTGTTCCTTGTGCCTGAGGAAATAAAGGCCCTTAATTCCATTCCTATTTAAACATCTGGATTTCCAGCTATGACATCTGTTGCCACCTATAGCTAGATTGAAGTGTTGTTTTAGAGCCTGCTGTACATTTAAAAATAAACTTTTGTAAAAACAAATTAATAATAACAACATGGGACTTCCCTGGTGGTCCAGTGGCTAAGACTCCATGCCCCCAATGCAGAGGGCCTGGGTTCAATCCCTGGTCAGGAAACTAGATCCCACATGCCACAACTAAAGAACCCACATGCCACAACTAAAAATCCCTGCATGCTACAGCTAAAAAATCCCGCATGCCACAGCCAAGATTTCACATACTACAACTAAGACACAGCACAGCCAAATACATAAGAAATATGCTCAAGGTTATTCACAATTTTTAGAAAAACAGGACTATGTACTTATTTCCCTGCAGGGATTATGTCAGTGGAAACTACCATCACAGGTTAGTGCAAAATCCAGAGCGTGGGTATAACCACGGCTCATCTCTGATGACTGTTGGTGGCCTTGCCACTCACTTGTACCACATGACTGGAAATTTTGAAGCCTGGATCCAAGAAAGTGACCGAGGACTATTTTCTATTTAACTTTATGAGCCCATATCCTCACACATTAAAACACAGAAGATGTCTGCTGAACTGAAGGAGGAAATTGAGGCCTAGAGAAAGTCCAGGGAACACTGCTACTGTCCAGGGTCACACAGGAAGTGACCTGGGATGAGACTAAAATCCCTCCACAAACCTTTTAGCTACCTCCCCCACCTCTATCTTCCTTTCCCTTCTTCCTCCCTGACAAGTCCTCTTTATCTTCTTTCCCTGCTGATTTGCTTTAAAACTTTCCTCTCATGTCTGCCTAATACTGGATATCAGTTAGGGCTATAACAGGTTTGTAATTTCTAGACTGTTATCTATTCAAAATATAGCTTAAAATAGAAAGGAACGTTTCCAACTTCTTACTCATTGATGTCCAAGTCCTGGTCATCAGAAGATTCATCTTCTCCCAGGACATTTTCGGAATCTGGTTTCCGAATGAGAAAGAAAAGTACTGTCCCCACAAGGCTAATCACCGTTAGGGCGATAAACACTGTTCTTCGGTCACTCTCTAGAGAGAAAAAAGAAGATGAAAGTAGATAGCACTAGTCACACAAACAATTCCAGAGTCAGTATCATGTTCAGTATTTTGTTTATAACTATTCACATACTTTATCACTAATTTTACTTTACTGCATCAGTAAAAACCTAGGACAAAGAGATAAATAGGATACATCCACCTCTGTCTTTCAGTTAGAGAAATACTTATAAGCCAAAAGAAAAACAGCATAAGAACTTAATCATATTCTTTTAATCAGAGTATAGACAAAACAACCGAATTAAAAACTCTTTTGACAACTGATTAGTCTACCCACACATACACAATCTTCTCCCACACTTTGAGACGCTACTTGAAGCGCAGTCACAAGCTGTAAATCCTAGTATAATAATATAATCCAAGGGAAGATATTAAAAGCAAAAATCTGAGAGGACTTAAGAGTACCAAAGTTCACTAGAACAATCTGAACCAGGCATACTGGGAATTTTCATGGAACTGCTATTTTGCTTTGAATGTATCTGAATAAAGCACAGTGAATAAAACAAACCTGATATCTGAGTTTTCCCTTGCCAAGCAAAATATATGTAGAGATTTCCAAAGAACAAGCTGGGGGAAGAAAAGGAGGGAGAGGATGTTGGGAAGTTATTTTCATATTTATGGGCTTTAAAATAATTTTTCCATTCCTTGTTAGAAAAAAAAAAGAGAGAGAGAGGCCTACATAACGAAGTTATCTACCTGCCGTAAGTCATTCAGAAGTATCGACTTCACCCTCTTTCTGAAAAACTCAACTGACCCAGAGGGAACTCAGTCTCCTTCCACATGAGAGCAACCTGATTCAGAACCAGCTTCCAAAGACCTGACTCACTTTGAAACATGTGATGTATTGGAGTCTGGAAATGACATCCAGGAAACAAGTTTACTCTACCTCTAAAATTCTGTATTTTAAAGAACTGGTGAAAATATCAATGGTTTCGTTAATCTGCATCTAATCAAATACTTTATTTAGCACTTTCCTAGGGAAAAAATCAGGCTTCCCTGATGGCTCAGTGGTGAAGAATCTACCTGCTATCCCTGGGTTGGGAAGATCCCCTGGAGAAGGAAATGGCAACCCACTCCTTTGTTGTATTCTTACCTGGGAAATCCCATGGGCAGAGGAGACTGGCAGGGCTACATTCCTTGGGGTCACAAGAGTCAGACAGGACTCAGCGACTAAACAGCAACAGGGAAGAAATCATTCACTTACACTCCAGATATACAACCCCTTAAAACAATATTCATATTTGTTAAGCCTTCAGGTCAGTTTAGTCGCTCAGTCGTGTCCAGCTCTTTGCTACTCCAAGGACTGCAGCATGCCATGCTTCCCTGTCCATCACCAAATCCTGGAGCTTACTCAAATTTCTGTCCATAGAGTCAGTGATGCCTTCCAACCATCTCATCCTCTGTTGTTCCCTTCTCCTCTTGCCTTCAATCTTTCCCAGTGAGTCAGTTCTTTGCATCAGGTGGCCAAAGTACTGGAGTTTCAGCTTCAGTATCAGTCCTTCCAATGAATATTCAGGACTGATTTCCTTTAGGATGGACTGGTTGGATCTCCTTGCAGTCCAAGGGGCTCTCAAGAGTCTTCTCCACAGTTCAAAAGCATCAATTCTTTGAACTTCTCCACAGTTCAAAAGTATCAATTCTTCAGCACTTAGCTTTCTTTACGGTCTAACTCTCACATTCATACATGACTACTAGAAAAACCATAGCTTTGACTAGAGGGACCTTCATTGGCAAAGTAATGTCTCTGCTTTTTAATATGCTGTCTAGATTGGTCATAGCTTTTCCCCCAAGGAGCAAGCATCTTTTCATTTCATGGCTGCAGTCACCATCTGCAGTGATTTTGGAGACCAAAAAAATAAAGTTTCTGATTCCACTGTTTCCCCATCTATTTGCCATGAAGTGATGGGACCGAATGCCACGATCTTAGTTTTCTGAATGTTGAGTTTTAAGCCAACTTTTTCACTTTCCTATTTCACTTTCATCAAGAGGCTCTTCAGTTCTTCGCTTTCTGCCATAAAGGTGGTGTCATCTGCATATCTGAGGTTATTGATATTTCTCCCAGCAATCTTGATTCCAGCTTGTGCTTCATCTAGTCCAGGATTTCTCTGCATATAAGTTAAATAAGCAGAGGGACAGTATGCAGCCTTGATGTACTCCTTTCCTGATTTGGAACCAGTCTGTTGTTCCATGTCCAGTTCTGTTGCTTCTTGACCTGCATACAGATTTCTCAAGAGACAGGTCAGGTGGTCTAGTATTTCCATTTCATTAAGAATTTTCCACAGTTTGTTGTGATCCACACAAAAGCTTTGGCATAGTCAATAAAGCAGTAGTAGATGTTTTTCTAGAACTCTCTTGATTTTTCGATGATCCAACAGATGTTGGCAATTTGATCTCTGGTTCCTCTGCCTTTTCTAAATCCAGTTTGAATATCTGGAAGTTCATGGTTCACATACTGTTGAAACCTGGCTTGGAGAATTTTGAGCATTACTTTGCTAGTGTGTGAGATGGGTGCTGGTAATGCTTCCTAAGGCCCACTTGACTTCGTATTCCAGGATGTTTGGCTCTAGGTGAGTGATCACACCATTGTCGTTATCTAGGTCATGAAGATCTGTTTTGTATTGTTCTTCTGTATATTCTTGCCACCTCTTCTTAATATCTTCGGCTTCTGTTAGGTCCAGACCATTTCTGTCCTTTATTGTGCCCATCTCTGCAGTGAAATGTTCCCTTGGTATCTCTAATTTTCTAGTCTTTCCCATTGTATTGTTTTCCTCTATTTCTTTGCACTGATCACTGAGGAAGGCTTTCTTATCTCTCCTTGATATTCTTTGGAATTCTGCATTCAAACGGCCGTATCTTTCCTTTTCTCCTTTGCCTTTAGCTTCTCTTCTTTTCTCAGCTGTTTGTAAGACCTCCTGAGACAACCATTTTGCCTTTTTGCATTTCTTTTTTTTGTTAAGCCTTACCAAAGCCAAAATTTTAGGCATTTAGGATATGAGGGTAAATCCTCAGGACAGATTCCATGACAGCATGCCTGCTGTTGCTTTTTACTGTGGAAATACATAACATGCTGTATCCTTCAGTGGCCATAGAGTTAGTCTCTGTTTGAAAATTTAATTGTTAACGGTTGTCAAGTAGCATAACTGGGTGGGCAGTTGGAAAGGCCAGATTCCAAATGGCCTTTGGAATCTACATGATTGGATAAGTTACTTAACTTTTAGTTAAGCTTTTGTTGGAGATAATACCTTCTTATCATAGGAGATTGTAACTATTACTGAGATTAAAGAGCCCAGTAGCATGTTAGATATGTACAAAGTAGGCATGCCTGCAAGTCACTTCCGTCCTATCTGACTCTTTGTGACCCTACGGACTGTCAGGTTTCCCTGTCCACTGGTGTTCTCCAGGCAAGAATACTGGAGTGGGTATCATACACTTGCTCCACAGGATTGAACCCAATCTGCATTGGCAGGCGGGTTCTTTACCAGTGAGCCACCTAAAGTATAGCAAATGCTATATACATTATGGTTAATATTATTTTCCATTTGCTAATAATAAATTTCAATGAGGTAGATCCATGCATCTTTAAGTAATCCCATAAAATTTTAAATCTCTATGAAATGTATCTGGGAACTTAACTCATGTAAAAAGATCTGAGTTCTCAACATAATTGGGATCTAAAAAAATGGTCTGACCAAAAAATTATAGGAAAGATGGAGCCATAAGAATTATTACCTAAATTGTAAGAGTGCCCAGAAAATTCCACTGTTTCTCCCAATAGTGTGCTCATCTGAATTTATTGTCAGGCAGTTTCCTTGTGCTGTCCAAAGTACTAAAATTCAAATCAAAAGTTTATCAATGGAATGAAAGCATTTAGCTTTATATATTAAACATATAAACAATACTCTTAGACTCAGAAAATAGAAGTCAAAATGCTTACCAGCAGCTGCAATTCCAATGAAAACAGAGGCTGTGTAGAAGGACCATGGGAAAGGCTGGATAAAAACGGCAATGTACATGCTAAAATATAACAGGTCAACGTATTACAGTCAAACAATACCTGAAACAGAATGTCAATTATGCCTTCTAGGAATCAATTCTGAGGGATCTCTTCTTTCAAAATTCAAGCTATAAAGGGCTTCTCCAGTGTTGGAAAAAAGAGGACAAATGTCATTTCTTAACTTACTATTTCAAATTTGTGAACTCAAACATTGAATGAAGGTTTGCGACTTGCCTTTGCCAAAGAGCTCAGCACACAGTGGGACTACAGTTCTGTAGCCCAGAAAAAATTTAATTCCCATTAATCTACTTGATACAAAATAAGATTATTACCTGAGTTCTTTTCAAGCCTATAGAAAGAGGTTTTTGGATATTATATACATTAGTGGCAAAAGAAAAGCAAATATACACAAATCCCATCACTTTATAACAATAGTACCACTAAGCATCAAGTAGAGAGCCAAACCTCTAAAACACTACCTATAATCTATTCCAACCAAGTCAGCAAGTTCAAAGCACAAGTTTACTATGTCCTTGAAAGAAGCTGAAGGCATTCTAATTAAATAAAAGAAAACGGGATTACTTACCTGTAAAATAAACCACTAGCAAACATAGAGAGTTGAGGTCCTACAATGGCAACCACTGATGGTGTAATCAAATTTGAAGCAGAGAACACTCCATATATAATTGCCATGCTGCACACATAACATACAAAAGAGAAAAAAAAAAAAAACTCTTGAAACACTGTCTCAAAGCTCAATTTTTTTCAAACCTAATTAGAGTCTACAGTTTTGTGGTTTTTTTGCAATAACCACTCATATTCTTTAGTCAGAATTCATAACTACATCCTTGCACTGAATGTCACATTAAAGTTTTCACTTGTTCAAAATATTGAAGTCCTGTTAAATGAAAAGAATCAGTCTGCCTTGGACAATATGATTTTTAATATACCAGTGAATTATTATAGCAGCTAACACAACCCCATGAAGAACATATTATTTTTTATGGAAAAGAGAAGTGAAATACAGAGGGGTCAAGTAACTTGTCAAAAGTACAGCTGGACAGCTAGTCAATGGTGGAACCAGAATCTCATCCCTGGGAATCTGATTCCAGAGGCCCTCATCAACCAGTCTGCCCTACAGATTTAGCTGACAACTCCTGGCAGTGGCATGAAATCTCACTGCTATAAATAATCATGTAGCTATAACTTGTTTAAACCAGAATTTATTTAACTCAACATAATGGCTCACTCTTGAGTCCCTTGTCTGCAAGCAGATCCAACCAGTCCATCCTAAAGGAGATCAGTCCTGGGTGTCCATTGGTAGGACTGATGTTGAAGCTGAAACTCCAATATGTTGGCCACCTGATGCGAAGAGCTGACTCATTTGAAAAGATCCTGATGCTGGGAAATATTGAGGGCAAGAGAAGGGGATGACAGAGGATGAGATGGTTGGATGGCATCACTGACTCAATGCACATGGGTTTGGGTGGACTCCGAGAGGTGGTAATGGACAGGGAGGCCTGGCGTGCTGCGCTTCAATTCAGTTCAGTTCAGTTGCTCAGTCGTGTCCAACTCTTTGCAACTCCACGAATCGCAGCACACCAGGCCTCTCTGTCCATCATCAACTCCTGGAGTTCACTCAGACTCATGTCCATTGAGTTGGTGATGCCATCCAGCCATCTCATCCTCTGTCGTCCCCTTCTCCTCCTGCCCCCAATCCCTCCCAGCATCAGGGTCTTTTCCAATGAGTCAACTCTTCACATGAGGTGGCCAAAGTATTAGAGTTTCAGCTTTAGCATCAGTCCTTCCAATGAATAGCCAGGACTGATCTCCTTTAGGATGGACTGGTTGGATCTCCTTGCAGTCCAAGGGACTCTCAAGAGTCTTCTCCAACACGACAGTTCAGAAGCCTCAATTCTTCAGTGCTCAGCTTTCTTCACAGTCCAACCCTCACATCCATACCTGACCACTGGAAAAACCATAGCCTTGACTAGACGGACCTTTGTTGGCAAGGTAATATCTCTGCTTTTCAATATGCTATCTAGGTTGGTCATAACTTTTCTTCAAAGGAGTAAGCGTCTTTTAATTTCATGGCTGCAGTCACCATCTGCAGTGATTTTGGAGCCCCCCAAAATAAAGTCTGACACTGTTTCCACTGTTTCCCTATCTATTTCCCATGAAGTGATGGGACCAGAAGCCATGATCTTTGTTTTCTGAATGTTGAGCTTTAAGCCAACTTTTTCGCTCTTTCGCTTTCATCAAGAGGCTTTTTAGTTCCTCTTCACTTTCTGCCATAAGGGTGGTGTCATCTGCATATCCAAGGTTACTGATATTTCTCCCAGTAATCTTGATTTCAGCTTGTGCTTCTTCCAGCCCAGCGTTTCTCATGATGTACTCTGCATATAAGTTAAATAAGCAGGGTGACAATATACAGCCTTGACGTACTCCTTTTCCTATTTGGAACCAGTCTGTTGTTCCATGTCCAGTTCTAACTGTTGCTTCCTGACCTGCATACAAATTTCTCAAGAGGTATTCTCATCTCTTTCAGAATTTTCCAGTTTATTGTGATCCACACAGTCAAAGGCTTTGGCATAGTCAATAAAGCAGAAATAGATGTTTTTCTGGAACTTTCTTGCTTTTTTGATGATTCAGCAGATGTTGGCAATTTGATCTCTGGTTCCTCTGGCCTTTTCTAAAACCAGCTTGAACATCTGGAAGTTCACGGTTCACGTACTAATGAAGTCTGGCTTGAAGAATTTTGCAGTGCTGTGGTTCATGGGGTCACAAAGAGTCGGACGCGACTGAACTGAACTGAATGGTTCACTTGAACATTATTCAGCTATTGCAGCCCTGGTCCCAGTATACATGTAGCAAAGTGTGACTAAGACCATTTCAAAAGTTTATAAGCCACTATTTATAAATCCAAAGTAAATCATTCTTTAGCTTGTATAAATTTCTCAAATACCAATGATTCTTTCCCCTGTTCTTTACAATATATATATGAAGAAAACACATTAGTAAAAATTGTGATATTATTATTCAGTTCAGTTCAATCACTCAGTCGTGTCCGACTCTTTGCGACCCCATGAAATGGCAGCACGCCAGGCCTCCCTGTCCATCACGAACTCCTAGAGTTCACTCAGACTCACATCCATCGAGTCCGTGATGCCATCCAGCCATCTCATCCTCGGTCGTCCCCTTCTCCTCCTGCCCCCAATACCTCCCAGCATCAGAGTCTTTTCCAATGAGTCAACTCTTCACATGAGGTGGCCAAAGTATTGGAGTTTCAGCTTTAGCATTATTCCTTTCAAAGAAATCCCAGGGCTGATCTCCTTCAGAATGGACTGGTTGGATCTCCTTGCAGTCCACGGGACTCTCAAGAGTCTTCTCCAATACCACAGTTCAAAAGCATCAGTTCTTCGGCGCTCAGCTTTCTTCACAGTCCAACTCTCACATCCATATCTGACCACTGGAAAAACCATAGCCTTGACTAGATGGACCTTTGTTGGCAAAGTAATATCTCTGCTTTTCAATATGCTATCTAGGTTGGTCATAACTTTTTTTCCAAGGAGTAAGCGTCTTTAGTCACTTAGAAAAATGGACATTAACATTCTTATACTCTGAAGTATTATACATAAGATCAGGTTGAGGTTAGATAACAAAGAACCAAATAAGAAGAGTTGGGGAGGGTGGAAGGGGGAGCTGACCACAATCTACATTTAACCATAGAGAAATTAAGAAATCTGTTTGTGTTTATATGCATGTATGAGTTACATTCCCAACTTCAATCACAATGTACTAGGGACCTATGAAGAGCTTTTCACTTCATTTTCTCCACCTGTAAAATTGCCAATAAACACCTTAAACACCTTAACTGAAATCTAAAAGCTCCTGATGACAGTATATTAATAATTATGAAATTAGAAAAACAGGAAGACCAACAAACATTTCAAGAGTCTTATAAAACATCCTCTGTTTAGGATTGGGAAGATGTAATTATGACAATACCTGAGTGCTTATTAAATGCCAGCCACTCTGCTAAGTGCTTTACACACATTAACCTGAGCAAGGAAACTGATCACATAAAAGCAATTTCCTAAAATACCACAGCAATTAAGTTTTGAACCTCCTATTTCAAACTCAGTGTCTAATTCTACTTGAAACCTAAACTCATCACCTTAACAGTCTAGATACAAAGAAGAAAAAACAATCCAATCACAGTATCTTATGTTGTCTGTGACTCTGACGAACTTTTAAGCAATTTCTAGGATATACAAAGTAGAACCAATCATAGAGTACGATACCTGGTATATCCACTGCCATGAAAATCTGTACTATTTAGGCTCCTGATGACAGTTTGCTGTGTAGAAAATAAAACTAATCAATGAAAACGTTTTGTAATCTCCCTCCCCCTCAGAAAATCTGTCTCCAAGTAGTGAGAATAAAGTAAAAATTCAAGATGCTGGATACTTAATACAGAAATCCCAACAGGAGAGAAGGGAAAGGACTACAGAATGGAAAGCAAACCAAAGGCGGGCAGGTCGGGTGGGGCGGGCTGAAGACCATCTATAACTAGGCTTTACGTTTATTCCCTTAACTGTCCAAGTACTAATATAGTCCTTAATACAGGTAAAAAAATGAATAGGTCAATATATAAACCCCAAATCAGATCAGAGAAATAAACGACCCCACTAAGAGATGTCTGACACATGAACTCAAATCTTATCAGGGAAAACGAGGAAGTGTTAGGAGACAAAATAAAAGGTGAAACTTAAGCGTACTATTAGACATAACGTTATCATTTTTGGAATGCATTATGACAAACACTGCAAAGGAGGGGAACAAAGTCCAACTCACCGCTACATTTCCACAAGTTTGAAAGGCGGTGAAGATAAACATAAAGGCAATTCCTAAAATAATGATGTTGAAAAGCTTTTTAGATTCCGGGGACATTTTGGCTCAACTCTGCTGGAAGTCAGCAGTACCCCAGGGCAGTCAGTCAGCTCTCCTCCAGGTGAACCCACTGTAATCCTGGGAGAAGAAATGAGATGGTGAGAGGAGGCAGATCCAGGAGCAGGGCAGCCAAGCAGTCAACTTCCAGGTCTTGGAGCAGAATTCGGAGCTTAGGGTGAAGTTCTCCCCACAGGCTTAGCTAGGAACTTTCTAACACACGATTCGAGTAGGGAAGGACCCAACACCTTGAGAAGAGGAAAGAACGTTGCTGCTCCAAGTTGAGGAGCCAAGAGAGGATCAGCAGTCAAGGGCGAGATGTAGCAGCCGGTACGGCCCCGCCGCCTCGCCCTGACTCACCTCAGGTCAGGCGACCCGGTCACCTGACCGCAGCCGAGACGCCGGCCACTAGGCTCGCTGGGAATTGTAGTCCAGGGCGGCCGGGGAAGCGCAAGCTCGCGGCTAGGGCTCCCGCATCCACTCGGAGGGAGCAGGGAGGACCTCGAGGGCTCCGGAAAGGCGGAGGCTAAAATGTGGAACCCAGCGAAGGAGTCAGGAATTGAGGAAGGAGGCCTGGAGGCCGCGAAGCCGGTCATAGGAGACGGAACCACAGAGGGGCAAGGTGAACGAATACCCCTTAACAGAGAGGGCGGAGGTTCCAGCAGCAAAGCTGAGAGATTAGAAACTGGCACGAAAAGAAGGCGGAGCCCAGCAGGGGAGCCCCTCCCTTTCCTCCTGTCACAACGGGCCTCGCAGCCGGAAGGAGCGTTTCGCGGGCTTTCCAACTGTCGGCCAATCGCGCTCCCCCTCCCAGCTGCAGTGACTCCGCGCTTTTCGACCCGCCCGCCGACTCTGCGCAAGCGCGCCGGACAGGGGCGGGGCGCGTGGCAGGGACGTTGAGGGGCGGGGTGAGATGAGCCAATCAGAAGATTCATTTCCGGGTGGCGCGGGCGCCATTTTGTGAGGAGGGATATAAACGGGCGCTGCAGCCGCCGCCGGCCCAGTTGCTTCTCTGGTGGAGTCGGTTGGGCCCTTCTCTTCTAGACGTTTCCAGTTCGGCCTTTCCAAACGTCTCCACGCGGAAACCAACCGCCAGGAAAGAGGCGCGGCGTCGAGCCGAGCTAACCTGAGGAAACCGCTGCCGCTGCAGCCGAGCTCGCGGGCCCGCCGGGGCGTTAGTTCGTCGGCGCGTAGCCCCGGCCCGACTCTCCAGAGCCATGAGTTACGGTCGCCCGCCTCCCGATGTGGAGGGCATGACCTCCCTCAAGGTGGATAACCTAACCTACCGCACCTCGCCCGACACCCTGAGGCGCGTGTTCGAGAAGTACGGGCGCGTCGGCGATGTGTACATCCCGCGGGACCGCTACACCAAGGAGTCCCGCGGCTTCGCCTTCGTCCGCTTCCACGACAAGCGCGACGCCGAGGACGCCATGGATGCCATGGACGGAGCCGTACTGGACGGCCGCGAGCTGCGGGTGCAAATGGCACGCTACGGCCGCCCCCCGGATTCGCACCATAGCCGCCGGGGCCCCCCGCCCCGCAGGTACGGGGGCGGCGGCTACGGACGTCGGAGCCGCAGGTAAGCAGGCGGGCGTCGCGGCCGGGGCTCCGGGAGGGCCTGGCTGACTCACAAAGGCCCACGGGGACACGTGGTGGCGGTCGGGCCGAGTCGGCGGGGCGCGGGAGGGCGGGGACCCGGGCTCGCGACCAGGGAAATGGCGTCTGGCGGCGAGATAATGGCGGCCTGGGCGGGCGGGAGCACGCGGGCGGGGCCGCCGAACCCTGACGCGCCGCTGTCCCTGTCCGCAGCCCTAGGCGGCGTCGCCGCAGCAGATCCCGGAGTCGGAGCCGGTCCAGGTCCCGGAGTCGATCTCGCTACAGCCGCTCCAAGTCCCGGTCCCGCACTCGCTCAAGATCGCGATCCACCTCCAAGTCCAGATCGGCGCGAAGATCCAAGTCCAAGTCCTCGTCGGTCTCCAGATCTCGCTCGCGGTCCAGATCCAGGTCTAGGTCCAGGAGTCCTCCACCCGTGTCCAAGAGGGAATCCAAGTCCAGGTCGCGATCCAAGAGTCCTCCCAAGTCTCCGGAAGAGGAAGGAGCGGTGTCCTCTTAAGCAAATGGTAAGGTTCGCGCGACTCCGAGACTTCACGGCCCGAATTCAGAAATGGGGTTTGTAGTAGTTGTTTTGTTCCGTATTAACATAAAATTGGCTCCTGATGTTAGGAGTACTGCTCTGAGCTAACTCGGCTTTGGGAGTTATACTGAAGAGGGGTCTGCAGAAAGGATGTGTATAAAGCTTAGATAATGGCTGTTTCATGAACTGTTTTGAGACCTATTAATGAAAATGACTATTTCTTGCTGTTTTTATCCAACGTCTGCATTTTCCCCTTTAAAGCTGCGGTCTCCTGTTTGATAAAAGAATATTGGCCAGTATTGCAGATTTTAACTGATTTGGCTGATCCTCCAGGGACCAGTTTCTGTGGGCGTGTATTGGAGCAGGTTTGTCTTTAAATGTTAAAGATGCACTATCCTCTTAGAGAAAACAATCAGTTCAACTATTGTTGTACTGACTGGGACTTCATATTCTAATGGATGTGGCAAACGAATTGCGAAAAAGAAGCAATGAACTTTTGGAATCAAAAGTTTACAGGTATTGATTGCACTGGGTGGGGAAAGGATAGTGTGTCTTTAACTCTCAAATTGTTTGGTCCTATTTTTTAAAAGGAAAGGGCCCTAAGTAGCTCAGATGTTAAAGCATTCTAAAATGCCAATGGTTTCATTTGAAAACTAAAAACTTAAAATATACTGACTAATTGTTTTGTTTGGATACAGCCCAACCCTCCCCCATCCTTTTTTTTTTTTTTTCTACTTTTTTATCCCCCCTTACCATTTTTCACCTTGGTCATTTGGCCAAGAATACATAACATAAACACACATTTTTAGTGCTGATGGTAACCTTTGTGAAAGTTTCCTAATTGGGCCTTTAAAAAAATGGATAATGGCTGGTTGGAACCTTTCTGTAACCTACTGGTTTCACCAGATCCTTAGTAAGTACTGAAATTGAAACCATGTGCACTTTTGGTGATTTTGTTAATGGAAGGTAAACTGAGCTTGTTTCTTTTCAAACCTAGATGTGTCGACAAGCAACATAAAGAAGGACTTGGGGGAAAGGACCACTTACCCGGTAGTACTCAGTCCATCAGAAGAGTCCTTGGAACAAGCAACTGGCTATTGAAAAGGTTATTTTGTAACATTTTGTCTAACTTTTTACTTGTTTTAAGCTTTGCCTCAGGTGGCAAACTCATTTTATGTGCCATTTTTTTTGCTGTTATTCAAATTTCTTGTAATTTAGTAAGGTGAACGACTTCAGATTTCATTATTGACTTGGATATTTGAGGTAAATTTTCCTTTTTGTTTATATAGTGCTGACTTTTTTTGTTTGGAATTAAACAGATTGGTAACCTAATTTGTGGCCTCCTGACTTTTAAGGAAACGTGTGCAGCCATTACACACAGCCTAAAGCTGTCAAGAGATTGACTCAACATTGCCTTCCTACCTTAAAATTAAAACCCTACAAAAGTTGGTGTAAATTTATTTGTATATGTTATTTACCTTCAGGTCTAAATGGTAAACAGAACCCAAATTTGTATAAAGACTTTTCAGGTGAAAAGACTTGATTTTTATTTTTTTTTTTTTTTTGGGAAGGATTGTTTACCAAACACAATTCTAATCTCTTCTCTTATGTATTTTTGTGCACTAGGCGCAGTTGTGTAGCAGTTGAGTAATGCTGGTTAGCTGTTAAGGTGGCGTGTTGCAGTGCAGAGTGCTTGGCTGTTTCCTGTTTTCTCCTGATTGCTCCTGTGTAAAGATGCCTTGTCGTGCAGAAACAAATGGCTGTCCAGTTTATTAAAATGCCTGACAACTGCACTTCCAGTCACCCGGGCCTTGCATATAAATAATGGAGCATACAGTGAGCACATCTAGCGATGATAAATACACCTTTTTTTTTTTTCTTCCTCTTCCCCCCAAAATGGTAAATCTGATCATCTTCATGTACGAACTTAAAATATGGAAAATGTTAAGGAAGCAAACAAATGGTTTGTAATTTTGTAAGTACTTATAACATGGTGTATCTTTTTGCTCATGAATATTCTGTACTATAGCCATTGTTTCTGTAGTTTAATTAAAACGTTTTCTTGGTGTTAGCTTTTCTCAGAATATGTTGTTGATCTTTTTTCCCCTCTCATTTATTTGAAAGACCTGTGCAATTATCTTGTGAATGTTACTGACTGTATAGAATGAAAGTGAATGTTTGGTAGTTGATTTCCCCCCCCCACCCCAAGTTAAAAAGTGGAAATGCCAGGTCAGCACCTACTCTCCTCAATGCTCTAAGGTAGCACTTTGTTAAAAGTTGAATAACCCCCTTCTTATAACCTAATTTATGCCCTATTTTAATAATTTAGGAACAATCCAGGTTCTTTTATTATAGTTTTAATTTTTGTCTTAATGGTTATGTGACCCATCACAGTCTAAAGCCAGCAGATCTGACCATCTTCAAACCCACTGTACTCAAGAAGCTGAAGTGGTCTGAGTCACATAGTTGGCTTGCCAGGTTGCTGAGCAGTATTGACATTGTCCCGAAACAGTTTTTAGGTGTAATTCAGATTGTCCTTTGCAAAGGAGATGACCAGCATTTCAACAGTATGTCTTCCTGGAAGGGCAGATTCTGCTATATCTTCTTTGTCTGCACCAAAAGACTCCAGAGGAATATGGACACATTTCATGTCCCACTTGTAGAGCAAAGCTTCAAGTGACCAGTCAGCACTGAAAAAAATAAATTACTTTTTAAAAAACAAGCTTTTCTTGTTTTACTTTAGATATGTTCTCATTTTTTCCTTAAGTTAGACACTGAATGAGTAGTAAGGCTTGCATTAACTTTAATAAAACTGGGAGTAAACCAGGATTCAGGCTTACCTTCTTACCTGGTAAGTAGACCACAATTTGACTTTGGGGTTCTTTTGCATCAAAAAGTAAACTGTAGTTAGAATGTCCTCAAAGTCTGGGAAGAAAAGACTTTTTAATAAACTTTTAATTCCATTGTATCTGTGGTTAAATTGACTCCTGAGAAGAAAAAAAGGTTTACCTTCTGGTTCAAAGAATACATCAGATGCAAGAATAATGTCTTGTGGTGGTAGAGCCAGAAGATCCCGAGATATATGACCCCAGGTGAGTCCTACAACATGGACCTGAGGCAGATCATTCATTTGGCAGCTTTGCTGACAGATTTCTAGGCAGTGAGGCAACTCCGAACTGTCAGACAGTGTAACTTCAGCTCCACATTTTGCAGCCACGATTCCTGGAAGGCTCACTCCAGCACCAATCTAATAAGTTCAAAGGTTTTGCTTAGAACTGCAACAAGTTGTGGATCTTGGCAAATGATTTCTCATTTCATGCTTGCATTGGCCTTTAAGTACAGGGTCAGTGTAAATTTGAATTTTCCATGTCTATAAAACACCATTCAACACTTACTTCCTTTAAACTTATGACAGTTCTAACTGGGTCAAAGGAGTTGGTCTATTTCACCATTTTAAAGGGCCCTCAACTGCAACTACAGGTTTGAACTGGGAAGCTCTGTAACTAGGACTCTGCAGTCCAGTTTCTTGAGTCCTGCGATGTGGGAACCACCACCTGTTTTACATGGATTTTGAGTTTTGTGAAGGGTGGGTGCTCCAATCACTGAGCTGTTTGAGGATCAACCATTTCCAAATGGGACCATATCTTGAGCAGTTCCATTGTTTAGGATGTCCAGGGCATTATAGCACTATAGTGACCTTCAGTCACTTTAGTTCTCATGATCTATAAGGAGCTGCTAATTATGATACCAGGTCTCTAGAAGCTCAGTGGGTGACTTGAATGTACCACAAGCCATTAAGTTACTACCAATTTTAAGTAACATGGCTAAAGTCTGACAGGTCTACAGCATGACTTTACTTGGGATTTTTCCAGTTGGGTCTTTAGGGCAGCAAAGGACTTACACTTTGCATAATACTAAGAAGTCCCTTCATAAACATTACTATTGCTATGGATTGAAACATACTTCCTGTTCAAGGGTCAGCACTCAGATTCCCAACCTTTTTTGAGTAGCTAAAAACCGTCACTACTTTGAGCCCGAATTATGCACCAAATGCCTTCATTTCATTTACATGCTTTTGCAAAAGATAAGTGTCCTTAACCTTCTGATTTGTCTTCAGCCTTTGGGTTTAAGCATAGTACCATTTCTGCAAATGACTTAAGTTTACTTCTGTAAGCCTTTCAGCAGTCAAGCCAGGTGGAGTAGTGAGAAAGCACTGTATACATTTTAAAACTAATCTCAAGATTTTCAAAGATGAAAGCAGTTTTTCAAGAAAGGCTGCAGTGGTATAGTAGAGCCTGGATGACCCTGTTGGGACACCCTAGAAAGATGGCCTCAAAGACTGCTTCCACGCCAAGATTCCTTAAGATTAGTCAATGGGTTTCACTTATACTTTAAAAAGTGTTTTTAACTCACCTGCCATGGAGACTGACCACATCATCCCTGACTTAAAAATATCTAACAAAACGCAATAACCAGCATACAGACTTATAATCTAGGATTTTTGCAAACCTCAAGGGCACTTTTACCTCTAAGACAGCCTTGCCTGGCAGAGATCCTCTGTGAAACCACAAGTACTGGGCCAGGACCACAGCACAGGGCCAAACATACATTCCATATTGAAGATGCAGGACCTGAAAAGAAATGTTTTATATCCCATAAATAACAACATAACATAAACAACATGCTGGAAGTCAGAATATTTATACAATTACTGAATGCGTGGCACTGGCATCCATTACAAAAATGACAATTCCTTGTTCTCTAGTTTACCTCCTGTGGGTGGGTAAGTGAAGTGAGTCGCTCAGTCATGTCTGACTCTGTGACCCGTGGACTACAGTCCATAGAATTGTCCAGGCCAGAATACTGGAGTGGGTAGCCTTTCCCTTCTCCAGGGGATCTTCCCAACACAGGCCTCCCACATTGTAGGCAGATTCTTTACCAGCTGAGCCACAATGGAAGCCCAAGAATATTGGAGTGGGTAGCCTATCCCTTCTCCAGTGGATCTTCCCGACCCAGGAATTGAACCAGGGTCTCCACTGAAGCGACTTAGCAGCGGCAGCAGCTCCTGCATTGCAGGTGGATTCTTTTACCAACTGAGCCATCAGAGAAGCCCCCTGCGTGGGGGAGAGGGAATATAAAACCATAATAAAATGTGATAAGCACTTATTTTTCCTTTTTGTGATAAACATTCTTCATAATTCACTTAACTAGAATTTATCCAGGGCCTGAGTGGCTTGTGGCTTAGTGGCTATTTTAGGCTGAGGATGTAACTCATGGAATATGTGTGTGTGTGTATATATATATGTATGTGTGTGTGTGTGTGTGTATCTTACTGTGGAGAGACAACAAGCAAATATTTTCGGTAATAATGCTACCAGCACAGTGTAACAGGGATGTGAGAGTAATGGGGGTGGGCAGTGACCACAAGGTGGTTGCTCAAGATAGGGAGAGGATGATTCAAAGGCCAAGGCCTCTCCCAGGGCCCTCTCCCTGGCAGTGTGGGCCTGAGGGCTGGTGGCAGGGTTGCATAGTACAAACATCGGTCAGAGGGGAAGCAAAGACCAGACTTGTGGTGCCTTGTAGGCCACCAGAAGTTTAGCTTTTTATTTAAGTGCAGTGAGAAGATACTGGAGGGTTTAAGCTAGGCATAACCTGGTAACGGGCTTCCCTGGTGGCTCAGGTGGTAAAGAAGCCACCTGCAATGCAGAAGGCCAGGCGTTGATCCCTGGGTTGGGAAGATCCCCTGGAGAAGGAAATGGTTACCTACTCCAGTACTCTTGCTGGGAAATCGCCTGGAAAGAGGAAGCTGACGGGCTACAGCCCATGGGGTCACAAAGAGACAAAACTGAGCAACAGCACAAGCAGGAACGTGCTAATGCTAAGGAGGAACAGTGTGGTTCTAGGATGGCATCTCAGATGAGGTCTGAGTAGAGCTGTCCTGGAGTTAGGAAGGCAGGCAACTTGTAAAGCCTTTGGGGCGGCACTGAATCATGAGGATGGTATTTAGGGAGGCAAGGTTAACAGCTCACAACTCTGGAATAAGCCTGCCTGAGTTCAAACTTGAGAAATGTAATTTATCAATACTAGCTGTGTGACCTCACTCAAGTTATTTAACCTGTGCTTCAGTTTCCTCAACTGCAAAACACTATCTTCATAGAATGTCAGGAAAATTCAATGAAAACTAGTTAGTACAAAGTATACAAAGTTAGTGACTGTTAAACTGCAAAACTGCAAGTCTGTTTCATAAAGGGTGCCCCTGCCAGGGTGATAGGCTGAAAAGGTAAAAATATCAAAGGTGAAGGAACTGAAGGTCTGAACATAATCATTCAATACACTCAACAAAAATATTAGTGCCTAGGCTGCACTAACCCACTGAAATGGCCCACTCTTGTCTGTGGAGTGTGTTTCTAAATAAATACACTTCTTACCTAAAAAAATATACTAAGTGTGAATAAAACAAAAATGCCTGCCCTGGTGGATTTTACCCTGGAGTACAATGAAGGAGTTCTGATCTGAAGTGTGAGTTATCCAGATTTAGGTAATTAAAGAAAAAAGACATATCTTCAACAATACCCCATTACAACATTTTTTTTTTAATTAAAGATGTATCTTTTCACAAGGTGTATCTTCACCCACTTCCTAAATCTGGGAAGAAATCCAAAGGAGAATTTTAACACGAAGGCTTTTAGAGACTGCCAGAAACGGATTCCACACCAGCCTTCAACTCTTAACCTGTTTCTCATATTCAAAACCGTTACTGCCAAGGTCTACCCCACCAGCTGCTGTTAAAATCAAATGAAAAGCTGCAACGTGAAAATGCTTTGAAAAATCGGACGCATAAGAAATATATAATTGCTATTGAGAATTTGGGGGCAGCCATGAGCTGAAAGGAAGCAAGGCCAAGCCCCAGAAACTTTATTTGATCAATGAGTGTTGGAATCCCCTGTCCCAGATAAATCTCAATTAACACGCCCTTCAACAAGATTAAAAAAATTAGGTGTCAAGAATGTCACTTTCCCAGCAAGAAGTATTAGGTATGGAGAAGTTCCCCTTCTCGACATTTAATCTGCCAAAAGGCTTCATACCAAACCGTTTGGCTCTGCGGGTTCACCCGAAGGCTGAATGAAAAAGCCCCTGACCGCCTCCCCTATACCCGTCCCTACAGCCCCAGGCCGGCTGAGAAACATTACCGCCCCAAGGCGATTCCCGCCGGGTGCCTTGGCACGCACCTGCGGGACGCACACCTCCAGTATGGCCCCCTCATCTCCCAGACCCGACCCCTCCGAGAACCGAAAGCGCTGGGCCCGGACCACTTGCCCTCGGAGGCCACCCTCGTCCGAAGAGCAGTCGGTGGCCTCCGTGCGGGCCGGGAGCAGGGGAGAGCGCCGGGCTGCCAGGCTGCCAAGCTGCACGCGCGAGGACCCCCGGGTCGGCTCGGGCCGTCTCCCCGGCGCACGTCAGGTCGCTACTACCCGACGGCAAGCGGGGGAAGCACCCCTCGAGCGACGAAACGACCACGCGGCGAGAACAGACCCCCACACCAGGCAAACGAGACACAGAACAGGTGGACCCGGCGGCTAGCCGGCCGGAAGAGAGCCAAAAAAGACACCTTGCGCGACCGGAAGTGACCGACCGGAAGCGGGCGCAGGAGAGGCGGGGCCGCAACGAAGAGGTAGTTCGACTGGGCTGACCTTCCCAACATGGCGGATATCCGGCCTGTGTGAGGGCTGGCCCCGGAGACGCAGAGGCCAATGGCTTATCGCGAGAGGCCGGAGGGCGGGGAAGACAGCAGCCACTGGTCCAACCGGAGGCTCAGGAGGTGGTTACGGAGTGAATCTTCTGGAAGGCGACTTTAAAGGCGCCGGGCCGGAACGAAGGGCGTTTTGGTGCTGCCGTCGCCCGAGTCTGGGAGTGTGTGTGTGGGGAGAGGGGCGGCGCATTGGTGGCAGGAAGCGAGCTGCGCCGAGGTCGTCGCGGAACCAGCTGGTAGGATGAACCACAAGAGCAAGAAGCGGATCCGCGAGGCCAAGCGGAGTGCGCGGCCGGAGCTGAAGGACTCGTTGGACTGGACCCGGCACAACTACTACGAGAGCTTCCCACTGAACCCGGCGGCCGTGGCGGTGAGCGGGCCGCGATCGCGGGCCGGGCGGACCACGGGCATCCGCCGGGGGCTGTGCGCACCTCTCCCGGGACCGGGTTCCGATGGCCTTGCCCGCACCCCGCGGAGGTCGGGGTCGTCGGCGCCCGTTCCAGGGCGGGCCTCCTTTCTCCTCGCCGCAGCCGCGCCTGCCGGGGGCATCTGGAGCCCCACGCCCTTGACGCCCTCCACGAGGCCTGTCACCCCTGCACCCCTTTTGGGCAGCAGGGCCATAGGGAACCTGGGTGTTCAAGGCCACAAGTGGGAGACGCGAAACCCCGCTTCCTTGGTGGGATGGCGGTTTTGCTGTGCCCGAATGCACGCAAGTCCTTTCTCCTCCCTAAGAGGAGCCAGAACTAGAATCTGGCTCCTTGGGCATATGATTGCTAATTGGCTTTGGGGAACACCCTTACCTGCCACCGGGCTTTTCTCTCTCTCTCTCTTTTTAATTCGATGGGTCTTTTCTGATTCCCTCAGGACAATGTGGAAAGGGCAGACGCTTTACAACTGTCGGTGGAAGAATTTGTGGAGCGATATGAAAGACCATACAAGCCCGTGGTTCTGCTGAATGCCCAAGAGGGCTGGTCTGCGCAGGAGAAGTGGACTCTGGAGCGCCTCAAAAGGAAATACCGGAACCAGAAGTTCAAGTGTGGCGAGGACAACGACGGGTACTCGGTGAAGATGAAGATGAAATACTACATCGAGTACATGGAGAGCACCCGCGATGACAGCCCCCTTTACATCTTTGACAGCAGCTACGGGGAACACCCCAAAAGAAGGAAACTTTTGGAAGACTACAAGGTGCCCAAGTTTTTCACCGATGACCTTTTCCAGTACGCAGGGGAGAAGCGCAGGCCCCCTTACAGGTAAATACTGGGCAGTGATGTGGTTATAATCTTCTCTCTGGCAACTAATCTTTTTTCTGAAACAGTGAATGGTTCTGCCTTGGTTGCATATGGAACTTAGAGGGCTTCCCATACCTGCCCAGGGACTCCTGCCTGATGCTGCCTGGGCATCAGATTTCTGAAAGCTCCCCGACGTGATCCAAGCATGCAATCAAAGTTGAACCAGTGATCTGTAAGGGACATTTTATTTTACTTAAATATTTATTTATTTTGGCTGTGCCAGGTCTTGGTTGCGGCATGCAGGCTCTTTTAAGTGTGGCATGCAGGATTTAGTTCCCTTTTGTTGTTGTTTAGTCGCTCAGTCGTAGCCAACTTTTTTGCCACCCCAGGGACTGTAGTTCTCCAGGCTGCCCTGTCCATGGGATTTCCCAGAGGAAAATGCGGGAGTAGATTGCCATTTTCTACTCCAGGGGGTCATCTCAATCAAACCGCCATCTCCTGCATTAGAGGCGGATTCTCTACTGCTGAGCCAGCAAGGAAGCCCCTAGTTCCCTGACCAGGGATCAAACCTGGGCCCCCTCCATTGGGAGCTCGTAGTGTTAGCCACTGGACCATCGGGAAAGTCTCTGTAAGGGACATTTTAATAGCTAAAGTCCAGCAGTAGGCCACATCAGTGATTTTTCTGTTAGGGATCAGCCCATGTACAATTTACTCAGCATTTCTGTATATCAGAATTTGCATAGTTTTCAAAATAACATTTGTATAAAACTGAAAGCTGCTTTTGTGGCATGTATGTAGTTAAATTACACTGCACATCTTGGATGTTTCCATCCTTTAGGTGGTTTGTGATGGGGCCACCACGGTCCGGAACAGGAATCCACATCGACCCTCTGGGAACCAGTGCCTGGAATGCCTTAGTTCAGGGCCACAAGCGCTGGTGCCTGTTCCCTACCAGCACGCCTAGGGAGCTCATCAAGGTGACCCGAGAAGAAGGAGGGAACCAGCAAGATGAAGCTATTACCTGGTTTAACATCATCTATCCCCGGACGCAGCTTCCAACCTGGCCACCCGAATTCAAACCCCTGGAAATCTTACAGAAACCAGGAGAGACTGTTTTTGTACCAGGTATACTTTCTTTGATTTCAGTAATCTGTAATTTTGGAGCACAGTTTATACAGTGAGTCAAAGAAATCCCTCTGCATGCTGACTCTGGGTGAATTGACTGGGGCCTGCCTCTGGCTGTGACGTGTTGCTGTGTAATCACCTGCTCAGGGGGCTGCTGTCCAGCTTTCTTGTAGCCTGTGTGTATAATGACTATTGAAAAACTTCTTATCTGCTGGAGAGCCTATTCATTTTTATTCCTACTAGTTACCCAGTATCTTTGTGTGTGTTCAGTGACTTGTGCTTATTTCCATAAATGGGGTTTTTGACACAGTGTAGCACTGGGGGGATTGAGTCAGGAAACCGTTACTTAAAAGCCAAGAGGTGGGAAATCCCACACCTGAAAATTACGCTTTGTTTTGATAGGCTAAGTGTTAGAATTGAGGGTATTTAAGATATACACCCTCTTCCTAGGAACCGAAGAACTTGCTGCCTTTACAGTTTTGGTCACAGCTTTGGGTGGACAGGGCTGGACACATTTGTTCTGTAAAAGAGCCAGAGAAAAAATATTTTAGGCACTGCAGGCAGGATGGTTTCTGTCGGAAGTGCTCAGCTCTGCCCAGGGGGCAGGAAAGCAGGCGTGTCCAGGCTCCAGTGAAACTTTGCACAAGCAGGTGGTTGGTGGCTCCTGCCTCAGGAAGACCGCTAAGCACACCGGGTCCTGGCTGTCTTAAGACTCTCCCTTGTCGACAGGAATCCCCAGTTTCTGAAGTTTGTGTTACATGTTATGTGAAATTTGTGTTGTAGGGCGATTGTGTGTAGAGCCCATTCCTGTTTAACCATTTATTTGTTGGATTTCAGGAGGCTGGTGGCACGTTGTTCTCAATCTTGACACCACCATTGCCATCACCCAGAACTTTGCCAGCAGTACCAACTTCCCTGTTGTCTGGCACAAGACGGTAAGAGGGAGACCAAAGTTGTCAAGGAAATGGTATAGGTGAGAGACATTTTTGTTTTCTTATTTTTTGCTTTTGCTCCAACTTCTACCCCAGAGATACAATGGCAAGAGTCCACTGCTGCTATAACATGTGCTGAGTTTAAGTCAGGCCTGGGAAACACTGGGGCTGCAAAACCTCATGGGTAGAAGAGAGTGGGTCCAAGGTCAGGGCCAGTTCTCAGGATGCTTGCCAGCCTCGAGGTGACAGGCTCAGAATGCATGTTTGATCGAGGCCAGGCAGTCCCAACAAACATGGTCATAACTGGGATTGTTCCTCATTTTCTGTTTTCGTTTGTTTGTTTTTTTTTTTTTTCTCAAAGCTAGCTCTAGCAAAGAAAGCCATTTTTGTTTGGGTTTGATTTTGGTTGTTTTCTTTTCCTTATTCCAAAAGCTTTACCCCCATTTGAGCTTATTACCTTCAGTTCTCGTGAGTGAGGTGACTGCCCTGGAGACTTAGCTCCTCTGTTTATCCACAGAACAGATACAGCACGGGCAGCGGCAGTGCAAGCCACCCCCAGCCACCCCGTGCCACTGTGTCCCAACCCTGACCTGGAGGGACCAGCTCTCGGGGTAAGAGAGGGATCCCGGCTTGCTCAGTGCTCAGCCTCCCTGCTGAGAGGGCCAGCAAGGGTGGTGGCTTTGTTCTCCCCGGACTCTCGGGCGTCCGAGGCCCACTGACTCCATCCCTCAGGCCGCTGTGTGCTGCCATCTGGTCCTTCCGAAAGGCCTTCCCGAACAGTGTGTCTTTTGTCCCCGGTTGCAGTGGCCGCCAGACGAGGTCCCTAAGGGGCGGGCTGGCGGCTGCCCCTCAACAGTCCCGTCCAGCTTTACCTTCCAGTGAGGGGGGACCCTCTCTGTCACCCGACGCTTCTTACCTCTCACAAACCTCGTAGTTTCTGCTCTTAACAAATAGAACGTTAACCGAGCCCAGCTTCCATCACTGAGCACTGTGCTGTGGAAAGGAGAGGTTAAAAACATCAGCTAGGAAGGTGCAGGGAAGAGTACGAGGGAGAGAGACGGTTTCTCCTGAGACTGACTCAGGGACGTGCGGCCTCCTGTGGGCAGCACACGTGGCTTGTGAGCTCAGATAGCAGCAAGTTGTGTGCGGCTAGTTTTCCTTTCAGGAAAGCCTGACCAGCAGGGGGCTCTGTGCCGGGCCTGTGGATCCGTGTCTATCCTCAGCACCGTGCCGGCACGCCTAGCAGAGGCAGGGCTCAGCCCTGAGTCTGGGGCTCTGTGGGTGGCTGTCGCCGCACTGAGAGCACGTGTCTCGTCCCTCAGGATCTTGAAGCAGGAGCACCCAGAGTTGGCAGTCCTGGCTGACTCCGTCGACCTGCAGGAATCCACAGGGATCGCCTCCGACAGCTCCAGCGACTCCTCCAGCTCCTCCAGCTCCAGCTCGTCTGACTCAGACTCAGAGGTGAGGCTGCGCTCACTGTCCAGTCCTCCAGCGCAGGGCACCCTGGAAAAACCAGAGGGGACTTTGTGCCTCCTTCCCAGGAGGGAGAGGTGTTTCACCTTCTTTTTCCAAGAACTACAGCTGTCCCCAGTCCTTCTGTGGGGTAAAGTTTGCCCATTTTATAGCTCTGAAGTTGTTTATTAATCGTTAAAATAGTCACTGGGCTTCCCAGGTGGTGCTAGTGGTAAGGAACCTGCCTGCCAGTGCGGGAGACACGGGTTCGATACCTGGGTTGGAAAGATCCCCTCAACCCACTCTAGTATTCTTGCTGGAGAATGCCGTGGACAGAGGAAGCTGGCGGACTATGGTTCATAGGGTCGCAAAATGTCCGGGATGCCTGAAGCGACTTCACCTGCACGCACACATGCACGCAGAGTGGTCTCTAGGGGTGAGAAGTAGCTGAAGATTCGGTGAAGTAAATGATGCAGGATGACACAGCTGGGGACAGTGGGGTCGGGATTGAAAACTTCAAGCATTCTCCAGACTGAAAGCCCACGTTAGGAATTTCCGTGGATGGTAAATAATAAACCTAGAGGGAGTTGCCTGGTGTTCAGTGGTCAGGACTCTGCTTTCACTGCTGAGGGCCCAGGTTCAGTCCCTGGCTGCCTCCGACTGACGCCCTGTTTTTCTCCTTCCGCATCCAGTGCGAGTCTGGCTCTGAAGGCGAAGGCACGATGCACCGCAGGAAGAAGAGGCGGACATGCAGCATGGTCGGGAACGGGGACACCACCTCGCAGGATGACTGCGTGAGCAAAGAGCGCAGCTCCTCCAGGTGACCGCGCGTGGCTGTCGTCTGTGTGCGAGGTCGCGCCTGCAGCCTGCGGCAGGGCCCCGGGGCAGCCCCGTGGGTCCCGCAGACGGGGAGGGCCGGCGAAAGCCAGAGAATGAGGACCTTTAGGGCACGGGAGCCGTTCACTCAGTGTTTGCGACAGTAGCTTTCTTCTCTGCTACCAGTGCAAATGCACGTGGCTTGTTTTATGCATAAGGGTGAGGATCTGTGTGAATGGTGCCAAGGGAAACCTTGACGTTATTTAATAAAAGTTAAATTCATCTTATATCTTTGAAATTTTTTTTCCTGGAGAACACCAGAATCTCCTCTCATTGCTCTTCTTGCTGTGACCTTGGGAGAAAAGACTGACTCTGCTGGTGGGTGGTGGCTGCCCTCGATGGGGAAATGATGGTTCGTTATCGCAGTACAGGGGGAACGCTGAAAAGTTGTCCCCAAGCTTCTGAAGAGTCTGAGGCGTGGCCTCCTGCTTTTTCTCCCAGTTTGCCACTGCTCCATGGAGCACTTGCAGATTTTTTAAATAAAATCTCAATCATGTCTCCAGCGGGGTTTTGTTTTTGTGTTAAACCTGAGTGAGAATTCCCTGGTGGTCCAGTGGTTAGGACTCTGAGCTTTCACTGCCAAGGTTCTGGGTTCAGTCCCTGAACTTGGGGAACTTAGATCCCACAAGCCTAAACAAACTAAATTATTAATTAAAAAAAGAAAACCTCAATTGGATCTAAATAAGTTAAAACTTGAGATAAAATCAATAAGCTAACCTTTTTGCATGCCAGGCTCCCACTGAAGTGTGCAGACCCTGCCTGCGTCCCGGGTCTTTAAACCCCAGAGCCCTGTTGTCCACGTGCTGCTAGCTGAAGTGTCACTGGGGCGGCATTAAGAGGGATGGTTTCTGGGAAGACAGTGAAATCCTGAAGCTCTTGGGATTCTGTCCGAAGTCCCTGCCCACTGCAGCTGATGCCGCTGTTACGTTCTTTGTGTCTCCAAGCAGCCTGGCACTTGCTTCAATGTGACAGCAATGGAGGACCCACATTCCTCTCTGTCATCTCTTCCTCATTCTCTGGGGTCTGGTTGGCATCCCGTGGGAGCTGTTGGGGTGTCCTAAGCAGATGAATTGATCCCACTGGATCATGCAGTTCTCAGCCTTAGTTGTCCTTTCCAGCCTTAGATTTCTCTTCTTGCCTGGTTTCTATTGTTGTAGACTTTTATCTGCCCCTGGGGTATGACTTTGTATTCATGCTCTGTAAGGAAAGTCTTCAGAGAAGGCCCTGCCATTGTTTCAGCCGGGGCCCTGGGGGTTCTGCTTTTAACCTTTCCTTCCTTTGCAGCAGCCCTGCTGTCCACCTGCTGATCACCAGCGGTTGTACTTTCCTTGACAGGATTAGGGACACTTGTGGAGGCCGCGCTCACCCCTGAGCTGAAGCTCTCCCTGAGGGGGCTCCGTGGGAGCTGTTGGCAGCCACTCACCTGTCTTCCTGTCTTCTGCTCCTACCTTCTCCTTTGTCTTCTTTGAATTTGGATAATCCTCTCTGGCCCAAGCTCATGTCTCCAGTCAAATGCTGTTTTTTCTCTGCTAACTGAGACTAGATTGTCAAGAAGTTAAAAAAAATTCAGCACGCTCGGCGAAGCGCCGAAGGCCGCTGTGACGTCAGGTGAGAAGGTTCTGTGCTTCTTTAAAATCGCGCTGGTTGACCAACTGCAAGCCTGGAGGGCTGTGGTCCTTTGAATGCCTTGCCGCCTTGCTGGTGTTGGTGAGGGACTCCCACCATCCACACGTAGCCGGCTGCACGCAAGCAGAGATGCCAAGAGTGGTGAGTGGACTCTGAGTCCCGTGTGAACCAGTTATGGAAACGAAGGACCCCGAGAGCACTGCCTTCCTGTGTGCCATCATCCGTCCAGAAATGCAGTTGGCAGCAGAAACCCGGCCGGGGGCCAGCGCCACTCACTCACCCACTGCCTAGTGCGGTCTTAGTGTTCATCACCTTTTCTCTGTGGTCAGAGAGGCTGTGAGATTCCAAGGATATTTTCATGTGGTGTGTTTTGTGGGGGAAGGATGACACATCGGGCTTGTTGGGTTTATGATCAGGGTGGGAAGGGTGTTCAATGTGTTGTCATCACAAAACTGAAGTTATAAACAGGACCAGGTTCTTACAAATTTGTCCGTGTCTTTCCCACCACGTACATGACCCCTGAGTCAGAAGTTTTTCGCTCTCTTAAGAGGCTTCGTAATTAACAGCCTCATATCTTGGACCTGGAGACATTAGGTGGGCAATCCTGTTAGCAGCCAGGAATAAATGCAGAGGTGGTGCCTCCGGTCTTTGGGATCTGTTTAGGTTTCTAAATAACTCTGGTTTAAATAGTTAGAGGTTGACCAGCAGATTCCATCTCTTGCCCTCTCGATTCACCTGCTTGCCTTCATCTGTCTCCAAATTCAACTAAAGTGTTATAAAAATAAGAGGAGGCTGTCAGGACACATCCAATGACAATTTCCAGGTTGGACTGTGGGAGGGAAGGGCACTAGCAGGCGAAGGCAGAGGAGTCTCACCAGCGCCAGCAGGCACAGAGGAGTGGGCCGTCATCTGGAGTCCTACCCATTGGCTCTCAGAATCCTCCCTTAAAGTGGGTGTGATCAGGGAATCCTGTTTACTTGTCTACAGACCAGTCGTCCCTTCCTAACTCCCTGGGTTGGTCGTGTGGCTTTACTCTAGAAGGCTGGTCCCCTATTTTGTCTTTGCCCAAATTTCTGCATTCTGAAAGGGCAACTAAAACTCATGTGTGGATTGGATGGAACTTCTGCTCTTTTCCTAGTATCAGTCTACCTACTATCAGTCTACCTGCCCCCCGCTGCCCAACACACACACACACCCTCTGGCCCCCGGGCGTGTCTGTCCTGTGAGTGCTCGGTCACTGAGTGGTATCTGATGCTGTGACCCCTTGGACTGGAGCCCTCCAGGCTCCTCTGTCCGTGGGATTTCCCAGGCGAGAATACTGGAGTGGGGTACCATTCCCTTCTCCAGGGGAATCTTCCCAACCCAGGGACTGAACCCAAGTTTTCTGCGTTGCAGGCAGATTCTTTACCACTGAGCCACCAGGGAAGCCCGGGGAGTATCTCTAGGTGTGAGGAATCCAGACCCTGAAGGGATCATCCAGAGATCGCGTTCATATCTGAACGGCATTCCTCCTCCTTTTTAAAAAACTTTTCTTGACATCTTGAAAGTGCTTCTTTTTCCCCACAGTGTTGCTGCCGGGCTGTCACTCCCTTTCCTCTCCAATTCCTACCAGCTGCTTCTCCCTCAGCTTCAGTGTAAAGGATCAAACCGCCGGACAGGCCGCCTGCCGCCAGGGGGCGTGGTGAGCATGGTGAAGTAGAAGTTTGGTTGGAGAGCCTAGCCACCCATTTTTACTTCCCCAGATGCCAAAGGTAATTCCTGGTTAATAAACAACATCCAGAAATAAGAGATCCAGCCTGTGTGACAGGCCCACAGTCCCCTCTCCTGAAAGTGCCTGGGTGGCACAGGTTATGCCACTTGGTTCCCGCCACCCCGTGAAGGACTATGGGACCCTCCTTCACTGTCTTAGCCGGGTGAGTTTCAGCAGCTGCCTTTTACTGTCACTGTGCCAGGCAAACACACTGCTGTGGATGAAAAGTAGGGCCGAGGTGAGGAAAGAAAGCAGTGGAGTGTGGCCAGGTGGTCACTGAGGCAGGAAGTGGGGTCCAAGGGCCCATCTGTTCCGAAACCAACCCTTCTACCCACCTGGCATGAGCTGCTCCTTTGAGTGGTGTCAAGGACAGTAAGGAGAAAGATAAAACATTAAACTATTTTTAGAGGTTATTCTCTGAGATGACAACTGATGTTAAAACCAATAGCGGGGGGTTGGTGGGGGGGCTTCCCTGGTGGCCCAGTGGCTGTGCCACTGCACTCCCAATGCAGGGAGCCTGGGTTCAATCCCTGGTCAGGGTACTAGATCCCGACATACCGCCGCTAAAGATCATGTTTACCCCAAGAAGATCAAAGATCCCACGTGCTATAACTGAAACTCAGTGCAGCCAAATAAATAAATGTTAAAAAACCAACAAACTGGGTCCTAGAAGAAAGGCTCTAGACTAGTAACTACTGCAGAGGAGGATCGGGGTGGGTGAGACCAGAGTCGGGGACCCAGGACATCTGGGTCTGTGGAGACGAGGGAGGTCACGAAAGGCTTTACCATCAGCCCGAGGTCGCCAGTGTCGCACACTGGTAGGTGCCTCTGAGGTCCGTAGTGCCGTGATGTTGAAGGTGACTCCTGTGAGGGGAGAGCCACGAAAAACAGGAACATCGTTCACATTTTGCTTAGCTTGTAGATGCCCATTTGTTCATTATTAAAACATTCAACAAACGGAGCTCCAGGCTCTGTTCTAGGTGTTGGAGACGCCACAGGGACAAGCCCAGATCCCTGACCTCCTAGATCTTCACAGACTGTGAGGGTGCTGTTGTTCATAAGGGCTACGAATGGGTCAGGGCAGGGAGAACTGTACACGTCCATCTCCATGATCAGAAAAGCAAGTTTAGCCCTTTCTAAGTCCAAGTTAATGAGATCCTCATAAAGGAACATAATTCTAATTTTAGCTGTATTTTTAACTGAGGACACAGCTTCTTTGTAAATCAGCAAAAGGTATTTAAGGAGCAGCACAAAAATTGCTGGTACAAGTGCTTTACAAATTTTTTAGAGGTTCTGCCTCTATATACTTTAAGATGCTAGATAAGAGTTGGAGTGGAACAGGGGTTTTGTGGTAAATGTAAAAAGTACTGTTTAGGAAGTAGGCATTTAAGCACGCAGCCGTATATTTCTTGAACTGTATGTAGCGTTTCCACAAATAAGTGTTTTTGTCACGAGTACTGGGTCCTGCTGATGGCTCCACGTGGAGTCTGGTTTCTCCTCACTCCTGCCTCCCTAGCTGCTGTCACGATGATACATCAAAACTGCAGGAGCCCTCCCAGGATGGCTTTTAACTTTGTCTCATCTGTAGTTCAAGTTCAAAAACTTTGAACACCTCACCCCCATCCTCTGTTCTGGGAGCAGGAGAACTGACTTCGCCTGCTCTCTCCACGGGGACTGCACTACAGAGGAACTGGGACCATCTGCCGAGTACCTGGTGCCTCCTCAGTCGTTAAGTCAAGCACGCTGAGCGCCTGCTGTTTCTGCTTTAGTTTTTCCTGTGGGGACTGTCAACAAGTCCTGTGAGTGCTGGGGGACAGTCACCACTGGATTGGCATTTTTAACTTGGACTGCGATGAAACTTGTTCGTCATTTTAAATAAAGCAACTTGATTTGGAGTTGGGTTTTTTGCATTGTCTTGTCCTTGTTTTCATTGTTACTCATCTGAAAGTTAACAGAGTGTTCTGAGTTTGTCCGCACAAAAGGACCTCTTAAAAATACACTTGACCCTTGAACAACTCAGGGTTTAGGGGTACGATCCTCCCTATACACAGTGGAAAATTCAAGAAAAGCTGAGAGCCAGCCCTCCATATCCAAGTTTCACAGTTCTGCAGCCAGCCTCGGATTGCATAGTACTGCAGTTCCTGTTTAATGGAAAAATATCCGCATGTAAGTGGAACCATGCTCGTCAAACGCATGTTGTTTAAGAGTCAACCGTACACTTCAAAACAGAGGACACAGGTGACAAAAATAAGGCCCAAACACTTTGGGTGAAAGTCCCCCAGTAGTCGAAAGGTAGCCAGGAGAAGAACCTCATTCCACATTTCAGAGTAGTGGGCATTTTTATGAACCTCCGCTAAAATTCCCTTTGTGTGTCCCCCTAACGTTATGTGATGTTGCAGGATTAAGCTCACCCTGCTGTTGGAATCTTGTTTGTTGTAACTAGAGCTCAAGAGGAAGCTTAAGAGTGTTCTTGCATCTTCCTTTTAAAAAGAGCCACTGGGTGGGGCGGGCGATGGGTGGGTTGGACCTCATGGTCCAGTGGTTGAGGGCCTGGGTTCCATCCCTGGTTGGGGAAGTAGGCCTCACATGCTGCAACTAGGAGTCTCCATGCCACAACTAAAGAACCTGCAGCGAAGATTCAGCAAAGCCAAATGAATAAAAGTAAAATACATTTTTTAATTAAAAAAGAAGCATTCCTTCCAGGATCTTACATCAGCTATCAACTCAGACACTGCTTTTCCCAAAAAAGAATGCATTCTAAGCAAAAACCTGGGGGCTGGTTTTTTCAATATTAGTCCTATGCTTGGCATGGCACCTTACAAACTTTGTCCACTGTTTTTTTTTTTTTTTTTAAATAACTAGGGCAGGGTTTGGGAGTGCTAAGGGAAAAAGGTTTTCTGTTACATTTATCTCCAAGCTACACGGTTCAGTAACAGCCCTGGAAGGGTCTGGAGAAGCAAAAACGGTAGACGTCTTTTTTTTTCATTCCACCCTCTCCTACATTACAGAATTATTCAAAGAAGAAAGACTGTAGAGAAAGTCGAATTTGACCTTGAACCCGTCCTTAGGGGCAGCCTCCACACCCTGAGGCTGTGTGGAGGCCTGCTGGGTCCAGACCGGAATGGGGCATTCACGGGCCAGCACCTGGAAAAGTCCTCCGTGAGAATGGCCAAAGAGTAAAGCCACTGGCGATGGGTCTAGAAAGCGGCTGAAAGTAAGCAGAGCTGGTGTTCGGCTTTCATTGTCCTACAGCCTTTACCTTGCCCTCAGCATTCCCTGGCTGTGCTGTGCTTAGTCACTCAGTCGTGTCCTACTCTGTGCGACCCCATGGACTGTAACCTGCCAGACTCCTCTGTCCATGGGATTCTCCAGGCAAGAATACGGGAGAGGGTTGCCATACCCTTCTCAGGGGATCCTCCCGACCCAGGGATCGAACCCAGGTCTTCCGCATTGCGGGCAGATTCTTTACCGTTTGAGCCACCAGGGAAGCCCTAGCAATTCCAAAATGCTCAAAAGATTACTTGTGCGGGGCTAAAATGATGCCAAAAGGACCCCGGAATGCTGGGTATTTCACCCTAGTTTTAAAAAGAAGCCTAAGCCTAAAGTGTCGGGCCTACCTGGGTCTCAAGAGCGCTTCCCGATGGGCTCTTGTCCCCAGCATCTTGAGCCACCCGGGGATCGAGGAGGTCGGGGGCGGGCAGGGGGCGTGGCGCGGCGAGGACTCCGCCCCGGGGCGGGGCGCGGGCGGGGCGAGGCGGGCTCCCTCGGGGTCCCCGCGGGCGGGCACTCGGGTGGCCGCGGCGCGATGGAGGCGCCGGCCGAGCTGCTGGCCGCACTGCCCGCGCTGGCCACTGCGCTGGCCCTGCTGCTCGCGTGGCTGCTGGTGAGGCGCGGAGCGGCCGCGAGCCCGGACCCCCCGGAGCCCGCGCCCCCAGAGCCCGCTCCTCCGGCTGAGGCCAGCGTGAAGCCCGCGCCGCCCGGCCCCTGCGCCGCGGAGCCGGCGGCCGCGCCCGAGGGGCTGGGGGAGCCCGCGCGACCGGACGAGCCCGAGGCCGCGCCGGCGGAGGCGGAGGAGCAGGCCGCCGAGGAGAGGCAGGTACGGACCCGCCCTCCCGGGCGCCCCTTCCCACCCCGGGGCCCGGTTCCCCCCGCGATTCGGCACCCCCTGGCGCCCCCGGCCGAGCCGAGAATCGGGCCCCCAGCCTCGGGCCGAGCTGCCCCAAGAAGGGCAGAGCCGGCGATCGGCAGGAAGGGAAGGTCCCGGCGTGCAGACTCTCAGCCCTCCCTCGAAGTGTGGCAGAGCCTTGGAGTTGTGGGTTGTCGCCAGGCTGGCTTTCCTCTGCTTGGCCTCTCCTCCCCTGGCACGGGTCACACCCACCCCCCTCACACACACACACACACACACACACACACACACACCCCTCACCCTCCAGCCCACGGGATTTCAAACGCACGTGTATGTGGCTTGTTTCCAGGGCTTCAAGGATGGCGGTTGTCCTGATAGTAATATAATAAAATAGAAAACTTAAAGAAGGAAAACTGCGTTTTCTTTTTAGGCCAATTTGGAATTCGGATTCCTGAGCCATTTATGTGTGAAACCCATTGGGTGGGGCTGAAAGAAAAGTACGGGACCACTGCAGTCCTTTTTGTTGTCCTTTTCAAACTGCAGGGTGCTCTGCACACCTCACCTGGGCCTGCAGATAAGCCTGGCCAGTGTGCAGTGAGCAAGCAGGATAAAGTCTTCCTGCAGTGCAGCTGAGCACCCCCAAAGCCTACCCTCCTGATTCTGCTGTCCTTCAGCTCTGTCCTGACCCCTCAGTATTGCTTCAGAATAGCCAGAGAGGTAGTCCTTAGTAGAACTAAGAGCTTCAGGATCTTAGTTCCCCAACCAGGGATCGAACCTGGGCCCCCAGCAGTGGAAGCGCACACAGAGTCCTAACCACTGGACCACCAGGGAATTCCCCGATGTACCTCTTGACATTGGAAATCTACTTGCTAGCCGCACATTCCCAGGATTTCAGCTCCCTTGGACCTTGGGGCCAGTGCCAAGGGCCCAGAGCCTGATCAGAACGCCTTGTTCTGACTCCTAGGCTCCTTTCCTTGCGAGGGAGGCTGGCTGGGACGGTGGAAACCATGAGCAAGTGGTTTTGGTGCGTTGTCAGTGTGCCTGCAGTGCCCACTCTGAATTTTGCTGGACACAGTGGTTTATACTGGAGAGAACCCTTTGACGGGAGGAGGAGGCAGCAAGGCTGGGTGGAGGCATGCTGAGTAATTGTTCCAGACCCCCTGTGAGCAGGTGCTTTGCTTGACAAGAGGGTGACTAATTGTGTCATTAGAGTGTATTCTAACCAGCTTGAGCAGGGCTGCTGTATTCTTCCCAAGGAGCACAGAGGCCCTGCTGTTCTTGCTGCCCTCACCTGTGGTGTTGGCAGGTAGGGTTTGGACACGTGCTGATGTGTTAGCCTTGCTCCCGTGTTTAGGATTCTCTTGGGAACAGGAGACGCATAGGGGCTATCCTCAGGCTGCCACTTGTTCTCAATCGGCCATGCTCCTACAGTGAACACATTGGCCCCTTTTCATCCAGAGGCAGGTTCTGGACTGAAGTTTAAAATGTCCTTTATGGACTTCCCTGGTGGTCCAGTGGTTAAGACTCCACATTTCCTCTGCAGAAGCCTGGATTCAATCTCTGGTCGGGAAGCCAAGATCCCGCATGCCAGGCAGTGCACTCATGCGGTGCAGCCAAAAATTAATTAATGAAAAAATTTTTAAAGTCCTTTAGTAGTGCTCGGTCATCTCCTGATCTTCCAGATTACAGTGCTTCTGAAAGAAGTTTCTACAAGGCCTCTAGGCTGTCAGCAATATATCTAGGTAACGGGTTTCGTGGTGGCTTAAAAAGCAGCCGTATCTGCCTCTCCCTAGGAGAAACCAAGTCCTGTGAGGGTGAGTAGAGGCTCTGAAGGATGAGGCGCCTTATGGAGGCTCATGTGTTGGGCACAGACTCAGAGCTGAACCCAATGCACTGCCGGAGCGGATGACCGTGACAGCTGAGGCTTGCGTGTCCGTCCTTCGTCTCCACGTCCTGACCTGACATGATCCAGGCAACAGGAGAATTAAGTCTGTTTTCCTCCCTTGGAGGTCTTGCCCCTCCCTTTTGGGTTCAGGTCTCCAGCCTCTTCTGAGCTATCAAGCCCCTGTCGACTCCAACTGTGCATAAGGCCCGGGGCCAGGTGCTGGGGACACATATCAGCTGTTTCCGACTCCTCTGCCTTGTTGCCTGTGGGATTACCCTGGAAGAAGCTGCTAAGAAACTGTCCGGAAATGGACTTGGGCATTTTCAAGAGCGTGTCCCAGGGACTTCCCTGGTGGACCAGTAGCTGGGACTCCGAGCTCCCAATGCAGAGGGCCTGGATTGCATCCCTGGTCAGGGAACTGGATCCCACATGCTACAACTAGGAGTTCAAATGCTGCAACTAAGACCCAGTGCAGCTAAATAAATAAATATTAGGGGAGAAAAAGAGCAGGTCTCAGTACTTTCTCCTGATGACCGTGCTGCCCCGTCTTGGAGAGCAGGCCAGAAGGCCCGCCAGGAAAAGTAACTCATGTCTGGGTTTGGGGCTGCCGTCAGCCAGCCTCGGGTCTATCTGTCACTAAGGGAACGGTAGCAGTGGGAGAGCAGGCAGGCCCAGCCCCAGCCTGGCAGAGCAGCACTTAACTCACCTCTCCCCTCCCCCCTGCTTTTTCCATTAACCAAGCCCCTTCTAATCCAATCATCTTCCTTCCCAGCGAGGCCTGGGAGGCCCCCGGGCAGCTGCTGCCCAGGCTCACAAAGCTGATTATTGAGAAGCATCCAAAGCCCAGGGAAGCTGCCTTCCGCTGTGGCTGTGGGTCACGGGGAAGAGACCCCGAGGTGCAGGAGAATCGAGTCGCATGAAAGCCCTCGATGGGCTGGGAGGCTGAGCAACCGCTGAGGGAAAAGGGGTTAGATCAGGCAGGCTGGGGAGGCTGAGCGGAGAGCAGTGTCATTATTAAACTGCCTGTCATTTCTCTGAGGAATTAGTGTGGAAGTGTGCAGGGATGGAGGCGGGCATGCCCACCGTCACAGAGAATTATGGAGAATGATGTCAAGAACAAAAGCTGGTCCCTTGTAAGGCCAGGAAGCAGTGCTTTCCGGTGCTGAGGTCATTGTTGTTGTTCAGTCGATTCAGTCGTGTCCGACTCTTTGCGACCCCATGAACAGTAGCCCAGCAGGCTTCTCTGTCCATTGGATCTTCCAGGCAAGAATGCTGGAGTGGGTTGCCATTTCTTTCTCCAGGGGATCTTCCTGTTCCAGGGATCGAACCCATGTCTCCTGCATTGGCAGGCAGATTCTTCACCACTGAGCCACCTGGGAAGTCCACAAGGTACAGGTTAAGATTTAGGATTTGCCGACCTCTCGCCTAAAGGAGACGTGGATTCCAGCAGGGCTGTATCATAGGATGCCAAACAGTGGTCATAGACAGAGGATCAATGTCACTCAGTAGGAGTGGAGTCGAATCGCTCTGTCTGAGCCAGGACTCAGACATCCTGGTGCTCAGGCCCTCAATCGGCTCAGAAATGGAGAAGGGACTTCCTCTAAGGCTGCTGGCCAATGCAGACGCTTAGAGATTGAAGGAGACTAAGAGACAGGAAAGACAAATGAAATACCTGGCCCTTGATTGGATTCTGGATGGGGTGGGAAGCTATAAAGAATATTTTAGAGATAATTGGATCATGTTCCAAATGAATGATTTATTAGATCATTTTATTGTATCAATGCTAACTTTCTTGAGCATGATGCTGGCATTGTAATATAGAAAAATGTTCTTAGGAAGATGCATGCTGAAACATCTAGGGATAACATGTCATGATTCAGATAGTTACACACACACACACACACACAAGTCATGGATGTGTATGGAGAGAGAGTACAGAGATGGAAAAATGTTAACAATTGGTGAATCTAAGTGAAAGGGTATAGGAGAGTTCATTGTATTATTCTTCTCTGTAGGTTTGGGACTTTCCAACATCCAATGCTGGGAAAGAGGAACCTGACGGGGAGTTTCTCAGGAAAGGGCTTGGTGTTTCAGGCACTCTGAGGGTGCCGATTTGATTGAGCTGCACAGCCTCCTCTGTCTGCCCTCACCATGCAGCTGGGCCCCTGTTCGCCTTTCTGACATTATCTTGCTGTTGGGCCCATCTTGGTACCAGCCTTGTCACCACAGCTCTGTTCCCCAGGGAGCTGCAAAGCCCCTAGCCTTCTCAGAATGACCAAGAAGGTAAATCCCATCCCACATCGTCTGCCTGACCTTTGTTAATTGTTTTTCTTTATTGTATTTTCTTTTCTTTTTCTCTTTTGTGTCCTGAGCTTTGTGATGTCAATGTAGCCCCACTTTCTGTTCTCCTAACAGAAGTCCATTTAGTGGATGGCCAAACCGGTAGCTGGCAGTTGTTCTTACCGCTTTGAGTCTTGTCCTTTGGTCCTCTCAGGCTCCTATAACACAGAGTACTACTATAGATTGGACTTCACTGGCAGTCCATTGGCTAAGAATCCATGTTTCCACCACAGGCAGTACAGGTTCAATCCCTAGTCAGGAAACTAAAATCCCGAATGCCCTGTGGAGTGGCCAAAAAAAAAAAAAATCATTAAACAACAGACATTTATTTCTGCCAGTTCTGAAGACTGAGGAGTCCAAGATCAAGGTACCAGCAGATTCGGTTCCGGATAAGAACCCACTTCCCAGCTGGCCGACTGCTATGTCCTCACACAGCACAGAAAACAGTCAGGTGTCTTCCTTTTCTACTAAGGGCCTAATCTCATCATGGGGGACCCAAGGTCATGACCCCATTAAACCTAATTGCCTCTTGAAGGCCCCACCTCCAAGTAGGGGTTCAGAACTGGGGTTGGTTCATATGCTGAACAGCATATAAATTCTGGGGGATACAAAAACAGTCTGCAACGGATCTAGTGATTTTCTGGGGGTGGAGGGACAGAATCCAAATGTTAGCAAACTGGTAGACGTAAGTAAGGGGAAAAAGCTGAGCACAAGACAGGAATAATGGGACTTCCCCGGGGGTCCAGTGGCTAAGACTCCACATTCCCAACGCAAGGGGCCCAGGTTCCATTCTCGGTCAGGGAACTAGATCCCCCAGGCACAACGAAGATCAAAGATCCAGTATGCCACACGCAACTAAGACGTGGCACAGCCAAATAAATAAACATATATATTAAAAATTAAGAAAAAAAATCACGGGAATAGTCTCTTCACAATAATTACAACAATGTACATCAACAGAGGATGAGATGGTTGGATGGCATCACAGACTCAATGGACATGAGTCTGAGTAAACTCCAGGAGTTGGTGATGGACAAGGAAGCCTGGGGTGCTGCAGTCCATGGGGTCACAAAGAGTCGGACACGACTGAGCGACTGAACTGAACATCAACTAAACAAGATGACGCAGAGGGCTGTAAGCAGAGTTCCACATTTAGTTGTGTAAAAGGGTATGTTTTGTAAAGTTCTTTGAAAGTGAAAGTGAAAGTTGCTCAGTCCCATGGAACTCTTTACGACCTCACAGACTACAGTCTGCCAGACTCCTCTGTCCATGGGATTCTCCAGGCACGAATACTGGAGTGGGTAGCCATTCCCTTCTCCAGGGGATCTTCCCGACCCAGGGATCCCAGGTCTCCTGCGTTGCAGGCGGATTCTTTACTGTCCGAGCCACCAGAGAAGCCCAAAGTTCTTTAAGCCCATAATTTAATTTTTTTCATATGAGAAAGAAATTGGGGCTTTCCTAATAGCTAAATTTTGTTATTTCTTTCAGCGATAGAGTTTTGTTTGCATGTGGAAAATGTAGCTGTCAGTTTAAATTTTTCTGCTTAGTGGGAAAAATAAATTCCTAAAGAACATACCTTAAGGGGGAAAAAAAAAAAGTGCCTGGCTTCAAAGAGTTAGAAATAAAATATTGAGCGTGTTCACTTTTAGACAGCTTCTCTTCTGTAGCCCTTTCCTTCCCAGACTACAACGTGGGAGGGCTGAGACCAACTTAGACCTCCGGTGGACATTTTTTTCTGAGAAATGCCAAGTCCCTAGTGGCCAGAGCATTTCTGGAACAACCTGAGTCTGACCGCACTCGGTTTTGCCCTTGTTGAGGACAGATAAATGGAACAGGAGTCCAGAAACTCCTCCTATCGGGTCCTGATGCACAGACAGAGCCACTGGCTGTCCTTCTGATATCTCGCTGCTTGGTCCGAACCAAAAAGGAAGGCTGGGATGCTAATAGCAATCATTCCTTCTCTCTCACCAGGGAGGTGGGCACATGGGTCCCTTTCTCCTGGCTACAGTGAATAGCTAAAGAATAGCCAGTGAGATTGAATGGCCTGAAGGAAATCGAAATGCAAGAATTCAGGGAACTTGCTTATCTAGTATTTTTGCCTCTGAATAGCCTTGGAGACTTGGGGAAGCCATTTAACTTTGGGTATGAGTTTTCCTATCGACAAAACGGAGGGGTTGAGCTAAAAGGAGTTCTGCAATCCAGGACTGTTTTCTTTCTAGCCATCAGCTCTTGTTTCATGACCTGGGTAGCGAGCATGTGTGTGCGTGCGCACATGTGTTTATTTGGCAGTGTCGAGCCTTAGTTCTGGCGCTCAGAGTCTTTGTTGGTCGCGTGGGATCTTTGGTTGGTCACGTGGGATCTTTGGTTGCGGCACACAGACTCTCTAGTTGTGGCGTGTGGGCTCAGTCGTTGTAGCACTCGGCCTTACTTACTCTGCTGCATGGGGATCTTAGTTCCCTGACCAAGGATCGAACCCAAGTTCCCTGGCATTGCAAGGCGGCTTCTTAACCACTGGACCACCAGTGGTTGTCCCTGTTTAGTATTTTCAAGTTAGAAGTCCTTGCAGACATTGCTAACCATCTGGTTAACACAGCCCTGAACCTGGCCTCAGCAAGGGTCTAATTCTGTGACCTCGGCATTAACACTCTCCCGGCCAAGTTCTTACTTGCTGAACACTCAGAGTCTGAGATCAATCTCAGGACAAGAAAATACCTCTGGCCCAGTGGCCTCCTATGAAAATCAATAAGCCTACTATAGGGTCAGACAGTCCTTTTTCTTTATTCCTCATGATCTAAAACTGGTTTCCCTTCCTTGGGTAGAGATCTTAAATGCTGGCCATCTGTGTTCTGTTATTATCCTCGGAGTTAGTCATGTTCAAAATTCTTCAGCCTGGCTTTCCCCAACACAATGATCTCATTTCTTCTGACCCTCTCAGATTTGGTCAGTCTGATTTAGTCAGACTGATTTGATCAGTCCCTTGGTTTTCCTCCCTATCCTTGACCTTCTCTGTTAATCCTGAAATATAGAGATGAGAATTCAACCTAATTCTCACTGACTGAGGGTCTGGTAGATGCCTGATTGCTGCCTCAGGGTTTTTTTGTGTGGTTTTTTTTTTTTTAATGAAGCTTTTGATGTCCTCTAAATCCTATTTGTAGGAACAGTGCCAAAACCCGTTAATCTGATAGGATTGAATCTGGCAGGCTGATGTCTGAGCCAGACAGAGTGGCTTAGGGTTAGTGTTTGGGGCTTGTGAATGTGCCCTCAGTTGGGATCTGAGGTCAGAGTCCAGGATGGTCCTTTTAGTCTGGACGTTTGACCACACCAGCCTGCAGGCTGACTCCTGGTGCCCTGGGGCGATATGCAAGTTCTCAGTCTCACTCCCCTCTCTCCCAACCCCTGCCCTTTGAGTCCAAGGATTACCCGGTGCTTTCCTTTTACTAGAAAAGCTTGTGCTCATAATATCAAGTGGAGGACTCACATCTGGGCCCAGGCCACCCCTGCCACCTCCCAGAACACATTGGCCAACGTGGGCCTCCAGGTCAATAACTGCTGATGCAGGACTTCCCTGGTGGTCCAGTGGTTCAGAATTCACCTTCCACTGCACAGGGGGCTTGTGTTTTATCCCTGGTCAGGGAACCAAGATCCCACATGTGCCACAGGCAACTAGGGAACCCATGTGTGTGTGTGTGTGAGTCACTCAGTCATGTCCGACTGTTTGTGACCCTATGGACTATAGACCTCCAGGCTCCTCTGTCCGTGGAAACTTCCAGACAAGAATACTAGAGTGGGTTCCCATTTTCTTCTTCAGGAGATCTTCCCGACCCAAGAATCGAACCCAAGTCTCTTGTGTCTCCTGCATTGGCAGGCTGATTCTTTACCACTGTGCCCCCCCACACACACCACAGCAAAGACCCAGTGCAGTCAAAAGTTAAAGTTAATTAATTAATTTTAAAATAGCTGAGGATGTCAAAATATATACACCCAGCCCAGCACCATCCCAGTGGCCTCTTAGACTTCTCCCTTGCCCTCTCTAATGAGCACCACAGGTAGCAAATCCATTCTCCTGCGTAAAGCCCCTCAGTGGCTGATAGAATAATCCTCACCCTCTTCCCCGGGCCCCTGAGGCCCAGCAGGACCCCACCTCAGCCTTTTCTTCAGCCGCCCCCCTCTGCTCAGCCCAAGCACCAGGCCTGGCGGACCCTCCCCAACCTAGATCCTCATGGTTGCTCCTCCTCCCTTATCAAGTCTCTGGGTCCTTGACCACCTTGGCGGATATGAATTCCCCCAACACGTCACCCCATCCGGGCTCACTTCCTTCTCAGCACTCAGCACGGGCTGAGGTCATCTTTTGTTTCAGCCTGTGCCATCTGCCGCGGCGGAATGTCAGTGTGTGAGAACAGGGTCCGTGCCTGCCACATCCAGAGCCGCACCCCCAGCTCCTAAACAGACTTGGCAGACACTGGCACCCCCAAAGTACCTGCCGATTGAATAAGCTGCAATAATAACAAAAAGACAAGAAAACTCTGTCAGTTCTTGCTGACAGGCAGGCTCTGGGCAGAACCGCCCTGGGCAGCAGGAGTCTACTTCTCTATGTCCCCACGGCCTTGCGTGTCGCCTGCCTGCGGAGCATCCCTAAAGTCGTGTATTATGCTCCAAAGAGGCAGACGGCTCTGTAAGCTAGTGATCTCCCCGATGTAAGACAAGTTCAAACACAGACTGGACAACTAGCAATTCATCAAAGGTTTGATCCACGGGTGTTTTCTATTGGGTAGAAGCCACATTAAATCAGTGGCTTCCCAACATTTTTGATAGAGAGTTATTCATTTATTTTTTGCTATGCTAGGTCTCCCTTGCTGCACGGGGGCTTTCTCTTAGCTGTGGCGAGTGGGGGCTCCTCTCCGTTGCGGTGCACAGGCCTCTCTTGCTACAGGGCACAGGCCCTAGAGCTGGAGGCCTTCAGTAGCTGCGGCCCGTGGGCTTTGGAGCTTGGGCTCATTAGTTGTAACACATGACAGGCTTAGTTGCGCCATGGCTTGCGGGATCTTCCTGGACCAGGGGTCAAACCCTTGTCCCCTGCATTGGTAGGGGGATTCTTAACCACTAGACCACCAGGGAAGCCTGCCTTCTAAGATTTTTTAAAAGTCACAATACCTTTTACCCTCCTCAGTCTTATACAGACGGAAGTCCAGCACATGGAGGAAAAGTGGAGCTGCTCCGGGTGGGGGTGGGGGTGGTCTCAGCCCCTTGGCTCCTCCCTCTCCCCTGGCAGAGGTCCCTGCGGCAGTTCCACAGGGCTCCAGGGCTCAGCCGACCGAGGGTAGAGTAACTGAGCTCAAGATCGTGCAAGCTGGATCCAGTGATCTCAGAAGACCCTGTTCAGGGGAAGGAGGAGGGCTCAGGGGTGAACAGCCAAGGACAGATCAGTGCCTGAGGCTGTGGTCCCAAGGATGACCCTGTGTTCCAGCCTACCCTCTACCCCAGACATGCATGGTGGGTGGGAGGGGACAGCACTTCCCAGGAAGCTCTTAGACACTGACCTCACTGAGTCTGGAAGCCAGAGAGCTTCAAAAGCCAGGGGAGTTTCGGATTGAACGTGGCAACCACCATTATGGGGCTTTGAGAAGGAAAAACATGATAAAGTCATCATTTTAAGGTATCCTCAGAAGAGATGACTGCAGGAGAGTGGAGTGCCTGTGGTGCCCATGAAGGTACTGAGTGATTGAGGCAGGAGCGGGGAGAAGGAAGAGGTGGATCCCAGATGGCTTTCCAAGGTGGGGAATGAAGTGAAGTGAAGTGAATTGAAGTGAAGTGAAGTGAATTGAAGTGAAGTCGCTCAGTCGTGTCTGACTCTTTGTGACCCCGTGGACTGTAGCCCACCAGGCTCCTCCGTCCATGGGATTCTCCAGGCAAGAATACTGGAGTGGGTTGCCATTTCCTTCTCCAGGGGATCTTCCCGACCCAGGGATCGAACCCAGGTCTTCCGCCTTGCGGGCAGCCGCTTTAACCTCTGAGCCACCAGGGAAGCCCAAGGTGGGGAGAGTGGGTTCAATCCCTGGTTAGGGAACTAAGATCCCACCTGCCATGTGTCTTGGCTCCATAGAAAGGAAATGGCAGGTTGGCATCTACATTCCCAGGCCATGATGAAGAGTCAAGATGCTGTGACTGCAGAGGAAAATTGGACAGGTTGAGAAGGGCCAGTCTGAGGCATGAGATGTAAGTTCCTTGTCACAGGGGATGAGCCTTTTCTAGCTGCACGTGTGGAGCTGGCCTGAGCGGCCTCAGCTTGGAGCTCTCATCTGGAGGCAGGGGTGGCAGAGTTGTTTTGATGGTGCAGGCAAAGAACTGCCGTGACCTCTGCCGGCCCATCCTCCCCACCCAGCACCCACGCCCCGGGCACTGGCGCCGGCTCTGCTGCTGTCTCGGCTCACCCCACAGCCGGCGCTTCCCTCTGAGTGCCGAAGATGAGAAGCCTGACTGCCTGATGAAATCCTCCTGGAAGGACTGCCAGCAATGTCAAATCCGCTCCCGCCTAATGGGAGCCGGGAGGCAGCCCCTGAGCCTTGCCTGTTCTCGGGGCCCCTCTCAGAAACCTTCTCTGGAGACCGGGCAGCTGATTGGTCTGTCCCAGGCTGCGGGCCAGGGCAAGGGATGCTGTGGGCCCCTGAGAGCTTCCTGTTACCTCAGTCTTTGCCTCTACAGAGGAGCTGGGCCTCTTCGATGCCTGCCTGGTGGAGCCCTGGTCCTCTAAGTTTAAAATCAGTCTGGATTAACTGGGAAGGGTGTGGGGATGGAGGTGTTGGTGCAGCTCAGGTGGGTGGTCTCAGGGTCCAACAGACCCTGTTTGCAGGACCCAGGGCAGACTCACCTCCTTAGGCAGAAAGAGAGACAGACAGACAAAAAGATATCTGTCTCTGCAGCCATCTCTCCCTATCTCTGCTCCACTTGAGCCTGTGTATCAGCCAGGGCAGCCATAAATGGCAATGAGCTGTCTGCAGCGTGTGCCTCTGGCTCCTAGGGGCTCCAAGAAGCCTCCTTCCAAGCCCCTCTGTGCCCTACAACCTCCTCCCTGTCCCCTCTGCCACCCTCCCCTTTTGGCCTCTGGGGGACCCCTGTCTTGGGCTCCTGGCCTTGGCGAGGCTGTCAGGAGGCCATCCCTCCACCTGCCTCCATTGATGGAAAAGCTGAATTAGAAAAGTAACCCAGGGACTTCTCTGGTGGCCCAGTGGTTAAGACTGTATGCTCCCAATGCAGGGGGTCTGGGTTCAATCCCTGGTTTGGGAACTAGATATATAAGCTTTGATATTTGGTCACCTGATGTGAACAGCTGACTTGGAAAAGACCCGGATGCTGGGAAGGATTGAGGGCAGAAAGAGAAGAGGATGAGATGGCTGGATGGCATCACCGATGCCCTGGACGTGAACTTGGGCAAATTCTAGGAGATGGTGAGGGACAGGGAGGCCTGGCATGCTGCAGTCCATGGGCATGGGGTCACAAAGAGTCTCTCTCTATATATATATGTATATAAACTAGCAGAGAAGGCAATGGCACCCCACTCCAGTGTTCTTGCCTGGAGAATCCCAGGGATGGGGGAGCCTGGTGGGCTGCCGTCTCTGGGGTCGCACAGAGTCGGACACCACTGAAGTGACTTAGCAGCAGCAGCATATAAACTAGTCTCTAAGACGCTGGTCAGTGAGCTGACTGGGGTGTGGTCTTGGCCTCAGGCCTGCTGTTGGGGACCAGCACGGGTGAAGCCCTGCACTCAGTCCCTCCTGCCTCCTGTCTTGCCAGCGCATCCCCATGTACAGCTCCCAACTGCAGCTCTTATCTTCTTTCTCCCCATTGTTAAATTCCCGGTGGCTCCTCAGTACCTTGTCCCATGTGAGTTCTCTGGTCCAGGCCTTGCTTTCCTGGCCTGCCACACCCTCCCTGCGGTCACACAAGACGCCAAGGAGTCACTGAAAAAGCTGTGATGTTCTAGGCCGGGCCAGCTCTTCTCAGACCCAGCTCAGGATTCTCGTCCCTCCTGAGGCCTCCCCTGCACCACTAGGGCTCAGCTGAGCGCTCCTCCTTTGCCCCACCCAGGGATCAAACCTGGCCCAGAAGTGAGCGTGCTGAGTCCCAACCACTGGACCACCAGGGAATTCCCAGTAAAATCCTTACTGAGACAAAGGCTCCGGCATTTTGCACATGGTCTCACTTTATTCTCTTCCCTTGCGGTTGTGCACACAGCTCACCACCTTGAAATGCAGAGCACTGGACTGAGGCTAAGAGCTCCCACCTCCAGAAGGGCTTCCACGGTTGTCTTAAGCGCTCTGTTTCTGAAACCTGACCCTCTTGTTGGTATCAGCACATTTGGTTTTTGGGGTTTGCTCTGTTTGTTTGGGGTTATTTTTTGGCCCCAGGGCATGGCTTGCAGGATCCTAAGTTTTCCAGCCAGGGACTGAACCTGCACCCTCCACAGTGAAAGCGCTGACTGCTAACCACTGGACCGCCGGGAAGCCCCCAGCACTTTTGTTTTACTGCTGGGTACACACTTTTTATAAACTAAGGGCAAAATGCAATTGAACGATTTTTTTTTTAACTTTTTTTTTTTTTAATAATGGAAGCCTTTCCATTATTCTGTTATCTAAAAGCCCAGTAAGTAACCACCTCCCTGGAGCAGCCCCCACTCCCCACCTCCCGCTGCTGAGCAGCTGGTATGTCAAACAGGCAACAGCCTCCTGGCAGAACTTGAGATGTTCTGGGCTTGCAGAGAGGGATGTGAGTGGACAGTGACAGTGGTCAGGACTCTGGATGTTGGTGACAGAAACTCAGCTTAGGTGAGCTTTCGTGGAACCAGGATTTGAGTCGCTCACGTACAGGGGAGGCTGGGGTAGAATGACCTCGGGGCAAATCACAGCCAGGGACTCTCCACCCCGTGACCCTGGGTCACCCCCATCTCCCAAGCTCTCAGCTCTGGGACCAGAGGTTCCTTGTGCCCAAGCAGAAATCAGGCCCATGGTTCATATCCGCCTGTCAAATCCATCACAGGGCATGGCGGGGCTGGGGTGGTCTGACTGCCTGTCTGGCAGTTCCCACCAGGACCACAGGCTTCAAAGAACACCTTTTGAAAGAAGGGGGTTTCTGTGCAGGCAGAAAAAAGTAAATGGCGGATTCAGCAGTGTTTTCCAAACGTCAAGTCTCACCATAAGAAATCTATTTAAATTGCACCCACGTTTATAAAGTCACAGAAGCTTTTTAAAATGGTATCTACCTCTACCACACGTACACACACACCAGTATTTGTCTTTAATATAATTCTGGGATACAGGGTGCCCTCAAAGTCTTGTGCAGTTTTAAGTCTAAATAACCTAAGAAGTGTAAATGCTGCAAACCCACAAAACACATCGTTTGAGTATTTACTTATTTAAATTCCTTTTATACTTAGTTTCCTGACATTTGAATGCTGTATTTTTCCTTTTAAGTCTTTGTAAGTGCCAGAATCCAGACAGACAGGGCAGCTAGAGGAGTTTACTCTGGGCACCTCAGACACCGGGTCGACCTCCCTTGAGGTCACATCCAAACTGTCACGTGTGCATCCAATCCCATAAGATCACAGGGCTGAAATCACAAAGGCAATCCTATTAGTCACTGACCATCCGCCCATGAATGTTTTTTCAAAATCTGAAAATCAACTAGAGCTACTGGACGGTGGTATTATATGAGCTTAGTTAAGAAACGTCAATATATTTTAAATGTAAATAACCTTTCAAATGTCATTTTGGGAGCTGTTTGGAGCATTTGTGCTCCTAAAATTATTAAATCTTAAAACCACAATGAGACATTGGCTGCACATTTTTAAAATGCTAGTAGCAACCTCTAAGTTGCTTTCATGACCCACCAATGGGTTAGAGCCAGTTCTTTTTAGATTTTTTTTTTTGACCTGGGCTATTTTTAACGCCTTTATTGAATGTGTTACAGTATTGCTTCTGTTGCTTATGTTCTGGCTTTTTGTGGTGGGGCATGTGGGATCTTAGGTCCCCAACCAGGGATCAAACCCGCACCCCCTGCGTTGGAAGATGAAGTCTTAACCACTGAACTGCCAGGGAAGTCCAGTTTTGAAAAGCACCACACTTCAAAAGTCAAGAGCAGAATTCAAATGTAAACCAGCCTTTCCCCTGAGGGAGTGTTGGCAGGTCAAATGACGCTGCCTCCCTTTGGACTAAAGAAGTCTGCATCAGTTCTTGAATTTCCCCTCTTGCGTGGCAATTATCTGGGTTTATATCTTTCCTACTGGATGGTGAGTTCCTTCACAAAGGGAGTGTGCTTGCTTTTTTGTTGCTTTTCCTTTAACCTTCGTGTCCCTCACACACAATAGGAGAATTGGTCTCCTCTCTCGTCTTGATATTAGACTTATTTCTGGGCTACGGCTCTGATTAGCTTCATCTTTTTTTTTTTTTTTTCTTTTTCCCTTCTTTCTTTTCTTAAAGGAAAATATATGTATAATAGCCTCAGGCTCACTGTTCAGCGATCCCTGTGTAGCATTTTAGAAGTGCAGTTCATGTTTATTATTAGAAAATCCAAATTATACTGAAATGGGTAAGATGGAAGGAAAGGCCGCCCCCACCGCTCCTCTTTCCAAAAGCAGTCTCGGTTAATGGCATTTTGCACGTGCTTCTAGAAAACATTTTCTCCACATTTATGAGTGTGTGTGTGTGTGTGTGTGTGTGTGTGAGTCGCTTAGTCGTGTCTGACTCTTTTCGACCTCATGGACTGTACCCAGCCAGGCTCCTCTGTCCATGGAATTTTCCAGGGAAGAATACTGGAGTGAGTTGCCATTTCCTTCTCCAGGGGATCTTTCCGACCCAGGGATCGAACCCGTGTCTCCTGCTTGGCAACTGGATTCTTTACTACTAAGCCACCTGGGAAGCCCCAGGTGGTGCTGAGCTGCATGTAAACTGCTAAGTGGAGAAGAACCAGCTCCCGCCTCCCACACTGCTCCTCCTGGAGGCATCTTGTGGGTTCCATCAAGAGAGAGTTACAAGAGACCCAAGGGAAGCCTTTTGGGTTTGCCACTTACAACTGGCTTTTTTTTTTTTTTCAATTAATTATTTTGGCTGTGTCAGGTCTTAGTTGCAGCATGTGGGATCTTTTAGTCGGTGGACGTGGGGTCTAGTTCCCTGACCAGGCATCGAACCCGCTTCCCCCAGAGCATGGGGTCTTAGCCACTGGACCACGAGGGGAGTCCCATGACTTGCTGTTGGCCTTGTGCAAACTTTGTCTCCCAGCTCGGCTTGCTCTGATTTGGCCGGGAGCCTGCCTGCGCAGTTTGCAGAGGCTGCGGATGCTGGAGCCCAGGGCTCAGAGCCTGGAGGCCTGGGTCTGGCTTGTCAGCTGTGCTGCCTCGTGCCCTGCGGGGCGGCCGTTCGGGTCTGCGCTCCCCTCTCCTCCGCCTGCCTGCTCTGCCCTGTCTGCTGCTGGGCTTCCTCGGTCCCCTCGCCGCGCCCTCCAGTCCCTCAGCTCCGCCACGTCCCTCTCATCCTCCAACATTCCTGCAAGTTGAAGTCACTCCTTCCTCTCCACCAAGGCCATCCCGGGACATTCCTTCCAGCCTGCTGTTTATTTTGTCCGTGCGTCCATGGGAGAGAACTGGGCTGAGGGAGGTGGAGTTCCAATTTTGGGAAAAATGCGATCTGAAACAGTCAGGGACAGAGAAGAGGTTGGAGGAAGCAGAGGTGGAGACTGTGAGCGCAAACATGGCTGCTCTGTGATGCTCGGCCTGGCCCAGACTCCAGAGACCCCACCAGCTTTCCTCTCTTGCCTTTTGGGTTTTTTTTGTTTGGTTGGTGTTTTTTTTTTTTTTTTTTTTGGCTGCACTGTGTCTTTGTTGTGGCACGTGGGCTTTCTCTAGTTGTGGCACACCTGCTCTAGGGTGTACACGCTTAGTTGCTCTGCAGCATGTGGGATCTTAGTTCCCGGACTAGGTATCGAACCGGCATCCCCTGCATTGAAACATGGATGCTTAACCACTGGGCCACCAGGGAAGTCCCACGTGTCTTTTGTTCTACTCACTGTAGTGGAAGGCGGGAGTCGCCCAGTCCACTTATCAAAGTGGCAACCACCACTTGACCCACCTGAAAAAGGCAAAGGACCCAAAGTGTCAAGGTAAAAAACACAGGTCCTTGGCCTAGAGTCTCCCCCCCATCACCTCGGACAGCTGGCACTCACACTGACATCCCTGTTTCCACCTGCTGTTGACCGTGGCCCCTTCTCAGGAAGGACCTCCCAACCACGCTCAAAGGACAGTGGGGGTGCTGTGCGTGATCAGGCTGTCCCTGGGTGGCCCCTGCCTCTCCCCGAGACGTCCTGTCCATCGCTGCCCCATATCCTTGAGGTCCACTTCCAGTCCACAAGCACATCTCTCCTAACAGCAGATCCAGGGGTCAGGTCGCTTGGACCGAGGGGTCAAACACCGAATGATGGGATCTGAGAGTAACCCGGGTGCCTGGGCACTGACCCTTCTCCTTGTCTTGCAGGAAGAGGAGCAGGAGCTGGACAGTGAGGAGGCTTCACCGCAGGCAGGGCCTGAGGAGGAAGACGGTGAGTGGGACCCAGTCTCCAGGTTGCACAGCGCTGCCCCAGGGGGCCAGCATTATCGCCTCTGGCTGTGGGGGCTGGGCTTTGCATGGTCCATTAGCTTCCCCAGATGAGGATTCGAGTGGCAGGATGAAGGGGAGTGGATGGTAGAGGGGGAGAGATGGGGGAGAAGGACTGAGAAGTTGGGTCTGATGCAACCTGGAGAACACTGAGGTCGGAGCCTGCTCCTCTCTAACCCCACCTTCGCACCCATCTCCCTGCTCACCTGCTTTGCTCCTTCGGCCATCGATTTTCTATCTATCCGGTATGCATGCCTGCATGCTGAGTTGCTTCCGTCGTGTCCGACTCTTTGTGACCCTATGGACTGTAGCCCACCAGGCTCCTCTGTCCATGGCATTCTCCAGGCAAGAATACCAGAGTGGGTTGCCATGCCCTCCTCCAGGGGATCTTCCTGACCCAGGGATCAAACCCGAGTCTCTTACGTCTCCCGCATTGGCAGGCAGGTTCTTTACCACTGGCACCACCTGGGAAGCCCTCTATAAAATATGAGTTGCCTGTAAATACAGACGGCCCATCGCTGACCTTCTATTTCCTGCGGTGCCTAACTCCCTTCTCATCCCCACTTTGTGCATTTCATGTTTCTCTCAAATACCTCAGACCTATTTTACAGAGACTAAAGCCACTTTCAGGGCCGCCTCTTGGGTTCTGCAGGTTAAAGTTCCCTGGAGAGGAAATGTCTGATTTCCAAGCAGCTCTAGCTGACCAGCCAGACCTGTGTGGCCATCAGATCCTAGATAGCCGGTGGAAGAAACAGAGTGAACGGGAGCCTTGAGGAAATGGACCAATTCAGACTTAATTGGGTGGAAAGCAATGTGTTTGATCTGGGCACGGCACCCACGAGGACCAGCGCCCCAGACAGATGGGACCCAACACAGGGTGGGGCCTCTGCTGGATCTGTCATGTTTTATTTCTTTATTTAAAAAAAAAAAGGAAGAAGAAGAAGCTGAAGCAAAAATAGCAAAATGTCAGCATTGGTCAAATCTATATGGCATGTACACCGAAGACTTATTGCTTGCTGTACTTTTGTGTACATTTGAAATATTTTAGGGCTTTTGTAAAAGGAGGGATTGTTGCTGTGATTTTTAAGTCAACAGCTGGCAGGGCCCCCGGAAAGAAAGGGCTGCAGGAATGCGGTAACTGGGGCTGGTGGTGTGGGCCAGGCAGCCAGGGTTGGGCTGGGACTGGGGGAGGGGGTGTGTGAGGAGGCTTCCCCGACCAGGAGGCCCTGGAGGAAAGGGCCTTGGGTTTCTATCCAGACAGCTTTAGAGGAAGAGGGTGGGGCAGAAGGCTGGGGGGTGCAGGGTGTGGGTGGAGGGGGGAACATCAGCCCCTTGCTAGGGGCTCCCTTTCCACTGCTGCTGCTTCTCTCAGATCGTCTGCAGGAACCACGGCCCTGGGGCCTGTCCTTACCACGTTGTTGGATCCTATTAGTGATTTGGGAATGCAGAAGGCAAAAGCTGAGGCTGCTGGCGGCCCTGGGGGCCAGGACAAGGGGAGACTCAGCAGACCCCTCTTCTGGAACACTCTCAGACGTGCAGCCCCACACCTAGCCATGTGCAGGGTCAATGGGGCCCTCCCTCCTTATCTGACTGCTGCTCCTGGACCGTGCCCATCCCCCAGGCCGCCTCCTGGCAGCCCTCTGGAGGCCGAGGCAGGAGAGGCATAGGGCCCCAGCTGTCAGAAGCGCACAGGAGAGGCCCCCAGGCCCTTTGCAGTGAGCAGTACTGCTTGCTAATTAATTAGTGTTCACCAAGGTGCTTTCCCTAAGTGACTGGGCGGATTCACAGAAGACGACATAAGGAAGTCCCCCTCCCCGGGGGGCTCTCAAGTTGAAACCCTCCCTGGTCTAGCCGCCTTGGATGTGTCTGTGTCCCTCGGTCACCATATGGGATTGAGCAAAAGTCTTTTTAGAGGTTTGTTCTCTCCAGCCCAGGAGAGAAGCATCATCAGACCCGCCCCACAGGTTGAAAACCTTGAGTAGTACCCAGCTGGCAGCATTTTTCTGCTTTATGTTTCTAAAACATAGCAACACCATGACCTTGACGTCGAGGTTAATCCGTTTTCTTTGTCCGTTGCCTCTTCCTGAGGTCCAGAAGCCAGCGTGGCCGCAAGCTCGTTCTGAGACTAGCTCTGTGTGATTCTGCCCCTTGGCAGGTTCTTTCCCGACCACCAAAGACCCCCGGCCCCTCAAACGATGGCCCCAAATTGCTCAGCTTGGCTCCCAGATCCCCGGATGTCGCAGTCCAAGCCCTGAGCTGTTGAAAGCTCCTGATGATGCTGTGGCCCCTTGGCTCATCAGCCTGAGCTGTGCTCAGCCTGGAGGGAAGAGCAGCTGATGGGAGCGGGGGTCTCCAGGGAGGGGGATGGGCTCATCCAGTCTCAGCACCAAGCCCCAGCCCCAGCTCACCAGGAGGAAGAATGTGCTCTTCATTCATTCAGCAAGTACTGCAGAATGAATGAAGAGCCAAGCACAGAGTGAAGAGCAAAAAATATTCAGCTGGTCTCTGCATTTCCCATCCTCAATTCTTTATACCTTAAGAGAAATGTAATATGGCCTCCCCTGGAGCCCTGGCTCCTCGCCCCATGTCCCCCTGTCCCCTTGCTCCCTGTCACCCGGCCCCCTTGCTTTGCTAGATCCGCCTCCCCAGACCTGCAGCATCACCTGAAAAGCCCTTCCTGACAGCCCTCCCCGCTGCCATTAAACTTCCAAGCAGCCTCTCCCCACCTTCCTCTCCCCTCCCACTGTCCTTTGCTGAAGAGCTCTCAGGACCTACTGCAAACTCTGCTATTTTGATTACTCCTCTTTGCCCACTGTATGCTTTCTTCCCTGCTAAGCCCCCAGCAGAGTGCTCACTGAATATCAATATTTGCTGAATAAACCCTGTCCAGACGTGGGGTGAGGGGAATGCTCAGCCCTGGGGGCCAGATTCTCCTGCAAAGTCAGTCAGGTTGTGGTGAGAGCAAACATCGCCCCCACGACAACCCCCGGGTTCTGAATTTGCATCCAGAACCTTCTTCCTTTGGCCCAGAGAGAACGCGAGGCTCAGAGGCTGCAGCCCTTTCCTGCCTGGAGCCCACGCCAGCCTGTCTGATCACTGGGGACACCCCCCAGCTGGAGACCGTCTGGGTGGCCCCAGGGCAGGATGTGGAGGTGTTTGAGTTCCCTGACTTTTGAGTGACATAGAACAGAACTGAAAAAGAAGACATCTGTGTGGGAAGGTGATTTGCTGGTCTCTGCGTTTCCCATACTCAATTCTTTATACATTAACGGAAATTAGATAAGACAAGCTGTTCAGCCTCGGTCCCCCAGGCTGGCCGAAGGCTGTCTGCCCTCCACCTGCTGAGCTGAAGGTCCATGTAAGGGCACTGCTTCCCGAGGGAATGCTCTCCACTGGACACTTGGCCAGGAGAATGCTCACAGCTCTTTCCTTTTCTGCCCTGCAGCCTTCTCCCCACATCACACGTGCCTGTTTTTCTCTGTCCAGACCTACCCTGGTATGCCCTCCTCAGGCCTCTAGAACTGCCCTTCTGTATGTTCCAAAGCAGCTACAAGGTCTTACGAAGGCTGCTCTGGATTTGGCAAACCCAGGAACACCCATTCAGTAATAAGTACTTTAAAATATATACGAAAGTGAAAGTCGTTCAGTCATGTCCAACTCTTTATGACCCCATGGACTATACAGTTCATGAATACAGTTCATGGAATTCTCCAGGCAAGAATACTGGAGTGGGTAGCTGTTCCCTTCTCCAGGGGATCTTCCCAACCCAGGGATCAAACCCAGGTCTCCCTCATTGCAGGTGGATTTTTTGCCAGCCACTTGGGAAGCCATTTATATATATATATGTATATATATATATAATACAGTTATTTATTTGGTGATGCTAGGCCTTAGTTGCAGCATGTGGGATCTAGTTCCATGACCAGGGACTGAACCCAGGCCCCTCTGCATTGGGAGTTCAGAGTCTTAGCCACTGGACCACCAGGGAGGTCCCCCTAAGTACTGGTTTTAATGACCTATTTAAACACACCATGGACAAGCCCACATTATCCCTTGTCCCATTGTGGGCTGGATGCATTTTTTTTTTTAGATTTTTAGTCACCAGTGGGAGGAGGGGCATAGAAGGGGCCTGCCGACATGCTGCTCCTAGATGGCAGGCCCGGCACTCTCAAGCCCGGGAGGCCCAGGACCTCGGCAGGAGGGTCGCAGGTCCCTGTTGCCTTCTATGCCCGGGACCCAAGGAGAGGCAGGGAATGCAGTGCCCAGGCACAGCCTGCTTCCCAGAGATAAGTGACCTCTGTCTGACTGTGTAATGAGCACAGCAGCATTGGGAAGGGAGGATCAGGATGAGGGGGAGAAAAGCCCTGGGGACAGCTGTTTGGCCAGAGCCCTTGAGGGAGAGGGGCCGACAGGCAGCTCTGAGGATGGTCTAGCCTGGTCTTGGGAGAATGCATGTGTGCTTGCTAAGTCGCTTCAGTCGTGTGCAGCTCTGCGACCGCCAGGCTCCTCTGTCCATGGGATTCTCCAGGCAAGAACACTGGAATGGGTTGCCATGCCCTCCTCCAGGGGATCATCCCTACCCAGGGATCCAACCAGAGTCTCCTGCATTGGCAGGCAGATTCTTTAACACTAGCCTGGGAAGCGCTTTGGGAGGATGGATGGAACCAAATGGCCTGGGGAGGTGGGGGCTGGTGTGTGTGTGTGGGTATGTGCGTCTGTGCAGGTTTCATTCTGGCTACCTCATCCCCGGGTCAAGTTCCTAAAAAGAGTTCCTGAGTGGAAGGGGTGTGGGGAGATCCTTCCAGGCGCAGGCCTGGGGTGGGCGTGGGGCCCTGTCTGCCCCAGAGCCTGAAGCGGGCGCCCTCCCTGGCCCACGTGGTTCTTTGGAAACTAAGGAAGGGAAAGCGGACTAAATTTGCTGGAGAGCCTGGCACGCTAACCGGCTATACTGGGTGTCGTCTCCGCAGGGGGTGAGGAGGCCTTCTCCTTCAAATACAGCCCTGGGAAGCTGCGGGGAAACCAGTACAAGAAGATGATGACCAAGGAGGAGCTGGAGGAGGAACAGAGGTAGGCCGCGCGGCCCTCCTCCGGGCTGCTCAGCTTTCTGGGGTTCTGGTGCCACTGCCGGAAGCCCCTTCGCTGTATCGCGGAGAGGAGGCGGGCCTCCTACAAGCCACGCCCCCACTGCCCCATTTCCGTTTTAGAGTTTTTCCCCCCACCCTGTCCTGGCTCTGTTTCCCCCTTAACAGTAGCCTTGGGAAACTCTGGAGGAGCGAGTGACAGGGAGGAGAGAGGGCGGCCGAGCCCTTTCTTGCCCCCCACCTCCCCCACCAAAAGGGAGAAAGCGAGATGCTTGGGAAGAGCCTGAAGCAGATCCGGCTGTTCACGGTACACGTAGAGTTCATGACAAAACCAATCCATCACTTCAGGACAGAGCACGATTCTTCCTGCTCATCCGCCTGGCAGCCAAGCGCCCCCGCCCTACCCCGCCAGCACCGCCCCGCTCCCCCACCCCCACCCCAGCACCGGGCCAGCAGTCCTTTTTTATCTGTTCTGCTCCATGGAGCTCTGAGGCAGCTGCAGCCACGGCAGCAGCTCATTTTTAGGACTGGGTTCTTCCCCCGCGTGCCGCCAGCCGGACACCCACGCTGACCCATGGGCTTCCCTCCTAAGGAGCAGCAGTACAGCGATGACAGATCAGGCGGAAGAGCCGGTGGTCTGACACAGGCCAGCCTGTGGCCTGGGGTCCTTTTGGTTCAGGCACACATCTATTAACAAATGGGGGCGTGTTTCCTGAGCCCGGTAACCCGGAGGGGCTGGGCGATCACTCCCCACTGGCTCCCACAAGCTGGGTTCTAGGGTCAGGAATGGAGGCTCTGTTATTCCAGGATCTAGATTCTATTATTTCCAACACACCCAGCATCACTCAGGAGTCAGAAGGTGCTCTGCCCACGAGAACCCCTATTCCCCTCCTGGAGCTGCCGCCAATCCTTCCAAACCTGGCCCGGAAGGCTCTTCACCCAGGGTTGGAGGGGTGGCAGGGTGAGCCCAGCCTGAGGGAGGTGTCCCCCCACTCCTTGGTGCCCACGTGCCACGGCCTCTGGGTGTGACCCGGTTTGCTGCCTTTATATTTCAGGATTGAGCTGACTTCTGACCTCACTTCCCTGTAGCAAGTTCCTTAGGTCCTGAGCCACAAATATTCTTGCAAATCCTTTTGGTAAGGAGATTGACTTCTTAGATTAGCGGTGCCTCCTTCACCCTGTCTGTGACTGGCCCCATCACGACTGTGATCTAAATCTCTCCTCCTCCGCCGCCTTCATAACCGATTAATTCATTTCTGTGCACCCCGGCCGGCTCATTCTCATCCAGCTCAAGGCTCCTGGGCCAGCAGGTCCCTTTCCCACAGCCGAGGGGTTCTTGGAGGCCCAAGTCCCTCCTGGACCTAATGAACCAGCTGCTTGGGGGACCAGCGCCCCCTTGTGAGGCTGGGGGGAAACTGTCGTCCCCAGGAGGTGGTGTTCACCCCTGCAGCGTTAGTCCTGCCCTAAGAAAGCTCCAATATTTTGGCCACCTGATGCAAAGAGCCGACTCACTGGAAAAGACCCTGATGCTGGAAAAGATTGAGGGCAAGGGAAGAAGGGGGCGACAGAGGATGAGATGGTTAGATGGCATCACTGACTCAATGGACATGAGTTTGAGCAAACTCCGGGAGATAATGAAGGACAGGGAATCCTGATGTGCTGCAGTCCACGGGGTCACAAAGAGTCAGATACCACTTAGCGACCGAACAACAACAAAAGAAAGTAGAACAGTGCCCAGCAGAAACCCTGTGCCAACTTGTGGGCCAGGTGGGTACTTATGATCAGAGCAAGGGCTGGCAGAGGACCACGGCCCTGTTTCTGTAAATCCAGTGTGATTGGAACCTGGCTGCATTCACCTGCTTTTCTGTGGTCTGTGGCAGCTTTTGCACTGCAGGGGCTGAACTGAGTAGTAGCAGAGGGACCGCGGGGCCGATAAAGCCTAAAAGAGTCGGAACCTGGCCCTTTCCAGAAAAGGTGTGCAGCCCAGCATTAAGAATGGAGGGGGCTTGACATGCCTGTGGGTCCCTCGAAGGCCCCTGTGGGCAGAGGCTGTGGCCAGGACCCTGAGCTTATTCTGTGTCCGCTGCAGATGTGAGGGACCATTAGAAAGGGAAAGGCCAGTTAGCCAACTGGATGGCAGGATCGGCTGGGGTCAGACTGCCACCGTCCCTGGGCTCAGAGCGGGAACGTTGGGCAGAAAGAAGGAAAGTCCTTCCTCCATGGTGTCCAGAGAGCAGACTCTGTGTTGCCCGGGGCGGGATGGATCTTTCCCGGCTGGATCTTTGGGGCTCTCCAGATGAGTGCTGTCCTGTGGGGGTGGAGACTGCCCGAGTGCTGCTGTTGGGGTGAAGGTTTCTCACCTCCTCACCTGCAGGCTTGGTTATCACAGCCCTGCCCAAGCTGAGAAGGAGGGACTGGCGGACTTCATGGCCCGTGAACACGGTCCTCCCAGGACGGGGCTGGAGTTCATGTTCATTTTCATTACCGCCCCTCCCAGCATGCTCCCGGGGCTGCCCCACACGTCTGCCTGTGGGGTCTGCTTGCTCTCTCCCTGCACGTGGTCCCTGCACGTGGTCAGCCCACTCAGCACTGCATGGGGCCCCATGATGCCCACCCTTCTCGCATGGTCCTCGCATGGTGATGCTTGGGGTTGCAGAGGCTGGCAAGTGTGGCTTTGTCTTTCCATCTACAGCGAGATAGATCCCCTGGGGACCAGGAGAGCTGACGGGCATGAGACAGCTCTGGTCCCGGTTGGGTTCAGAAAATTGCCTTGGGATTGTCAGGGTGAGAAATACTGTCAAACCACTAAAGCCAGAGGCCAGTGAGAAGTGTGTGCTCTTCTTTGACTGTCAAATTCTAATCAACCAAACTCTGCTTGTTTCTAATTCCTTTCCTGGCATTCAGGGTCCCCATCACGTGGCAAGCAGATTAAAAGCCCATGCTGCAAATTCTTGACTTTAAATTCACTAAGCCGGCCAACACAGTAGTATGGGTTCCCCCCGCAGCTCTTCTGGGAGGTGCCACATGCAGCTTCAGAATGTGGCTGGGATGGGGGACTTACAGGTTGTGACTGCTCCCCGCAGCAAGACACCGCTGCTCACACCCAAGACTAGTGAAACTGGAGAGCTTGGCTGGCTTCTAGCTTGGCAGCAAAAAAAAAGAAGAAAAAAGGGACCATTGGGCACCCCTTTCGTTGTACACCATCCCTTCTTCCCATCTTCCGGACCAGGGAAAAGTGGAACCCAGGGGGTAGACCAGCTAGCTCTGATAAGGACCCGGGACCCAAGTACCCACTCCATTCTGAATGTCCCCATGACTGGCCTGACCCTTTTGGAAGTGGACACCACTCTAGTGGATGATGTTTTGAAATGCATAACTGGCAAAGGTGAATGGATCTTCTGTTTTCTGCCTCCTGACGTGTTCGTGAATCATCCACCAGCCTGAATTTCTAGAAACACATGCTGGCTTATGTCCACATGAGGGCGCCAGAGGGATAACGTTGGGTCCCCCCGGGGCGCTCTCAGCGCTCACTTGGGTAGAGTACTCAACTTGTCCCTTAGAAAAGGCGCACATGCCATTTGCCTCATCTGGGGAGCACATGTCCTTAGAAGCCACTGTCCCCAGAAGGGACAAAACCCACGTAGCAAGGACAGGAAATAATCTCTGGTGAGAGGACCAGCTTAGAACGGCCACAAAGCCAAGTATCTGACCCTTGCAGTCTGATCTACCTAACTAAATATAGGTGAGGCCTCAGCCCAACCACCTACATTTGGCCGCCCTGCTCATTGACACTTGGGGGACCCTCCCCGCCAACTACCTGCTAAGGGACCTTCCCTGTTAAACTAGGTACAAGTGAGCCCCAATCTGCCCAGCTACCTAATTGAGGACCCAACCTGCTCAACCCCTTACATTCGAGATCCAGACTGCTCAAATACCCAATGTGGGACCCTCCCTGTCAACTACCTACAATTGGGCTTCAACCTGCTCAGCTATCTACATGGACACCTGAACCCCCCAAGTATCTAAGTGAGGGACCCTACCTGCCCAACTAAAGTCTGACACTCATTGCCAACACTCTGCAAGTGGGACCTGCCCTGCCTAACTACCTACTTGTGCAACTTGACCCACTCAGCTCCTACCTGTGGGACCCAACCTGTACAGTTACCTGAATGAGGGCCCTGACCTGCTCAGCTACCAATGTGAGCAACCCCTACCTGCTCAGTTACCCACTGGTAGCACCCAACCTGCCCAGCTACCTACAAGTGGACCCCTACTTGATCAGCTACCCACACGGGGACCCGAGCCGCCCAGCTACCCAACTGAGGGATCTAACTTGCCAAATTACCCACATGTGGGTCCCAGTCTGCCAACTACCTACAACTGGGCCCTTGACCTGCTCAACTATCAATGTATGGGCCCTGACCTGCCCACTTATCTAACTGAAGGTCCACCCTGACCAACTACCTACAAGTGGAACCTTACTGCGAAACTACCAATACATGGGCCCCATCTGCCCTACTGCCTACCTGAGGACCCTCCCTGCCTAACTACCCATGTGTGGGATCCCAACCGGCTCAGTCCCCCACACTTAGGACCCTCCTTGGGACTGCTTAACTGTCCATTTGTGGGATCTGAACTAAATACATACATGAAGGACTTGACCTGTCTACTGACCTACAAGTGGGTGCTTTTGGCCTAACTACCCACACATGGAGCCTGACCTGCTTCCTGTAGGCCTGGCAGAGGGTCTCAGGCTAGCTTTGGTTAGTGGGCCATCCTGCTGCAAGTGACTCCCCTGGGGTCTGGATCCTAGCGTCTGGGCTGGCTTCTGCAATTCCAAACGTTCCCCTTCCTCACCCTGTTTCCCCCTCTTCTTTTCCCGCAGTAAGATGGTATGAGTGAAATCAATGATCTTTTCCCCTTATTTCTCTTTACAGAACCGAGGAATAATGAAGTTATCCTTAGGCTCCTCCTAAAGGCTTTTCCTTTTGGCATCTTAAAACTTGAGCGATACAGTGGAAGCCCCAGAGAGGAGCAAGTGGGCTCCTGGGGTGCATTTTCCTACATAAATCTTCCAGGAGTCGACCCCCACTCCAGGACTTTCCTTGGCCGGGAGGGTCCACAATGCCCGGGGTGATTCCTTCCAGAGGCGTTCCTCCCTGTCTGTGTGGATTGCTTTGTTTAGCTGAAGGGTTTTCCTGGACCTTTATTTTCCTTGTCACTCAATGTTCCTGTCGTCCACACACCCTTTACACCTGAGATATCACCAATGTCACCAATGCCATCATTTTAAAATCAGTATAGTTTCATGCCAGCCCTTCTGCTTTTCATCACTGAAGCCAAACCAAGAGAGACATTGAGGTGTGATGGACACATGATGGGGTGCTGCCTGGGCCCACTGGGTGCTCAGGGGGGTCAACTGCCCTCCTCCCCCTTAGGGCCCACTTCCCTTCTGTCTTTAGCTGGCTGGATTGGCGGGTGAGGGAGACAATGGTTGATGCGTGGGCAGCAAAGCACCAGAACCAGCTGTTGATTTTCTCTGGCCCTTACCCTCCACTTAGAGCAGGCTTGGATCCAGCCCTCTTGTTGCTAAGAGGCCTTTTCACCATGTTCTTACCAGCTCAGCTGCATCTCCACCTTTGCTTTAGCAGAAGAAATAATGATAGTGATCGCTTAAAATGGACGTATCAATTCTGCCTTTTCCTCGGTTTCTTAGATGAGTTAGAACTTCACCAATCGTCAGATGGGGTCCCAGATCCGTTTCTTGGAATTTTATATTTGACAATATTTATACTATACCAAACTAATCTGCAGTTTTTAGATTTATTGGTTAAAACATTTTTAAAAGCACTAAGTTTATAGGAAAATTTCTTTTTTTTTTAAATCTAATGCCAGGCTGGGAAATGTTCAATGTCAGTTCCCAGGGCATGTTACATTTCCAGGGACCTTCTCTTCCGGGTCTAGTACTTTAGGTTCATGGGTTTAGGACAGAACAGGGAACAAAGGAAGAGCCACACAGAACCATGTAACAAATAGCAGATGTGCTCTTGTGAGTAGTCCCTGCCCCACACAGTGGTAGTAAGAGATGTCCTTGTCCAGGCCAGGGTCTGACTGAAAAAACAGGTGACTCTTTCCAGGTTATGAAGTTTGTCTGGACACTTTCTGAATGTGGCTTGCAGGCACCAAACCTCATGTACTCTTTATGGCTTGGATTTCTGTATTCAGCCTTTGGTCCAATAAACTTTGAGTAGATGGTCTTGATTACTGCGTGTTTATTTCCGTTTTGGTTTGTCTTTCAAAAATAATCTTTTTGAACCCATTAAAATTCGAGCTCTCTCTCTCTCTCTCTCAATTGGTGCCTGTTACTCTCCAGCAAACTACGACATCCTAGGACGTGCAAGCACCATGGCCATTAAGAGACACATGGAGGATTTGTGTTCCTTTGGGGGGTGCCCACTTGTACATCTGGATTCCATCCAAGGAGTTCAGCTCACAGCCTCTTGACCCATAGTATTCCTTTCTTCAGGTGGTAGGATGCCGCGGACTTCTCACAGGTTCCTTTTCCTCTGGATAGGAAAGCAGATTGTAGAAATAACTTCTGCAGGGTGACTGAGAGAGGCTTGGATGTGGGACTTCAGTATTTTAGCTTCTAGCTGCTGCTCTAGTCAGAAAACCAACAACCTGCTGTTTGGAGATAGAGGATTATTGCCCAAGGCATATGTTAGGACAAGTGTAAGACCAGACATGGATCGAGAGCCCCTCTAGGCAGGATGGAGGTACCGGCTGGGCAGTGCTGTGCCCTGCAAATCCAGGGTACCCAGAGGCTGTGCTGAGGCCCTGCCTCCTGGTGGGTCTGCAGGGACCAGAGCAGACTTGCCATTTGCTTGACATCCTCTGAAGGTGGCCCGTGCTGATCCGCTGGTACAGGGTGGAGGGAGGAATCACAGAAGCCTGAAACTGGTGTGGTGAGCCAGTGCCAGCATGCAGGGCCCAGCCAGGCTGACAGCACAGCACAGCAGAGCAGAGCCAACAAGAAAGCAACCCGCGGCAGCTGAGCGTCTCCCCACCCTTTCATGTTTGCACTGCTGGGAGGTGTCCTGTGCTGGTCAGATGACATGGCCCAGCTTCACAGAGATGACAGAACATCAGTCTCAGCCCCCAACCCTCCAGCCCAGGTGTGGTGAACAGAAAACTGATCTCTAGCCAGGCCTGTTCCCTGGTAGGAAGGGCAGGGCCCCCACTGGCTCTAAGGTGTCCTTGTGCAGACTGGAAAAAGGCGCCCCTTCCTCTCAGCAGTGAGACCCCATACCCACCCTTGCCCTTGGGCCAAGCATCCTGCGTACACATCTGTACGTGCCCGTTTCCCAGCCAATTGTGTTTTACCTTCCTCCACTTTTGGCTCAGCCGTCTAAACTAGCGGTCCCCAACCTTTTTCGCACCAGGAACTGGTTTCGTGGAAGACAGCTTTCCCATGGACTGGGACCGGGGGAGGAGGTGGTTTCAGGACGATTCAAGCACATTACATTTATTGTACACTTGACTTCTATTATTATTACATCAGCCCCACCTCAGATCATCAGATCCTGGAGGCCGGGGACCCCTGCTAAACGAAGGCTGTTTCTAACAGGTCTCTTCACAGGCTCTCCAGTCACCTAGTGGAACACCTCTGGTTCCTTGTGGCCCACCCCCCGGGGAGATGAGCAGTCAACATTAAAGGGAGGCCTGTGGGGAAGTGCAGTGACGAGATCCTGAGTGATAACCTGGGGTCCCCAAATCTCCAGGGTAGACCCCAAGACTTAGAACCCCAGTTAGTAGAGGGCTTTTTTTTTTTTAAGACCAAACGAGCTCCTGTGTTAAGAGCGGGTTTTGTCTTTGTTTCATTTCCTTATTCTGACCCTGTGGGATGCACAAGCCTCTGCCTCTCCCTGGCCTGGGAGCACCTTTTTCCTCTTTATCCTTTCTTCTTGACAGAGTTCAGAAGGAACAGCTGGCTGCCATCTTCAAGCTCATGAAGGACAACAAGGAGACCTTTGGCGAGATGTCCGACGGTGACGTGCAGGAGCAGCTCCGGCTCTACGACATGTAGGCCGCCTCCGCCTGGCAGGACGCCGTGACAGCTGGGTTGCGAGAGCTGGGCCATGGCAGCTGGGCTGCGACAGCTGGGCCATGACTCTGCCCCGACCTGGGACCCACACCCTTGATATTCTCAGACTTTTGTAGGCTTCCTTTTATCTTATATACATAGATGTAGAGATGTAGCATATACAGAGTTTCTCAGATCTTGCAGCTTAGATATCATGTTACAGGAGTCAGGACAGTTGTCCTCAAAGGAGAAAAACAGTCCCTGAGTCCTTTGGCTTCTGTTTGCTGGGGAGGCCCCAGCTGTGACATGGGTTCCCCTCTGAGCCTGTCATCTGATCCCAATTAGATCCTAGGCAAGCACCAGCCCAGAAGGGCTGGCTTGAAGCCTCAGTTCCCCACCTCCTGCATCCCCCTCCAACCCAGCTCACTGTGGAAAAGATTCAGGGATGCTGTAAGGAAGAGTATCAGGTCCCGCTGCCTGAGTATCCAGCCTATTAACACTACACCTTCCTCTGCCTTGGAAGAATTTCTGGAAGCTTCTGTCACTGTATGGAAGCAAGCCGTAGGGGAGCATCTCTAAAAAGGCAAAAAGTCTGATTCAAAGATTCACCTTCCATCCTGGAACAAAGCAACAGTATCAGAGTTAGGACCCTCTAAGAGTGTCTCTTATTTAACCATGACAGTAACTTTATATATAATTAAGATTTCTGTGAGTGCTCATCACGCAAATGCTAGAAACTGTCAACAGAAATAAAATACGTAGCACAGTCCCCACCTTGAGAGAAATTAAAGTCCTGTGGAGGAGAATTCCCTGCTGGCCCAGTGGTTAAGAACCGTGGATGCCGAGGATGTGGGTCTAATCCCTGGTCAGGGAACTAAGATCCTGCAAGCTGCGAGGTACAGCCATAAACAAACAAATAAAAATCAAGACCTTTGGAGAAGCCAGGTGCACAAGCAGGAAAAGAAAACCTCACCAGCTAGCACTCAATAAAATGCCAAAATGACCTCATGAAGAGTGTCTGGGCCACCTTAGCACGTCAATAAAGTTCTGTGAGTCAGTGAATGCACAATGATGACAATAACAGCGGTTCTTCCATGCTGTCCAGATCCTGCTTCTGATCACCCCACTGGCAGAAAAATCCATAGCCAACTGAGTTAAAGAGGGTACGCTAAAGGGATAACCTAAGAAAGTTCTTGAAAATATTTTTTATCTGCTGAAATAAAACTAAACACATGGAGGTAAACGCAGCAGTGGTGTTTTACGAACCTCAATTTAATAATTACAGGGAACACAGTGAACTTTCTTTCCTCCTCTCTTGCTTGTTAGAGTTTTTCCCAGGCCCCTTCCCCCATCTGTCACAGTAATTGCTTTAGCTTCTTTGCTGACTGTTCACAACAGGAGGGTCTGCTCTCTGTGTTTGTTGTTGTATCCAAATGTCAGTACTTTTGTTCTTTTTTTAAATATTATTTTTATCTTTTGTGTCACCGCTGTTTTAAAATGTTATGATTTAAGTATTGTTTGTTTCCTCTCTCGTGTCCCAGGAACGCCCCCCCACAACCCCCCCAACCAGGTTGTCTTCTGTCTTCCTGCCCGCCCTGAATGCATGTCAGCAGAACTTGCACTGCCATGCAGCCACTTTATGTCTCTTTCCTTGCCTCCTTCTTCCAGTCCTTCTCTCATTTTATCAAACAAACAAATGACTTGTGGGTACTTGAGTCAAAATTCTTATGACTGCAGAAAAAGTAAATTGCAGGAAATTTTCTACATTTAGTGCAGCTAAGGTGTTCCAACTGCAAAGAACTGAAAAGTCCAATTCAGTTGTCTTAAACAAGAGGAGAACCAGGGCATGAGAAGAGTCCAAAAGCAGAATGGCTGCAAGTCCAGAAGAGTCAGGGCCCAAGCTATAACTCTCTTAACTTGGACTTCCTTGCACAGTAGGCTTTCGTCACAAACCAGCTCTCCTCATGGTTGCAAGATGGCTGCAGGAGTTCAGATGTCACATCCAGAAGCAGGAAAAGGTACATTTCTTGCTTGTGTCTCTAGGAGTAAGGCAACTGATTCAGGTGCCCCTGAATCAGGTAGGCCAACTGGCCAGAATGTCATGTGTCCATTCCTTCACCAATCACTAGCAAGGACATGGGACCACCATGGTTGGCTGAGATGTCTGGGGCTGGGACCAGCATCCTCTAAGCACATAGTCATGCAGAGGAGCAGGTCACTGGACCTCACTGGGGCTCTGTGAGAAAGGGGTAGGGTACAGATAGACAGGATCACTCTGTCACCTGATGGTGACTTGGAAGCCAGTGTCTGAGTGCCCAGAATACGTGACACTCCTGGGTAGTGGTTCTGTTGCCCAGGATCTGTGCCTCTGATGGTCTGCAGAAGCACTGCTGGCTTGCTACCATCACTTGGGTGGTTTTGACGCCATTTCCAGATAAGCCCTGGCTTCTGTTTATATAGGACTTCCCTGGTGGTTCAGACGGAAAGCCTCTGTCTACAATGCGGGAGACCTGGGTTCGATCCCTGAGTAGGGAAGAGTCCCTGGAGAAGGAAACGGCAACCCACTCCAGTACTCTTGCCTAGAAAATCCCATGGACAGAGGAGCCTGGTGTCCATGGGGTCGCAGAGTCAGACACGACTGAGCGACTTCACGTTCACGTTCGTTCTGTTTATATGATTTCTGTCACTTCGTCTGCTTCACTGGGACACCAGTGGCCAGAAGAGTCCACTTAAACCCATTTTGAATTGACACCCATATGTCCTACCAGATATCAACATTGCTATAGATCAGGAAAATCAAAGCCCCTTCGGGAAAATGTACTTGCAGAATCAGAGCTTGTTCTTAGTCTGGGAGTCAGTGCAACAAACACATAGCCTTCCCTGCAAACTGAAAGCAAAAGGAAACAACCATAATGTCTGGAGGAAAAAAAATTAGATTCCAACAGGGCCATTGCATTGTCCTTAACAGAGAACCTTGTTGAATTTTGGACTTCCGCCAATCTCATAGGTCAGAATGTTAGCTCAGTAAAATTTTAATTTGCATTTTTCTTATGAAAAAGTTTGCACGTCCACTCAAATGTTCAGAGGTTTCTGCGGCACAATTTTCATCCGGTCATTAATCGCCTACATTATATAGTCTGAGGAACCACACGCCCGCAGATTGGACCAATCACTTTCCAGGGCCAATATCCCTTGCGGCGCCTCAGTGGCTCAAGCATCTGCTAATCTATCGTGAAAGGGGGAGCCCTTGATTGTCACTGGGTACCGCACCCTCCCATCCCTCCCCGTCTCCCTCCGAGGCGGGAAGTCCGGTGAGTCCGGTCGCATCCTCAGTGTCCGGTCAGGTTTCCTCAGTGATTGACAAGAGCCTTTGTCCAATAAGGAGCGCAGGCTGGCTCATCTGGCCCGCGCGAGGCCTTGCCATGCTCCTGGGCTGCGGCGGAGGCAGCCTGGAGCGGGTTCGGGAACCAGGTGTCCGCAGAGTGCGCGCCCACAGGGCTACCTTGTAAGTCCAGCGCCTCTCGGCGGCCACGCCCACTGAGCTCAAGTCAGAAGATCCGTCCCCTCACCGAGATCCCTGACGGTTAGCGGTGCGACATGGCGACATGTCCCGCCTAGGGCCGCTTTCCAGTTCCCTCCTGAAGCCAGGCTCCTGCAAGTGAGCAAGCCAACCACCATGTTAGACCAGTGATACGAAGATGAATTCGAGCCGGTCCCTGCACCCCAGTGACTCTTCAAGCCCGCCCTGGACTCCCAGGCCACGGTCGGTCCCTCCTCAGAATCCAACACACCCTAGACCTCCCTCGGTGTTTAGGCAAAATCCAACAAATCCTCCGATCAAGCAACTCTACACACCCATATATTCTCACCAAGGTGTCTGCTATTACCTTCAAGCAGGGGCAAAGTGAAATGAGTCATACCTTCTTTCATCTGTGCTCGCCCTTTCACATTATGCCCGAGGCGCTTAGGCTGAGGTTTATCAAAGCAAGCGCTGAGTTAAGTGTGAGATCAAGTTGGACTCAGCCTCCTGGAATGAATGGTCAAATTGTTTCCATTCTGACACCCAAGTCCGGCCCACTGGAGGCTCCACAGCCCTAGACGGGTTCCACCGACAGCGAATCTTTGGGCCTGATGGCGGCCTGGGTCCTCTACAATATGAAAAAGAGACCCATGCCCCAGAGCATGCCGAGTCATCAGAGGTTACTGAACTGTTAAGTAATCCACAGTCTGCAATCAGAATTTCTTTATAAATTTCTTCCCCCTGCCCCTCACCTCTTTAGATGCCTCAATTACCTTTTGTGAGCGCTCCAATAGGGGACAGGTTAGACTGACAGGTTGTCAGTTATTTAGCTTCTTCAAAGGTTGATCACACTTACTTCAGAACTGTGTGAGGTGGTGTCTTTGGTTCTCTTGTAATTAGCGTCAATGATGCTCCAAGTTCAGTTTTAGGAGAGGAAGCAGCTGGCAAAGGGAATAAAATTAAGAAAATTGTTCCAGGAAGAAAAGGTTTAATGGAGGAAATGAGAGCAAGGGAGTCAAAGCACATAGGATTCAGATCTGAATATTGAGTGATGTGAATTGGCACATTTACCCTCTCAGACATTTATTGAGTCTGGCTTCAAGCACAAACGCTATGCTAGGTGATGTAATGCAAAATGCCTAGCTGAAAGGCAAGGTGCGAGATAGGTTCCCTAAGTTTTCAGAACACTTGCTGAATGCCTTGCCAGTGTTCTCTCAGGAATCTTCACAACTCTGTGAAGGACATAACATTCTCCTACAGAAGAAAACAGAATTCAAAAAAGATTGATGATCCAATTTTTAAAAATGAGCAAAGGATCTTAATAGACTTTTCTGCAAAGAAAATATACAAATGGCCAATGAGCACATGAAAAGATGCTCAACATGCAAATGAAATGTAAATCAAAACCACAAGGAGACATCCATTCAGGACCACTAGAATGACCCTGGGGAAGGCAATGGCACCCCACTCCAGTCCTCTTGCCTGGAAAATCCTATGGACGGAGGAGCCTGGCAGGCTGCCGTCCATGGGGTTGCTAAGAGTCAGACATGACTGAGCGACTTCCCTTTCACTTTTCACTTTCACTCACTGGAGAAGGAAATGGCGACTCACTCCAGTGTTTTTGCCTGGAGAATCCTAGGGACTGGGGAGCCTGGTGGGCTGCCGTCTATGGGGTCGCACAGAGTCGGACACGACTGAAACGACTTAGCAGCAGTAGCAGCAGAATGACGCTGATTTAAAAAGACAATAACAAGTGTTGGTGAGGATGTGGGAATATTGGAACTGTCACACACTTTTTTTTTTTTTTTTCTTTCTTTTTAAACCTTTTATCCTCACTGCATGGCATGTAGGAGCTTAGTTCCCTGACCAGGGATTAAACCCACATCCCCTGCAGTGGAAGTGCAGAGTCTACCAGGGAAGTCCCCTGCCCCACACTCTTGATGGAAAGTAAAATGATTCAGCTGCTTTGGAAAACAGTGGCAGTTCCACCAAGTATTAAACAAAGAATTGCCATGTAACTTCACAATTCTACCTATATACCTGAGTGAAATGGAAACATACCCTTACACTCACCACAGAAAAAGAAACAATTATGTGATGTGATGACGTGGAAAATTATGTGACATGATGAAGGTCATGCAAATAATTTTGCAATATATACATATATTAAATCAACCCATCATACGCCTTAAACTTACACACTTTTATGTCATCATGTCTCAATAAAGTTGGAGAAAAACAAAAGACATGTCCATACAAAAACTTATAAATGAATGTTCATGGAAACATTATTTGTCAGAGCTAAAAGGTGGAAACAACCCAAACATTCATCAACTGATTTATGGACAAGCAAAATGTGATAAATCAAAATAATGGAATATTCAGGTCAGTTCAGTTGCTCAGTCGTGTCCGGCTCCTTGCGACCCCATGAATCGCAGCACGCCAGGCCTCCCTGTCCATCACCAACTCCCAGAGTTCACTCAGACTCATGTCCATCGAGTCAGTGATGCCATCCAGCCATCTTATCCTCTGTCGTCCCCTTCTCCTCCTGTCCCCAATCCCTCCCAGCATCAGAGTCTTTTCCAATGAGTCAACTCTTCGCATGAGGTGGCCAAAGTACTGGAGTTTCAGTTTCAGCATCAGTCCTTCCAATGAACACCCAGGACTGATCTCCTTTAGGATGGACTGGTTGGATCTTGCAGTCCAAGGGACTCAAGAGTCTTCTCCAAAACCACAGCTCAAAAGCATCAATTCAGCTTTCTTCACAGTCCAACTCTCACATCCATACATGACCACTGGAAAAACCATAGCCTTGACTAGACGGACATATCTCTGCTTTTCAATATGCTGTCTAGGTTGGTCATAACTTTCCTTCCAAGGAGTAAGCGTCTTTTAATTTCATGGCTGCAATCAGCATCTGCAGTGATTTTGGAGCCCCCCAAAATAAAGTCTGACACTGTTTCCACTGTTTCCCCATCTATTTCCCATGAAGTGAATGGAATATTATTCAGTGATAAAAAAGAATGAGGTAGTTAACTTGCTACAGCATGGATGAACCTTGAAACTTTCAAGCTAAATGAGAAAAGTTAGATACAAAAAAAACCACACTTTGGGACTTCTCTTTTGGTCCAGTGGTTAAGAATTTGTCTTCCCATGCAGGGGATGCCTGTTCCATCCCTGATTGGGGAACTAAAATCTCACATGCCACAGGGCAATTAAACCCGAGCACCGCAACTAGAGAGAAGCCCCCATGCACCACAACTAGAAAAAGCCCATGCCCCGCACAAAGATGCAGTGCAGCAAAAGGAGAAACCCCACATATTGCATCATCCGGTTTAAATGAAATCTCCCGAGTAAGTAAATTTATGGGGCTTTCTTTTTGACTCAAAGGTAAAGAATCTGAATCTGCCTGTAATGCAGAAGACTCGAGTTCGATCCCTGGGTGGAAAGGATCCCCCGGAGAAGGAAATGGCAACCCATTCCAGTATTCTTGCCTGGAGAATCCAGTGGACAGAGGAGACTGGTGGGCTATAGTCTGTGGAATCGCAAAGGAGTCAGATATGTCTTAGCAACTAAACAACAACACACAAATGTATAGACTCAGGAAGGAGATTAGTGGTTGCCTACGGCTGAGAATTGGCTCAGGAGGAAGATGGTATTTGGCGGAAGAGATGAAAGCACTCAAAATCGATTGTGATGATGTTTACACAACTCCGTGTATATACTAAATAGATGAATGGCATGATATATGAATCATGGTATATGAAATATATATATTTTTGATTCTGATATATATAGTTTTTGCTTTTGTTTGTGTTTGGTGGCATTTCAGCCCAAATGGCAACATGAGCACATATTGTGGATGCCTCTTTAATCTTTTTTTTTTTTTTAATCTATAACCATCAGGGGGTGGAAATAAAGACATGCCTTGGGTGTGTAACAATTTACAACTAATGTTTTTTATGAGCTTGTGCCTGGCTCTGTGATAAGAACTTGATGTTCTATGTGATATAGTCCTTATGGGAAAAGTGTGTGGCAGCTTGGGCCCCTGGGAAACCAATTCTAATGTGGAGATTATCATAGAAGAGGTTCATTAGGAAGTCCTCCTGGAGTCAATACCCGTGGTGAGAAGGGAAGGGGGCAGGACTGGATTGAGGGAGAATTCAAGTCCAACACAATCTCCATAGAGGCCAAAACAGACCCTGTGGGGAGTTTTCAAGATGGGATGGCCCTTCAGAGCCTATGGGGTGTGAGGACCAGCTTTTAATACCACTATGCCCATCAGTCATAGGATGCTGGCTACCCTGAGAAGAAGCTGTTCTCCCCAATGAGGCAGCTCACCATAGGGAGGGAGCTTTATTTTATTTATGGTTTTATGTGAACAAGTTATAGCATTTGGTAATAGATTTCTGGGCTTCCCTGATGGCTAAAGTTCTTTTTTTTTTAAGTAATTTTATATGGAAATTTTCAAACATATGCAAATATAGAGGGAACCATGTAGTAAAACCCTCCATATAAACTACTATAAAGGTCCTACTGTATAGAATATTCAATATCTTATAATAAACCATAATGGGAAAGAATATGAAAAAGATGTATATATATAACTGAATCACTCTGCTGTACACCAGAAACTAACACAACATTGTAAATCAACTATATTAAAAAAAAATTACAAAAACAAAACAAAACCCTCTGCGCTAATCACTCAGCTTCAACAATTACCAATGTTTTGCCAATCTTATTTCAATTCCTCCCCTCACCCCGGCAAGTCTTTTTCAGCCAAACCCAGACATTATGTCATTTTACCCATAAATACATCAACATGCATTTTTTATGAGTATTTGAAAAAAAAATCATGTGCAACTGTTCCACTTAATAAAATTAATAATTCCTCAGTCTCATCTAATCTGATTGCTTAGCTGTTGTTTTTTTTTTTTTTTTCAGATCAGAATCAAACCAAGGGCGACACATTACATTTAATGATTGTGCCTCTAATCATTTATATAATAATCTTTCCTCCATTAAAAAAAAAAATCACGTTGATTTGCTAAAGAAACCAGGTCATTCATGTGTCTTATAAACTCTTCCACCGGATTTGGCAGGTGGGGACCTCGTGGTGTAGTTTCCCCAGTTCATTACACTCTGTGTTTCCTGGGACCTGGTGGTTACCCCTAGCCGCTTGCCATATTCAAGTGCGTTGGTTTTGGCCAGAACTCTTCACAGGTGGTACCATGTTTAGCGGTGCCAGGACTGGCCAATGAACTTGGGTGGAGGCAGTCTTATCCCTCCAGGATCCCACCTCATGGCTTTAGCCTTGATGCTTATTGCTTTAGGGGTTGCTAAGATGGTGGTTTTCTAATTCTGTTATCCCTCCTGCACTTATTACTGAAATTCTATAAATAACTGTCTTTTATCAGTTCTTTCCTTTCACTAAAATACAGTTTGAATAGGAGAGAACATTTTTTACATCGGCTCCTGTGAGCCTTTTTCCCCTTTGGTAAGTTTTTAAATTTTTGAAATAATGTTTGATTTACAAAATAGTTACAAGAGTAGGGCAAAGAACTCCCACAGACCCTTCATGTAGATTCCCCAATTGTTTGCATTTCACCACTTTTGCTTAATCATTTTCTCTTTCATATATACAACTTAAAAAAATTTTTATTGCAAGATATTTGCTTTACAATATTGTGTTGGTTTCTGCCATACATCAACATGAATCAGCCACAGGTATTCATATGTCCCCTCCATCTTGAACCTCCCTCCCATCTGCACGCGTAATGTTCCTTTACCTGCAAATACAACAGTGTATGGGGGGCTTCCCTGGTGGCTCAGGTGGTAAAGAACATGCCTCCCAATGCATGAGTTCGATCCCTGGGTCAGGATGATCCCCTGGAGGAGGAATTGGCAACCCACTCCAGTATTCTTGCCTGGAAAATCCCACGAACAGAGGAGCCTGGGGGGCCACAGTCCAGGGGGTCACAGAGTCAAGACGGAGTGACGGAGCAGCCACACACGATCGTGTGTATTTCCTAGGAACAAGGACGTGCTCTGAAATAACCATGACCTTAACATCGATACCATGCTATTCTTCAGTCTATGATCTTATTCAAGATTTGCCAGTCATCCCGTCTTTTATTTAAAAAAAAATTTCTACTTGAGGATCCAATTCAAGGTTAAGCACTGCGTTTAATTATCCTGTCTCTCTAGTCTCCCATAATCTGGAATGGCTTCCAAGTCTCTTGATCTTTCGCAACCTTGACATTTTTGAAGAGCACAGGCCAATTATTTAGTAGATTCTGTGATCTGCTAACACAATTAGTCTTTGATAGCTTCCTCGCTTTCTGGCAAAACAAGACGTCCCAAGTTCATCTGTACCTTAACTATTCCTTATCCTAATGACCATTTCTCTGAAGATCCCTGGTTTCCTTCCACGTGAACCAGGGCTTTGAGATGGGAACTGAATTCTGATGATGCTGCTGTTGATGGGGAATGAGACCACTGGAGCAGGGCTTTCCCCCACCCCCACCGACCCTGCCCCATCCCCCTTGTCTGGGGGGACAGCAGTTTCAGACTGGCCTTTGCGGATCAGTTTTTCTGACCAAGAAAATCAGGGAGGAACATATGGCCGTTGTCCACTGGCGTGACTTGGGATATAATCCCTGAGTACACTCAGTTTTCATTTTTAATTGGATGGCCTGGAAGGTTTCTTTGTCTTTTCTTATCTAACACTATTAATTTATTGTAGTCAACTAGAGGTACAAACACAGATCTGAGGCATCCAAGTCTGTCAAGGAAGGGTCAGAACACCTGTATAAACATTAGGTAATTGAGCAAAACAGAACTCCAGCCATAAACACATCCAGTGCCTCAGAGGAGTCGCTTTGTCCCAGTTCAGTCAGCCCGCCTGTGCATCTCTGGAGACCATTGTTCTTGGTTAGAGTCCTTCCCGTTGTAGTTTAGAAGGGCTCCTCAATGGGGAATGGCTATTCTATCAGCCATCCTCTCTCTTGCGCTCATGAATTATCTGAAAGAACAGACGTCTTAAGTGATATGCTGGGTGCTGGGTTTCCACAGCTCCCAGGGAAAAACGGGAAGTCTGAAGTCAAAGGACAAGAAGAGGTTGCCTCCCCTTGGGATGCTAAGGAGCCTGCACATTTGACTGCTGCTGCTGCTGCTGCTGCTGCTAAGTCGCTTCAGTCGTGTCCAATTCTGTGCGACCCCATAGACAGCAGCCCACCAGGCTCCCCTGTCCCTGGGATTCTCCAGGCAAGAACATTGGAGTGGGCTGCCATTACCTTCTCCGCATTTGACTGCTAAGTTTCCAAATGGAAGCAGAGCAGAAAATGCTCCAGGGCCATCTTGGGACACAACTGCAGGTATCAGAGAGGAGGGAGACTGGGGAGGAGGAGAACTGTGGTCCGGACAAGATTCTAAGTGCAGTCTTTTCACTGAGCCTCAGCGCAGTTCTCTATTTTCTAAGCACCGCCTCCCCACCATTCTGCCAGTTGCCCTTCCTGTCCCTTACAATGTCTTGGGCAGGTTCAGTCACTTTAGGCTGTTGAAACTCAAGCCAGCTGTTTCAAATTCCACTTGCATATCTGAGGCAGAGCTTCCTCAGCTCCTCTCCCTCGCACAAGCTGGGGCACTGACCCTGGCAGCTGGGAGGACAGGGGAGGCAGGGCATGGGTGTGGTCTGGCTCTAAGGCGCTTCTCACTCCCTCTCTTTTCAAGGCTTAACTTCCTAGCTTCTCTGGTGTGGAGAGCATAAAATGGAAATCCCTGGGTTGGGAATTAAGGGGGAACCAGGTGGTACAGTGGTAAAGAATCTGCCTGCTAATACAGGAGACGCAGATTCAACCCCTGGATTGGGAAGATCCCCTGGAGAAGGAAATGGCAACCCGTTCCAGTATTCTTGCCTGGCAAAGTTCCATGGACAGAGGAGGCTGGTAGGCTACAGTCCATGGGGTCTCAAAGAGTCGGACACAACTTAGTGACTAAACAACAACAACATGGAGCATATGATTACCTTTTGGGATAAATATTGGTATGGTTATTGTTGTTGTACAATTGTAATCAGGCATTTAAAATTCTATGTATAACAAAGCCAGTAGCTGATGCAGTAATGAAAGGTGAGTCTGTTCCTTCTCCTTATGCACTCTTGCACCTGAAGAGTGATGCTTCTGCGTGGAGGGGGTGCAACCACAGAGATCATGGTCTCACACCACTGCCTCGAAACACAGCTGGTTCGTTTGGGGTAAATGGATTGTCCAACTGTGCCTTATAAACTGGAGGCTGCTTCTGGTAATTTCTTCTGAGAACCTTTGGAAAATTAAAATTTACCGAATCTTTCCGTTTGCCTTTAGGTTAAAATTTTTTAAGGCTTACGGATCGTACACCACAGTCTGCTTGACAGCATCTGACGTGCAAACATAAAAAATAGTTGAATTCTTCCTTATGTATCATTTTTGGTAAAGGATATAGTTATACTTGTGCAGATTTAATCATCTGCTGCTGCTGTTAGTCCCTTCAGTCGTGTCGCTGTGGAATCCGGAGTCGCAAAACACACCTCAGAGGACACTCAAGACAGTGGAGTACAGTTTATTACGCCAGCGGGTCCAAGGGGAATCAGTTCCCAACAAGGACCCTGATGTTTCTGAGAGGCCCAGTTTTATACCCCCCACTACATGACTGGTTACATGTTAGCAACCTCTTTGTTGTATATGATTGAGTTTTACAACAAGTAGGTGCTAGGAGAACAAACAATAAGGTTAGAGGGGGGAATCAATGATCATGCATCAAGGGGGGATGTCTCCATGGTTAATCTAACAGGGGCACCCTGACCTTATCTACAATCTCCGTTTGCCATCTGTAGAGAGGGAAGTCTCCAGGAGACCTGGTTTTCACTAGCAACGGTTTCCTCACTCCTGGGCAGGGTTCAGGCCCCATTCACATCCTGTCTTTAAGGTGGATGACTGGCTTCAAGATGGGGTCTCTCTTGCTTTTCTCACACTGGCCCCAACAGTGTCTGACTCTGTGCGACCCTACGAACTGCAGCCCGCCAGGCTCCTCTGTTCATGGGATTCTCTGGGCAAGAGTATTGGAGTGGGTTGCCATGCCCTTCTCCAGGGGATCTTCTCGCACCAGGGACGGAATCCGGTCTCCTGAATTGCAGGCAGATTCTTTACCACTGAACCACCAGGGAAGCCCATTTGATTATCTAGCTTTTATCACTTAAATTGTTTTTAAGTTTCAAACATCATGTGTTCATAGGCATTTTAATTTGCCATCAGAGCCAAAACTTGAGTTTTTCATCTAGCCTTTATGGGTAAAATTGATATCCCACACTAAAGAGTTTTAGCTATGATCTTGTAATTTTCAAAAGTTGTAATGGTGAAAATTCAAAATAAAGTAAAAGCATCATTTGTTGAGTTGTGCAATCATTTATCAGTGTCTCTATCTTTTTAAAATTTATTTGTTTAGCTGCACTGGTTCTTAGTTGTTGCATGCAGGATCTAGCTGCCTGACCAGGGATCAAACTTGGGCCCCCTGCATTGGCAGCGTGGAGTCTTAGCCACCAGACCACCAGGAAAGTCTCTATCAGTCTCTTTTAGTACGACCTTAAAAACAGGAATTCTCAAGAAACTGTTTTTTTTTTTTTTCCTTAAGATTTTTGTGTGTGTGTGTGGACCAGTTTTACAGTCTTTATTGAATTTGTTAACAACATTGTTTCTGTTCTACGGTTTAGTATTTGGCCATGAGACATGTGGGGTCTTAGCTCCCCAACCAGGGATCGAACACACACGTTGGAAGTTAAAGTCTTAACCACTAGACTGCTAGGGAGGTCCCCCATTGTCTTTTTAAAGGGCAATAGTTCCAGATTCAGCATTCAGGGAGAAAGAAAGTATTGTTAGGAAGAAGATCTGAATTCATGACAGAACTCCAGGAAATGCTACTTGGAAATGCTAACTAATATACTTACTGTCAGACTCAACACTTATAAGAGTGTTCAGATCAGTCACTGGAGTCAGCAGGAAGCCAGGAAGGAACAGTGGAGAGGCCCAGACAAATAGGCTTGAGTAAGGAAGAAAGATACCAACATCAAGAGTGAAGGGGAACAGAGAGCTGAGACTGACCGTCACAGAAAAGGCTGAAGACTATAGAAAAACTGCAGAGGGTATCCTGGGGAGAACTGAAAGGGGAGACAAAATATTTGACATTGTCCAAAGGAGCAGAAGGCAATCGGAGAAAGCAAAGTATAAGCCCTGTGAACATACAAATCTCAGAGTTCCCTTTATGAGAATCTGAAGAATGAGATACCGAAGGGAAGAGTCTATTTGCCCTTAAGGAGGGCATCACTATCAATGCGAATCACAGAGGCTCGCTGTGATTGAGAACCAGGGCTGGACACGCTATATCCCAGACAGTGAGCTCTCTGGAGGCAGGCCTGCTGCCGCCTTATTTTTTGTTTGTTTGTTCATAATTTTGTTTAGTTATTTTGGCCGTGCTGGGTCTCTGTTGCTGAGAGTGAGCTTTCTCTAGTTGCAGAGGGCAGGGACTGCTCTCCAGGTGTGGTGCTCAGGGGTCTCGTTGCAGTGGTTTCTCTTGTTGCAGAGCTCCAAGGCATATGGGATCTATCTAGATCAGGGATCGAAACTGTGTCTCCTGCATTGGCAGGTGGATTCTTTACCACTGAGCCACCAGGGAAGCCCCTGTTTTTGTTGCTTTTGCCATGCCATGCTGCCTATGGGATCTCAGTTCCCCAACCAGAGATTGAACTCCTACCTGCACTCTTAACCACTGGAACATCAGGGAAGTCCCATTGTAAATCATTCTTATCATATGACTGGGTCAGCAGTTGCCTTTATTGGTACAATTAGGTGATAAAAGTTTCCATTGAAAAGCCACTATAAACCCATGTTCTGTGTGCAATTAAATGTGCATTTCTGAGAGCCAAGGCCAGGCTAAAGCTTAAGAACAAAACACAATAAATCTTCCTTTAGAGGCAGAGAAAAGATTCCATGAACTTATTTCTGAAAAGTCTGCTGGCCAGAGAAAGGGTCAGTGCTCTAAAATAAACATCAACACTCCCACCAAATGGCCAAAACCAAGCCAGAGAACATGACATACCCAAGTGGGGCCTGAACTCCAAGGACCAGGTGGTTCTCAACCAGTGAGAATGAACTCCTAGCCTGGAAGCCAGAGCTGTCGATTTTAATTCTGTGTTGTGGAGTTGACGCTGCAAGCATGAAAGAAACTGTATGTAATTAGTTTCTTCTTTTCAGAGAGCTGTTTAAATGGCATATTCTGCCAGCAAGTGGTTATATAAATGGCAGCGAAGCACAAAGGACCCAGGTGGGAAACTGGATAAAACCCCTCTGATCTAGGTACTGTCCCTCTTCACCTGCTTTTTCAGGCTCTGGGCACAGTCAAAACCTTGGCTGGTGGTCCTGACGACACGAGTTACTGTCTGCCTTGGCTTGACTTTGCTGCACCGAGGTTCCCATTAGTATTTTCTTGTTCTGCGTGCTTTGAACTTTTGATTCTTTTTTATATCAAAAATATAGCTCCTTAGGGGATTTCCATGGTGGGCCAGTGTCTAAGACTCCACGCTCCCAATGCAGCGGGCTTGGGTTTGATCCCTGGCCAGGGAACTAGATCCCACCTGCTGCAACTAAAGATCCCACATGCCCCAACTAGGACCCAGCACAGCCAAATAAGAGAATTTTTTAAAAAAATTAACTGCTCAGAATTTATTTCCCAAAGCTTTTTACTTCACTTCCACCGTTTACAAGAAGCTTGAGTTGTGTGAGAGAGGTTGTTCTGGAGAAATACCAGAAACGTGGAAGAAAGATGGATGTGTTCTCTGATGACCACATGACATGCATCACACAGCAGTCCGAACAAGAAACAGAAGCACACGTGTTTAGCACCGCAAGTGCCGTGTTCAGCAGAGCTTTCACATTATCTGGCACAAACCATGAAGGAAATCAGCACCATCCACAACCTTCTGGAGCTCCCGTCATCCCCTCCTGGCCAAACCCGAGGGCCAAGTCTCCGCCGAGCACCCCCACCCCACATTTAGAACCCGCTCCAGCTCAACACCCCCCGTGGCTTCTCTTAACACGTAGAATAAATTGCATGTTCTGCTTTTCTAGGATAAGGACAAATACAAGGAAAGAATAAGAAGCTTGATTCCCCTGTAGAAAGTAAAGGAAGAGATACCCTTTCTCCCCCACTTTTCTTTTTCTTTTTTTAAGATTTTTTTTTTTTTTGGATGTAGATCATTTTTAAGGCCTTTTCCTGGTGGCTCAGCTGGTAAAGAATCCCACGTGCAATGCAGGAGACCCTGGTTCAATTCCTGGGTCAGGAAGATCCCCTGGAGAAAGGATAGACTACCCACCCCAGTATGCTTGGGCTTCCCTGGTGGCTCAGACGATAAAGAATCCCACCTGCAATGCAAGAGACCTGGGTTCGATCCCTGGGCTGGGAAGATCCCCTGGAAGAGGGCATGGCAACCCACTCCAGTATTCTTTCCTGCAGAATGACAAGGGACAGAAGAGCCTGGCAGGTTACAGTCCATAGGGTCGCGAAGAGTCAGACATGGCTGAGCGACTAAGCATAGCATAGCCCTGAACTTGTTATAGTGCTGCTTCTGTTGTTTATGTTCTGGTTTTTTGCCCTGAGGCATGTGAAATGTGAGCCCCCTGACTAGGGATGGAACCCCTACTGCCTGCGTTAGAAAGTGAAGTCTTAACCCTGGACCACCAGGGAAGTCCCTCCTCCCTTTTCTTAGAGCACTTGCTTTGGAAAACACAGATTCTTTGTCTCTTTGAAATGTATGTGACTTCTTAAAGCTAAATAATCTTCTCACCAGACCTGTGACATCTCCTTTTTTAAACTAATGAGTTAATTCATTTCATTTTTGGCTGCCCTGGGTCTTCGTTGCTGTGTGAGGGCTTTTCTCTAGTTGTGGTGGGCAGCCTTCTCATTGAGGTGGCGTTTCTTATTTTGTGGAGCACAGGCTGTAGGGCTGTGAGCTTAGGAGCTGCAGCCCACTGCTTTGTTGCTCCAGGGCATGTGGGATCTCCCCAGATCAGGGATTGAACCCATGTCCCCTACATTAGCGGGTGGATTCGTAACCACTGGACCACCAGGGAAGTCTCTTGGAAATGTCACCCTCAAGGATGAGTGAGAGCCACTCATCTCCCAGTTTCTCTGGGAGCTCAGAAGCCTGTGTGTATTTCTCTCTGGATAAAGTCAATTAGTGAACACACTGATGGTCCAGGGGTTAAAACTCAATGCTCCTGCTGTGGAGGGTAGAGGTTCAGTCCCTGCTTGGGGAAGTTTCTCGTGCTGCATGGTGTGGCCAAAAAAATGACAGAGCCAACTAGTGAACACAGCCACCAAGGGTAGTTAGGATGAGCGCTGTGACAAACGGTGCTGCCAAGGCCTCTTGATTGAGAAGCAGTCACTGTTTACCAGGCGAACATGTTTTCGATGAGATGTATCTGCTCGCCTGTAGGAAAGGGTGGGATGTCTTTCTCTCTTATTAGTGGATGGCCTCTGATACACCGCACATTTTGGTTTAATGCTTAGTCAACAACGAAATTTTTTTCTTTCTCGCCTGCCTTTGTGGGGAGGTTTTCCGGGTCAAGAGGAGGTGATTTTGCTTTTCGCTCCCCCTCCCCCTCCATCCCTTCCTACCCGGCTCCTGCCATGGCCACGCTGCCTGACCTTTATTCGCATCTTACAAAGTGCTGAGCGTGCTCCTGACTCAGGGCTCTACATTTCTAGTTCTATTCATTCAGCCCAGTTTCTGCCCATAGATTTCTGGTGACTTGGCTTGCTTCCTTTACCTGGCCACTCCCCAGAGAGCCTGTCCCTGATCACAGCTCTCACCCTTCCCCTTCTTCATTTTTCCTGATAGCACTGACCACTGTCTGTTCATTGACTCATCTCTGCTGTAGAAAGTTAATCTCTGTGAGGTCAGGACTTGATCTGTGCTGCTCATCACTGTATCTGCCACATTGAAGGTGCTTGATATTTATTTTTGTTCGGTGGCTAAGTAGAGTCTGACTCTTTGCAACCCTGTGGTCTGCAGCACATGAGGCTCCTCTGTCCTCCACTATCTCCTGGAGTTTGTGCAGATTCACGTCCGTTGAGTCAATGATGCTACCTAACTATCTCATCCTCTGCCGCCCCCTTCTCCTTTTGCCTTCAGTCTATTCCTGCATCAAGGTCTTTTTCAATGAGTTAGCTCTTGGCATCAGTTGCCAAAGTATTAGAGCTTCAGCTTCAGCATCAGTCCTTCCACTGATGAAAGGGGAAGTAATAATTAAAAATATGTCTCATGCAAATTCCCTGGTGGTTGAGTGGTTAAGACTCTGTGCTTTCATTGCCAAGGGCTCAGGTCCAATTCCTGTTCTGGGAGATAAGATCCCACAAGCCTCGAGGTGTGGCCAAAAAGAAAAAAGGCTTCTGCCAATCCTGAAAAAGTTAGTGTTAGTGTTAGCCGCTCAATCATATCTGACTCTGTGTGACCCCGTGGACTGTAGCCCACCAAGCTGTTCTGTCCATGGGAGTCTCCAGGCAAGAATACTGGAGTGGTTTGCCATTCCCTTCTCTAGGGGATCTTCCTGACTCAGGGAGCGAACCTGGGTCTCCCGTATTGCAGGCAGGTTCTTTATCATCTGAGCCACCATCCTGAAAACCTCTCCACAAAGGCACTTTCCACACAATTATTAACATTGCAGGTGGCCTGTCGAGCAATTTGGCCATTAATTCGCAACGCTTTCTTCTCTAGGTCCTGGTGGAAATCTGGGCTAGATGTGGCTAGGGTAGAATTTTCCTGCTAGAGTCTTATCCTCAGCCTTCCTGGTGCTGCCTTTTGAGAGTCTGTGTCCCGTCTCATTCTGTGGGTCTCACTGGCCATGATGGGAACAAGGCCCGGGGAACCTTGCTGTACTTGTGCTGGTCAGGCCTCCTCCTCTGTGGCTCCAGTGGACCCACGTGTCTTCTGCCACACAGTCACATGCCAGCTTTCAGTTCCTTAGCAGTCCAGTGTTTAGTGATCACTCAACAAATGCAAGTTAAATGAATTCACCAGCAAAAACTTTGATTTCAAGTCATGTTGTTTTTAAGAATTGAAATAATAAATGTATTTATTTGGCTGTGCCGGGTGTTAGTTGCAGCACAGAATCTTCATTGCAGCATGCCTGTGGGGTCTTTTATTTTTGGCATATGGGGTCTTTAGTTGCAGCATATGCAAGCTAGTCCCCTGACCAGGGGATCGAACCCAGGCCCCATGCACTGGGAGCTTGGAGTCTTAGCCACTGGACTACCAGGGAAGTCCCCATGTCATGTGGCTTTTAGATACCCAATGACATGGGGGCCCACTGTCTATCAGACAGTTATTCCTCCAAAAGGAGAAGCAATGGGATGGTAGATGACTTCCAAAGCCCTCGGGAATGGTAAGCTGTGATCTTAGAAAATGAACAAGAGTTCTATTGTTGATATTGGAGCCTTACAAGAATAAGAAATACCATAGTTGTGTCCAGAGACTGAAGACCCATCATCACACAAGTCTATTAGTGTCTGCCTGGCCTTTCCAGCAGCCCAGAGGGCTCACAACAGGCCATTTGATCCAGTTCAGTCTCCAAGATAAGCACACTTGCTGAGTGTGACCATCCAGGAGGTAGAACGTTCTGTATGGAAGAAAGGCTAGCAAGCCAACTTAATATTGAATCCTTGCCTAGGGCACCCTTAATCATCTACTCCTTCATTAAACAACAACTATTCATGAATGAAAGTTCCATTTTTTTTTCCCCCTTTGCACCAAATCACATTATTTTTGCCTTGGTCTTCCTATGAGAAAACTCTAAGAAATGGATATACCCATTACTAAGAAAAATACTGTGGTTTTGGGAACCAGAAGCATTCTAGCTAGAAAAAAAAAGGAAAGTTTGGCCAAAGGGGAGTATAGAATAGTCTCACCTTCAGACAGGGATAAGAAAGGCCACTTCCCTGGACCTCACACGGCAGAAGGCCTCACCTCATGTACATGTACAGACTTAAAGAGCAGCGAGCACTTAGGCCACTTGTCTGGTGCTCAAAGCTGCCATAGCATGACCCATTACCATCAACATACAGCTTCGTGTTTTCTTCACTGTGCTGGGTCTTCGTCACTACACGCCGTATTTCTTTAGTTGCAGTGAGCAGGGGCTACTTCCTAGTTGCAGGGCTTTGGCTTCTCTTGTAGCAGAGCACGGCTCTAGGTCGTGTGGACCCAGTAGCTCTGGCTTGAGGGCTCAGTGGCCCCATAGCACGTGGATCTTCCCGAGCAGGACATGGGGAGTCAGGTTAAAATATGTTGTTTTAATGTTTTAAGAATTAGCAATGATGACCCAGCACAGCCAAGAATAAATAAGTAAAGAAAGCAATGTGTATCCCCCCAAAAGAAATCTAAGGGAAAAAAGAATCTGAGCAGAGACATCAGAAGATGCACACTCTGCACAAATCAAGAAACAGAATTAGTTAAGAATTAAATAAATAGGGACTTTTCTGGTGGTCCAGTGGCTAAGATGCTGCACTCCCAAATGCAAGGTTCATGGTCAAGGAACTAGACCATGCGAGAGCATGCCGCAATGAAAATCAAAGATCATTCGTGCTGCAGCTAAGACCAGCACAGCCAAATAAATAAATAAATATTAAAAATAAAACAAAATAAAGTAAACACATAGTTGACATACAACTCAGTTGACATACTCCAATGTATCTATCCAAGAGAAGCAAAACCATATAACCACACAGAAACTTATACATTGAATGTTCAGAGTTGCATTATTCATAATAGCCAAAAAGTGGGGAGAAAAAAAAACCCAAATGTCCATGAACTGACAAATGGAAAAACAAAATGCAGTGTTTCCATACAATGGAGTATTATTATTCAGGAATAAAAAGGAATGACTCATTGACTCCTGCTACTCTGTGGGTAAACCTTGAAAACATATGCTAAGTGATAGAAGACAGCCAAGATTTCATATGATCTGATATGATCTCGGGCTTTCCTGTGGCTCAGTGGTAAAGAATCTGCCTGCAAGAAGTGGGTTTGATCCCTGGGTCGGGAAGATCCCCTGGAGGAGGGCATGGCAACCTACTCCAGTATTCTTGCCTGGAGAAGCCCATGGACAGGGGAACCTGGCAGGCTACAGTCCACGGGGTCACAAAGAATCGGACACAACTGAAGCAGCTTAGCACGCACGCACATGATATGATCTCATTTACATGTAATGTCCAGAATAGGCAAATCTGCAAAGATTTACCATAGATTAGTTGTGGCCTCCAGCTGGGAGGGGAAGGAAGAGAGTTGGGGGAGGGGTCACTATTCATGAGAATAAAGTTTCTTGTGGGCATGATGAAAATGCTTCAAAATTAGATTATGGTATGGTTGCACAACTCTATACTAAAATCGATTGAATTGTGCACTTAAATGGGTGAACAGTAAATAAGTTATATCTCAGGCTGTTAAAAAAAAAAAAAAAAAAGTTAGGGATGGGCCTGGCACAGAAAACAGAATTAGAGAAGACAGGATATATAACCGACAAGGTGACTTCTAAAGAATTGAACCTCTTTCCATTCAATCCAGCTTCCTCTAAATCATAAAGTGTATCTTACAGCAGAGGGCATCCAATGACTGACATTTTGCAAGAATTCCAATCCTGGGACTTCCCTGAGTGGTTAAGACTGTGCTTCCACTTACAGGGTTTGAATCCTAGTTGGGGAACTAAGATCCCAAATGCCACACAGTGTGGCCAAAAAAAGAAAAGAAAAAAAGAATTCCAGGACTCCCCTGGTGGTTCCGTCGTTGAGAATCTGCCTGCCAAGACAGGAGACACGGATTTGATCCCTGATCCGGTAAGATTCCACACGCCACGGAGCCACGGAGCAACGAAGCAACTGCACCGTACATACTGAGCCTGCACTCTAGAACCCAGGAGCTGCAACTATCGAGCCCACGTGCCCCCACTCCTGAAGCCTGCAAGCCCTAGAGCCTTCGCTCTGCAGCAAGAGAAGTCACCCCAGTGAGAAGCCTGAGCACCTCGGCTAGAGAGCAGCCCCTGCTAGCTGCAACTAAAGAAAGCCTGCACTGCAACGAAGACCAGTGCAGCCATGAATAAATTAATAAATATCAATTTTTTTTTTAAGAATTCCAATCCTGGAGTGATTCTCATGCACACTCACTCTTTTTTATTTTCCTTGTTCTTCATTTTTATGTCTTTTAAAAATTAATTTATTTATTTTAATTGGAGGATAATTACTTTACAATATTGTGGTGGTTTTTGCCATACATTGACATGAATCAGCCACGGGTGTACATGCGTCCCCCATCCTGAACCCCTCTCCTACCTCCCTCCCCATCCCATCCCTCAGGGTTGTCCCAGTGCACTGGCTTTGAGATGCACGCTCACTCTTGAAAACGGTTGTGCTTCTGTGGAAAAACATGTGCTCTCTAGAGGACACCCCTCCAAGTTAGCTGACTTGAGTTTTCCATCATCTTTGAACAACTTTACAATCTGTGGATTGTGGGCTGTTGATAAGCATGCAAATTATGCCCTGGCTGTGACCTCTCTCCTGCCTACAGAAAAACCCGATTTGCGCCATTTAATTCATTTTCACAGTCCTCGCTCTGTATGCGCGTATGCCTCTGCACTTCTGTTCTGAATTAGTTATTACATCTGCCTGGTTTTCTCCTGGAATAAAATCTGTAACGCATTCTCATGTTTCGTATCCATGAGAGAGTTATGATTTTGCCTTTTGCTGAAAACAATCTTTTTTAATTTTTTTTTATTATGGAAAAATCACATAATATGGACTTCCCTGATAGCTCAGTCAGTAAAGAATCTGCCTGCAATGCAGGAGACCTCAGTTCGATTCCTGGGTCAGGAAGATCCACTGCAGAAGGGAAGGGCTACCCACTCCAGTATTCTGGCCTGGAGAATTCCATGGGCTGCATAGTCCATGGGGTCACAAAGAGCTGGACACGACTGAGCCGTTCTCTTTTCCAGGCCATCTTCCAGAGCCAGGGATCTAACCCAGGTCTCCAGCATGGCAGGCAGATTCTCTACCTTCTGGGCCATCAGGAAGCCCTTCTGGCACTATGAATCTGACTATTCCAAGTCCCTTGTATAAGTGGAATCAAATAGTATTTTTCTGCACCTAATATATACTGGAATGTATTTTTAAAGTTAGTAATGTCCTACAAACAGATCGTACCTTCTTTCTTCCCCCTGTGCTGTACCCGCAGGCTCTAATTAATTATGTTTTATTTATAGTAGTATAGATATGTCAATCCCAATCTCCCAATTTATCCAACTCCCACTTGCCCCTCTTGGTGTCTATATGTTTGTTCTCTATGTCTGTGCATCTATTTCTGCCTTGAAAATAATCTTTAAATTTTTTTATTTATTTTTGGCTGTACTGGGTCTTCATTGCTGCGAGGGCTTTTCTCTAGCTGTGGCGAGCAGGGGCTCCTCTCTAGTCGCAGTGGGCAGGCTCCTCAGTGCAGTGGCCTCTCTTGTTGCGGGGCACGGGCTCAGGGCACCCGGGCTTCAGCAGCTGAGACGCATGGCTCAGTAGTGCGGCCCCTGGGCTCTAGCGCACAGGCTTAATCGTTGTGGCACAGGGGCTTAGCTGCTCTGCAGCATGGGGGGTCTTCCAATACCAGGGATCAAACCTGTGTCTCCTGCATTGGCAGGTGGATTCTTTCCCACGGAGCCACCAGGGAAGCCCTGAAAATAATCTTTTAACAAGTCATATCTGCATGTGAGGTCCCACACATCCTATGTGCTGGTGTATAAAGAAGATTCATGTCAAAAACCTTTGCTTAAATAAGAGAGAAAAAGGAGACTTTGCTGAGCACAAACATCGTGATATTTGAAAAACTTTTGGCAAGCCAGTTTCCATGAAAATTCATACTTCTCTGCATCTCCCCTTGGGGCCAGGCACACCCAGAGAAGCACATTGGACTGGAATCTGAGAACCAGGAAGTGAGAAGACTGAATGAACCCGCCCCTACCAACTGGCTTTGAGAACTCTAGATTCAACCCACCCCTAAGGTGATGAGAGGGACAGGCTGTATACAGCAGCTCAGCTGGTGCCCAGGAGCTCAACTAGATCTCCACGCTCTGGGGAAGCCTGAAAGAACACTGATAGCCAGAGCCTTCTGCAAAACACGAGGTGAGGTGAAAGAGACACTGCATTTAGACAAATCCACTTGGTGGGTAAGAAAGCCCCTTCCCACCGTGCAGGGCGTTTGCCTGGCGTCGCAAATGGGCACCAGGATGTCGGGGAACTGGGTGTGCCAAGTGCACAGGCGAAGCCAGGGCCAAGTGTCAGGTAAGGCGAAGAGCTGTGAGCGGACATGAGTCTATAAAGAACATGTTTATTATGGAGTCGGTGTTTGAACACTTAACAGGTTAGGTGCACAGAGACAGAGAGACAAGAGACAGGACCAGTACTAAGCGAATTTTCTCTCCTTGCTTCCAGTCCATCCGCTGGAATAGTACAACGAGTTACAGTATCATGTTTGTACCTTTTCATCCTCCCTGGGGAAGGCGATCCAAGCATCTATTGGCACATCACCTGGGTGAAAACCAAGAACTTTAGGTGAAGAATTGGACGCTGTGCATTCGGGGAGTGCACACTGTGATGATTAAGCAGGGAGCCTAGGTCCCAAGTTCTTCAAAGCCCTGTTGTTCCAAGCTCCATCTCTCCCACTTCGACTGCATGGTTCGATCTTACTGCCAGGAGTCATTTTAAAAACGGAAAATCCACAGTACTTTAGGAAGGGCGGCGTCTCTGAATTTCCTGTTTTCTACCACTGATCTTGATATTATTCCTCTGAGTTGTACCCTTTCCCCAAGTGTCCTGTGTTTTTGTGCTTTTCATATCGAGGCTCAGAGATACTGCTGTGCAGTGAGTAAGTATGGGTCAGTTGGATCCAGTCCCCCAAGCCAGTGGCTCACTCCGTGATCTTGGGCAAGCTGCCCCTGCACAGAGGCAGTTTCCTCGACCGTAAAACGAGGTGGATAATACAGTGTTCCGCTCCTGGGGTGGCTTCGAGGGATGCATTTATGCATGCGAAGCTCACCACGTTGCCTGAGAAGCAGTGAAAACTGAACAGAAACGCTGCACATCAGTGGTTCTCAACGTGGCCACACATCGGAATCTCCTGGGGCAAAGAATACCCACGCGTGGAAATTAGCTCTCCACGGAGATTCAGGCTTGACTCGTCGAGGTGTAGCCTGACCATCAGGATGTTTTAAAGCTTCCCAAGTGATTCTAATGGACACCCAAGACTGAGAGCCACCCTTCAAAATAACTCGGGAAACAAGATGTTCTGAGAGCTCCCGTCCAAGGCTGCAGAGTCTCTCAGAGGAAGATGGCTAGGGGGTGTCAAACCTGAAAGGGTACCCTGTGTTTTTCTTGTAAAACTCACATTGAAGATGGAGGCTATACAAGGCCCTTCCAGCCCAGGTACCTGTCCAGGGTCCCCCAGGGTTTGCGACCTGATGGTCCCCCAGGGTTTGCGACCTGATAAAAGTGAGGTTCCATGTAACGTGTGTGTGTTTCTCATTAAAGTTCCACATTCAGAAACTGGCTTCAGAGACAGCAGGAAAAGAAGGTGAACTTGTTTGCACAGAAGGAGTTTCTCTTCCTTCAAGCCACGCCAGCCTCTAAGCCTTCATAAGGCAGAGAAGGCGGCTCCCTTCCCTGGCACACTCCGAAAGACTCTGCGTTCACCAGTGGCTCGTTTTTAAGACAAAAGGGTGCACACCCTGACCAGGAGATCTGAGCAGTTAAACTGTGTGCTGTCTACATCAGGGCCCCAGGACATGCAGAAATTCCCTGCAAGGCTGGACCCACAAACATGAGGCCTTGCCCAAGGAGACTCTGTCATCTGGACCAAACTGTCCAGGGGCCTTTGCTTTTGGCTGTGCTCATCTTCTTCCTCTTCACCTTGCCCTCCTTTATTAAGGAACCTAACACAAAGCCTAGCAGGTAAGAGTCCGCCCTTTCCAAGTTCCCTGTGGTTTATTAGAAGAAACTGGAAAATGATAGCCCGGGGAGGATGGGGAACTTCTGAGACACCTCTGCGGTGACAGGTGGTGTCAGGGATCACGAAGGTTGTCAGGAATCATGGGCTATGAAGCCGGAAGGGGAGACTCGGGGGACATGGAGGTGGTATAACAGGAAAATGGGGGCCGTGGGGCTTATACACAGAGGAGGTAGAGGCAGGAGCTGGAGAACTATTGGTCTGGTCTCCAGAAGGCATACGTGGAAAACTATTTTCCCCTCTAGGTCTGTGAGTAATAACCTCAGCTTTGGGGTTCATTACATGCCATTCTCTGTGTACTAAAGCAAATAATTTATCCCATGAATTCCATTAATTTCTTTATATATATATATATATATTTCTTTCTTAAAAAAATAAAATGTTCATTTATTTGGCTGCACCGAGTCTTAGTTGCAGCACATGAGATATTTAGTTGAGGCATATGGGATCTAGTTGCCTGAAAGTGAAAGTGTTAGTTGCTCAGTCATCTCCAACTCTTTGTGATCTCATGGACTATAGCCCACCTGGCTCCTCTGTCCATGGAATTCTCCAGGTAAGGATACTGGAGTAGGTTGCTATTTCCTTCTGCTGGGTATCTTCCCAACCCAGGGATCAAACCTGGGTCTCCTGCACTTCAGTTAGATTCTTTCCTGTTCCCTGACCAGGGATCAAACCTGGGCCCCTTACATTGGGAACTTGGAGTTTTAGCCATTGGACCACCAGGGAAGTCTCCCATTGATTTCTAAATCATACAGTCTCTGAGATGTTTGTCAGTAAAATGAGACATTGCTCACTTAGGGGGGCAGCTGAAATTCTGGGTCCCAAGTGAACCCTTCAAAAGGACACTCTAGGCCATTTTTCTGATAAACACATCTCCTGCAGGGAGAGACCCCTACCTTTCCAGATTCAGTGTATTTTGAATGATTTTATCTCACTACTCTTAGAATTTGAAAATAAAACGTACCCTCATGAAGTTTTTAAAAATACACCAAGGCAAAGCAAGAATAAAGCTCTCCTATGATATCCCGTCATTACCCAGTCTCCATGGGTAACCACCCTTAACACTTTGGTGTAGAAATAATTACTATGTTATTGTTGCTAATGCTTCTATAGTACTCAGTATATGCCGGGCGCTATTCTAAATGCTTTATGCGTGAGACACAGAAGGTTTAGATGAAGGATCCAAGTTCATGCTGCTGGTAGTTGCAGGCCAGCAATCAAACTTGGACATTTTGGTTCCATAGTCTGTGCTCTTTAACTTGTGTTAGACAAACCCTTACAATAGATGGATAAGTGGGTAGATAGGTAGGTGATACTCAGCAGTAAAGAATTACCTGCCAATGCAGGAGACATGGGTTCAGCTCCTGGGTCAGGAAGATCCCCTGGAGAAGGAAACGGCCACCCACTCCAGTGTTCTTGCCTGGGAAATCCCATGGACAGAGGAACTTGACAGGCTATAGTCCATCGGGTCTCAAAGAGTTAGGTACGACTTAGCGACTAAACAGCATTAAACAACAAAGGTAGGTGATAGGTAGGTAGATAGATATACAGGTGGATGGATGGATGGACGGACAGACAGATAGGTATCACACTGTACACATTGGTTGACTTTTTAAATCAACTATATCACGGACCTCCTTACATGTTGGCACATACAGGTCTATTCCCTTCCTTTTCATGGCTGAATAGCTTCTATAGAATGGATATAGCTTAGCCAACCCCATCTATGGGCACTTGGGTTGCCACTCATTTTTCACAAACCTTTGGGCACTTATGTATTTCCGTAGGTAGATTTCTACAAGTGGAATTGCCAAGATAATGAATATGTTCACATTAAATGTCAATGGAAGGACTTCCCTGGTGGTCCAGTGGTTAAGATTTTGCCTTCCAATGTTGGGGGGTGCAGGTTCGATCCCTGCTCAGGGAGCTAGGATCCCACATGCCTTGCAGCCAAAAAAACCAAAAATGTTAAAACCAGAAACAATATTGTAATAAATTCAATAAACAGTTTAGAATGATGTACATTAAAAAAATCTTTAAAAAAAGTCAGTGGACACCATCAAGTCATCCTCAGAAAAGGCTACACAAGCAGGTGTGAAAGTTAACTCTCTCTCCAACCTCTGAGGCAACACTGGATATTGTAAATGGTTTTCAAGTTTAATCATCTGATAAGTAAAAGCGTGTTTCTCTTTTTAACTTGCATTTCTCGGGCTACTGGTGAATCTGAGGATCCTCTAAAGTTTATAAAGCATTTCATTGTATGAATACGCCACACATTATTTACTCATTCTCTTTCTGATAGACGTTTGGGTAGTTTCCAGTTCTGGCTATTATGAATTATGAGTAAGCCTGCTGTGAACATTGTTGTATAAGCCTTTTTTGAGTACATAGTTTTATTTCTCTTGGGTCAATATCTAGAGGTGGGATTGCTGTGTTATAAGGAAAGTATATGTTTAACTTCATTTTTTTATACTTTTATTTGGCTGCACGAGGTCTAAGTTGCAGCTTGAGGGATCTTTTTAGTTGTGGCATATGAGATCTAGTTCCCTGACCAGGGATCAAACCCAGGCCCCCCTGCATTGAGAGCATGGACCACCTGGACCACCAGGGAAGTCTCTATGTTTAATTTTAGAAGAAAAGTTATTGCGTTATTTCCAAAACAGTTTTGAATTTTTCTATTTCTCCTTTCGGCTTTCCCTAGTGGCTCAGTGGTAAAGAATCTGCCTGCCAAGTGGGAGATGCGGGTTCAGTCCCTAGGTTGGGAAGACCCCCTGGAGATGGAAATGGCAACAATCCAGTATTCTGGAGTCCGAAATCCCATGGACAGAGGACCATATAAGAGATAGCTAGGGGTTGGACACGCACGACTTAGCAACTAAACAACAGCATTTCTCCCTTCAGCTTTGCCAGCTCTTGTTCATGCCTTTTGACGCTCTCTTATTTGATGCACATGCACTTTAGATGGTCCTGACCTTGAAAGTGACTGTAAAGTTATTGAATCTGCCCACAATTTTAAGGGACAGGAAACAGGCCACATACTGAGATGTCTCGATAAACTGTTTATATTATTACATCCCAAGAGAGCAGAGACAGTGGATGCAATAACAATAGTGGTCCCCGGAGGAGAAGAGTTTGTGTCCGTTGAAAGGTTCAAAGAGAAGATGGGCATCTAGGAGAGAGGGCTTGCGTGAGTGCCTAGGGAAAGACGTGTGGTGAGCAAAGGATGAACAAAGGCGCCAGCCTAAGTCCTAAATTAGTGTCCTCTCTGCTGACCTGAGAGTGAATCCACCTCAGGGAAGTGAAGACTTCCTCTGGGGAGCAGAGAAAGGGCATTTAGGAAGGTGGGACACAGCGCTGCTGCAAAAGGCTTTCAGCCAGGGAGGCGGCCTCGCCTCGTGACGGCACTATTTTAAGACGATGAGTTGGCCAGAAATGAACAGGACGGTTTAGGAGGAGGGAGTTGCCACTTTGGGTTGACCAGCAGTGGCACCCAAGGGAGTTGGACGACTCCGCAGGCAGATTATCCTGGTGTGAAGGGAGGGGGGCTGGGGCCACATTTAGCCATTAAAACTCAAGGTGAGAAGGATCTGGACTAAGAGAGAGTGGAACAGCAAGAAGGGGGAAATCAGGAGATATTCTGAAGGAGAGGAGGGAGAGAAAGGGAGAGGCAAAAGTGATGGGCAGTTTTGCAGTTTGACTGGTCGTGCCCTCCCTTCCCTGCAGAGCTGCCTGGACAGGGGGTGGCAGCAAAATCAGACAGGGAAGGGAGGCGCACAGTGCAGAACACACCACAGATCCCGAGGTTTGTAAAGGTCATCATCGCATGGCTGAATGTTGACGCTGAAGCTGAAACTCCAATCCTTTGGTCACCTGATGCGAAGAACTGAGTCATTAGAAACAACCCTGACGCTGGGAAAGATTGAAGGCAGGAGAAGAAGGGGACGACAGAGGATGAGATGGTTGGATGGCATCACCGACTTGATGGACATGAGCTTGAGTAAACTCCAAGAGTTGGTGATGGACAGGGAGGCCTGGCATGCTGCAGTCCATGGGGTCGCAAAGAGTCGGACACAACTGAGCAACTGAACCGAACTGAACTGATCGCATTGATGCTTACACTTTGTGGCTTGCCATGGCCATTAGAGAGTCGGAGAATATTTTCAGATCTTAATCTGTGCTCCGGGGGCCTTTCCATGTGTTCTTTTCTTCTTCTTTTTAAAAGATATTTATTTGTTTTTAATTTTATTTATTTGGCTTCACTGGGTCTTTGTTACACCATTCAGGATCTAGTTCCCTGAGCAGGGATCAAACTTAAGCCTCTTGCATTGGGAGCTTGAAGTCTTAGCCACACTGGACCACTGGGAAAGTCCCTCCACGTGTTATTTCTGATCTTCACAATTGCAGTTGAAGATTAGTGTTTATATTCTTTCACAGAAAATGATTATGAGGCTCATAAATGTTAAGGGGAATTCCATGGAACCAAGAAGTAGCAAAACGGATATTTGAATTTAGAGAATTTGAGCTCCAAATCCCATGCTTCTCCACTACCTCCTATGTATTGATTCTTAAGAGGTTTAAAGTCCAAGGGAGGACTTCCCTGGTGGTCCAGTGGTTAAGAATCTGCCTGGCAGTGCAGGGGACACACGTTTATCCCTGGTCCAGGAAGATCGCACATGCTCTGGGGCAGCTAAGTCCATGCACCACAAGTACCATGCCCGTGTGCCTAGAGCCCGTGCTCTGCAACAAGAGAAGCCACAGCAATGAGAAGCCTGCACATCGAAACTAGAGGATAACCTCTCTCACCATGACTACAGAAAGCCTGGGCGTAGTAATGAAGACCCAGCCCAGCCAAAAATAAAGAAATACATGGATTTTTTTTTTAAATCCAAAGGAGGAGAGAGACAAAGCAAAAGAACATGGGTGATATTATTAGTAGTGATAAATGTCCTCAGTAAAGTCAGATGAGACAGATGCTACCAGAGCACACAGAAAAGGGTCATCTAAACCAGGCAGATGGGGGTGGGAGGCAAAGGAGAACACGGTGGAGGTGGGAGCATCTGCAAGGTGCCTGACGGCTGTGTGACATTTCAGCAAGCAGGAACACCGTAAGCAAGGAGGAAGTAGCGTAAGCAATGGTGCAGAAAGGAGCAAAGGATGATTTCAGGAATGGGAGACTGACAGATGGGTCATTTAATAAGCACTGATAAGGTGTTCACTGTGTACTAAGCACTGGTCTCGGAGTTATGATTACTAATCACATATCGAGCCAGAGAGTAGATACTATTAGCATCATCAACTCCTTTATAGATGAGAGAGATTAGATCACTTGTCCAAGGTCACCCTTGTCACTGATGTTCAAACGCAGACAGGCTGGCCCCAGTGACCCAGCATCACACCACCCTCCACGTCTCTCCATCACATCCATCCAGATGTCATAAATCCTAAATGTGTCTTTTTCTGCCAGACTATGAATTTCTTGTGGGTAGGAACTGTCTTATTCGTCTCCATTTCTCCAATAACTTGAACAGGTCCCAGACACTGTACATATGTAACACAGTGTCAACACTTACTGATAAAAAAATGAATGTGACCTTAAATAACTTTGTTCTGTAGCTATTAAGAATTGTAGGACTTCCCTGGCAGTCCAGTGGTTCAGATTCCAGGCTCCCAGTGCAGGGGTCCTGGATTCCATCCCTGATCCAGGAACTAGATCCCACATACCACAACTAAAATTGAAGATCCCACACATTGAAACTAAGACCTGGTGCAGCAGAAAATTATTAATAGATTTTCTGGTTGTTGTTTTTTTTAAGAAATTTTAGAGTAAGGGAGTAGCTTGATTAAATGTATGCTTTACAGAGGTTACTCTGTCAATAGATTGTAGGTTAGGTAGATGGCCAGGCACAGTGGGGTTTTTATTTGTTTGTTCGTTTTTAGGCGGTGCCACATGGCTTACAGGATCTTAGTTCCCTGATCCGGATTGAATCCTGGTCCGGGCAATGAAAGTGATGAGTCCTAACCACTGAACTGCCAGGGAACTCCCTGGGGCACAGAAAGTTTTAAGGAGACAGGTTAGAGGACCAAGGTAGTGGTTTAAGATAGAGTCCTTGGGGCCTGGGGCAAGGTTATGATGACAGCAGGACCAAAAATAAAAGACTGAGAATAAGTTAAATCAGCTGGATTTGGTGACAGATATGATGGGGCAGTGGTAATAAGGATTTTAAGACAATTCTATGATTTCAAACCTAGGTTATTGGTCTACCTCTCATATCATTTCAAGACAAACACAAGTTCACCAAACCGACAAAAGTTTTGGTGCCAATCTCCAATTTGCTCTCTGATGTGTAAAGACCAGGTCTCTGTCTGCTTGGCTTCCCTAGTCTGGAACAAATTTATCCTAGAAGATGCCATGCATCTTTGTTTTGGCTTCAGAGATAATCATGAAGAGTGAGCTGGGAATCAGACCTATGGATTCTGTTTTCTTGTTTTGGTTATTGTTGTGAATATTTTATATATTTAGTTGGCTGTGCTGAGTCTTAGTTATGGCATGGGAGATTTAGTTCTCTGACAAGGTATCAAACTTGGGCCCCCTGCATTGGGGATGCAGAGTCTTAGCTACTAGACCACCTGAGAAGTCCCCTGGTTTCTGTTTGGTATCGTATTTTGCTTTGGTGTAAGAACCAAACTGTGTTTTCTATAACCTTCTGGTTTCTGATTCTGGACCCCTAGCTAGAATCAGAAAAACTTAACCTCAACCATTCTTACTCCTCTACCCCATCCCCAGGAGGGCATCAAGGGCTCCAGGATGTCTGATATGGTGCCAAGGCCCAGGAGAGGGCAGCTGATTCTTAGCCATCAGCTTGCTGCAAGATATCCATCATCACTACCTCTTGGCTCTTCTGTGTCACCTGGTTTACACGTGAGAATGTTCTGTGATGTGGTTTCTATCTTCCCAGTTTCTACACGCAGTCACTTCCTTCCAGGGGTCTTAAGAGACCCTAGTAACGCTACCAGGAAGTAGGAGCCCTCTAATCTTGGGTCCTTAGAGCCCTCCCTTCTCTCCCACCTCCTTTCATTCCTCCTCCCAGAGTAAATATTTCTAGGAAGGGGATGATGGCATAGGAACTAGAAAGGTCCCTCTCCAAGATATTTTACCTATTTCCCCAAATCTTCTCCCCATTTGAGGGCTTAGGTATTTGGAGGGGAAAAGCCAGAAGGTCTTGCAGGGTATTCTTTATTTTCCAGCTCTTGTCTGCACGTGTGTCCATGGGGGCAATGAACGTGGAGCTGACCATTGGCTGCTGGTGGTGGGTGGGAGGCAGGCACCAATGGGAAAGGGAGAAAACACAGGGAGGAAAACAACCAAATAACATTCCAGGATATTATACAGCTACATTTGTGAGTATAATAGGCAAAGAAAAGGGATCTGGATGTTCATGCCCTCGGGGGTCAACAGTAGGTTCTTTGAGAAAGTATAATCACAAATTCACATCCTTTTGTGCTGAAATTCATTTTCTGCCTTTTGAGTAAGGAGCACGCATTGCTTTAGTAAAAGGAAAAATAATTCAGAAAACTTGTGAAGAAAGAGGAGCAAAAGTTTAGGTATCACTGTGGATTGAAGCGTCGCCCTCAAACAGAACGTGCCCTAGGCTGTGTGCCCTGTCTTCCACATAATAACACGTTATCGCATCAACTTACATTCATTTCTTACATACTTTCTCAACATACATTCTGTTCCCTCTGTTGGTTCGTGAGCCTCTTAAGAGAAATGACTATAGCTTTTTTATCTCTCATTCCTAACAGATAGCTCCAAAAGCCTGGCCTATAATTACTGCTCAATAAATATTGCACTGTGTTTTCAAATTCTCAATAGGATGTCTCATTTGATTCTAAGTTTTCTCTTTAATTTTTTTATTTTTACTGAGTAACATGCAAATGTTTCAGTGAAATAAAGAGGCTTATATCAAAACACAGTTGTCCCCAGGACTTCCCTGGCTCCCCACTTCCTCTGCAGGAAGTATGGGTTCAATCCTTGATCAGGAAACTAAGATTCCTCATGCCATGGGGAACGGCCAAAAAATAAATAAATGAAATAACCAATAAATACAATAATATAACTGTCCTCATGTCTTCTCCCTGCTCTAGGATTCTGATTTCCAAGGTGATTACTTCAACCCCCTCTGATTTTCTTTTTGGTCATCTACTGCTCTATTTATAACATGCCCACCTGCTACTTCTTGATTTCTCAGTTAAGTGATTAAGGGCCATCAAGGAAATATTATTTACCCATGGCCTTGAAGCCTGTTGTCCCTTTAGATTTTCATCTCCGGACGCATGAACCCAAACACGGGCTGTGGGCATCTCTAACTGTCGCCATAGTGTCAGCACCTGACCCAATTCAACCTGCCTGTATTTGTATAACAGCACTGTTGGAAATGGTTTTCCCCAGTGGTTCAGCAGGTGAAGAATCTGCCTGCCAATGCAGGAGACATGGGCTTGATCCCCGGGTCAGCAAAATCCCCTGGAGAAGGGAATGACAACCCAATCCAGCATTCTTGCCTGGAGAATCCCATGGACAGGGAAGCCTAGCGGACTACAGTCCATGAGGTCGCAAGAGTCGAACACCACTTGGCAACTAAGTACACACACACATTGTTCGAAATGCCATGTCTATACTGGCTTTTAACATCCTTACAACCGTTTTATAAAGCAGCTTTTAAGATTCTCACAATGGATAAGAAAACAGAGGCTCAAAGGGTCCTGTGACTTGCCTGAGATTACACAGCTGGCTAGTTAGAGGCGGGGCTGGACTAGAACTCAGGCTACTTTCCACCCACCTAGGCTCCATTGCCCATTTGCCAAGTGCCAAGAAGTCAGTGTTCTCTCCACCTCAAGTTCAACCCAAAAACACATCCAGTAGAGCCCAAGAGGTTAAGTCATGGGGAGGTGACAACCACCACACACCAGATGGCTACCCTTCATGTCACCTTGCAGGAGACTGGCTCAACTTGCTTTCAGAGCTCTCTGTGTCACCAGGAAGTAGAAATAATAAAACCCTGATCAAGTTACTGAATACTGCCAAGGTTGTTGGGTTCTGCAGATTCCAGGGAGCTCTTCCAGCCACAAGGAAGAACAGGAGGCAGGGTTGGGGCAGGCTGCCCTCGCTCTCTATTCCTATACACCTCGTCTCTCTCCCCTTTCCCTGTAGAAGGCTCTGGGGAGGGAGCAGGGGAGGAGAGGAATGTTATTTTTAACCCTAAGGTCAGTATCTTTAAATGCCAGAGTAAAAATATCAACTGAACTTGGGATAATCTGTGAAACAACTTTATTCTCAAGTGTGATTTTTTTCCCAGAGAGGAAGATCTAGGTACAAGATACAGATGCTTTAAAAAATGGACTTGGCTTTAGGGACTTCCCTGGTGGTCCACTGGTTAAGAATCTGCCTTCTAGTGCAGGGAATATAGGTTCGATTCCTGGTCGGGGAACTATGACCCCACATGCCACAGAGTAATTAAGCCTACATACCACAACTACTGAACCTGTGTACTCTAGAGCCTGGGCACCGTAACAAGAGAGGCCCCGGGTGTCACAACTAGAGAAAGCCCACAGGCTGCAATGAAGAGGCAAAAGAAAAAAAAAGAAAAAAAAGAAAAAAGGGACTTTCTTTGAAACACCCTTGGTTCTCAACTGAGAGCTTCTAGCCATAGGCTACACAGGTCATTTTGTATCTGTGATTCTTGATCCGTACTTGGAAGCTTTTGCCACTTCTTTGCTTCCAGGTCTTCCCTGGGTGATGTGCTATTGTTCCGCTTCATGTTTGGAATAGAGCTCTGTGATCCCTGCTAGAGATATACTTATTTCATATTTATTGCTGTTGTTCGTTGTTCAGTCACTAAGTCATGTTCGACTCTCTGTGACCCCATGGACTACAGCATGCCAGGCTCCTCTGTCTGCCACTATCCCCCAGGAGGTTGCTTAAATTCATGTCCTTGAGTCGGTGATGCTATCTAACCATCTCATTCTCTGCCACCGTTTTCTCCTTTTGCCTTCAATCTTTCCCAGCATCAGGGTCTTTTCCAATGAGCTGGCTCTTCACGTCAGGTGGCCAAAGGATTGGAGCTTCAACTTCAGTATCAGTCCTTCTGATGAATACTCAGGGTTGATTTCCTTTAGGAGGGACTGGTTTGGTCTCCTTGCAGTCCAAGGGACTCTCAAGAGTCTTCTTTAGCTCCACAGTTTGAAAGCATCAGCTCTTTGGCACTCAGCCTTCTTTATGGTTCAGCTCTCACATCTGTACCTGACTACTGGAAAAACCATAGCTTTCATATATATATGTATACATTTTTTGGTTGACCAAAAAGTTCATTTGGGTTTTTCCATATAGTGTTACAGGAAATATATACATATATTATTTAATATACTTATATTGTTATTATATATATATATGTTTTGCTTTTTTTGGCTGTGAGATCTTAGTTCCCTGACCAAGAATTGAGCCCACATCCCCTTCACTGAAACTGTGAAATCTTAACTACTGGGAAGTAGTTTACGACCTGAGAAGTCCCTATTTATTTATTTTTTAAGAGCAAATTTTTATATATTTACCTCTAAAGTAGATGAGAATTATAGTATCAAATTGCTTTTTGCTTGAGTGAATTGGTTCGCCTATTCCTCTGAACTAGAGTCATTTAATAGAACCAGTGTTTCCCACTACACCCGCCCCAGCGCAGCCTAGCGGACGGAGTACAAGTTCAGGAGCACACAGGGTCTGGACAAGACGGATGCAGGGCTCTCAGCATGTGGATGGAAGCAACTTGAGCATTCAGTAAATTCCGTCTGTGACCTTTAGAAAATGGCAATATAAACCCTCATATCCCAGGCAATCATATATGTGCATAATCATCGGGAGTTGAAGTTTAATCACATAATTTAGTCACTGCCTGGGTCATTGCTGCCACTTCCTCGAAAATGTAAACACATCGGCTCTCATGCCTACTGCATTGGCAGGCAGGTTCTTTACCGCTGGCACCACCTGGGATAGACAAATGATTCAAGTCTAAATTCCTCATACACTGCAAATAATGATCTGGTCCTGCCTGCCTGTTTGGCAGCATCTCCTGCCGGACAAGCCCCGATCCCCACTCTTTTATATGTGTGTATATATAATTTTGTTTATTTATTTTTGGCTGTGCGGGATCTTTGTTGCTGTGCAAGCTTCTCTGTAGTTGCAGCGGCTGGGAGCTCCTTGCTGCAGCGTGCAGGCTTCTCACGGCGATGGCTCCTCCCATGCAGCGTGGGCTCCTCCCGTGCAGCGTGGGCTCCCACACTTCGGTAGTTTCGGTTTCCCAGGCTCTGTAGTCTTGGTGCACAGGCTTAGCTGCTCCGAGGCATGTGTGATCTTCCTGGAGCAGGGATTGAACCCTGTGTCTCCTGCACTGGCAGGTGGGTTCTTTACCACTGAGCCACCAGGGAAGACCCCCACCCCACGTTTCCTTTTTTTAAAATTATGTATTTATTTTTGCTGCGCCAGCTCTCAGTTGCAGCATGTGGGATCTAGTTCCCTGACCAGGGATGGAACCCAGGCCCCCTACATTGGGAGAGTGGAGTCTTTGCCACTGGACTACCAGGGAAGTCTCCCAACACCACAACTTTTCACGCTTCTGGGAGTGAAATTTCCTCCTCCCCACTCCTAATCCTCTTCAGAGGGGAGCTCCTCCAGGAAGCCTTCCTAGCTTCCACGTGGGAAGCACGCCTTTCGTCTGTCATCTCTAACACACGCCTCACAGTTTGTGGGTACTTAGTTCCCCAACCAGGGATTGAACTCAGGCTGCGGCAGTGAAAGTGCTGAGCCCTAACCACTGGACCTTCAGGGAATTCTCAACAGTTTGCTTTTAAGCAGTGTTGGACTGATGATAGGATAAGAAGCACATCTTTAAGGCAGATCTTTCAAAATCAAGGTTGCCAACTATAGTCTTAACAGGCATGCATCTTTCCCATTTCCTTGTGGACAAAGATATCTTTGTTACCTATGTTTTTTTTTAAGGTCCACTGAGTCACAAGATATTAGGTGACAGGACTAGGTTCACACAAACTCATTCTTAGACTCACAGTTGGGAACACAGAGGATGCTGGAGCCGCAAGGAGTGAGCCCGGGAAGCTGGGGGTGCAGCATGGAGACGTGAGTGGTTCAGCTCTGCCCTTGGCCTCCCTCTCCAGCTCCCAAGACTCAGTACCACCACTTAGGTTTCTTTACCAGTCCAAAGTGGCTTCCCAGGTGGCATTAGTGGTAAAGAACCCCCTTGCCAACGCAGGAGATATAAGAGACGTGAGTTCGATCCCTGAGTGGGATCGAATGCATGGCAACCCACTCCAGTATTCTTGCCTGGAGAATCCTATGGACAAAGGAGCCTGGTGGGCTGCAGTCCATGGGGTCGTGAAGAGTTGGATATGACTGAAGCGACTTAGCACGCATGCATGGGTCAGAAGTAAGTGTCCAGACCCATTACCAGCAGGTGCCGCTTGGTGTTGGGAAGCAGCCAGCAAAGTCCCTCCCCTCACCTCTCCTGAAGACCGATTTGAAGTCCGCCTGAGACACAAAAATGAATGCTAGTTACACTCTTCAAGTCTCTACAACCTTAGCCTTCATCCAAAGTCATCTCTTTCTCTAGGAATAAGCATCAACAGAACATTAAGGAAAGGTCCCCAGAGTTACTGCAAAATGCCATGTCTCAGGCACCCACCACGAGAAGGAAGGCAACCACCCACATGGAGTCAGTACAGGGGACCCACACTCGGGACACACCCCCCAAGGCTACAGCCCTCACGGCCAACCAGCGCAGAAGAGCGCAAACCAGCAAGGCCCATGCCGAGGAGCCAGGCAGAGTGCCCACCCCCACCGGAAAGGCAGCACTGCAGACAAGGGCGAGCAAGGACACCCGGGTGGACACGCTGCCCCCAGCGGCTGGAGGTGGGGGGGTGGCCTCCAGCAGGACCGAGGTGCCATCACTGAACAGTCAGAACCCAAGGACGACCAAAGGATCTGGGGACTGGAAGGCAAGGCCCACAGGCCCTGGAGCTGTGCCCACGAAGCTGCGGGACAGCCCGGCAACTGCAGCTAAGACCCTCCTTCCAAAACACCAGGCCGGGGTGCAGGCGGGGAAGGGAGCCAGAGGAGCCACCCCAGCAGCTGCCCCCTCCCAGGACAGACCCCAGCCCACCCGGTCCTCGGCCCCTCTCCAGAGCCCTACCACCCAGAGAAGCCAGAAGCTGAAGGCTGCCAACTTCAAGTCTGAGCCCCAGTGGGATTTTGAGGATGAATACAGTCTGGAGGTGGGCGGCCTGCAGACGGTGAGTTTTCCCTCTTCTCGGGGCCCTGAGGCCCACCCCCTCCCTTCCATCCCAGGCTCTGCTCCTAAGCTCTGCTCTCCCCAACCCGGCCTCTTTCCCACACGGCTCATCCAGGTGAAGGTGTGATCGAAGGGCCTGCTCTGGTCCCCAGGAGACCTGTAGGCTCCTCAGAAAGGGTGAGAGAGTATGACCTCAGCAGGTGGAGGGGCAGGACTGGGCAGGAGCCAAGGGACAAGAACACCCCAACCTGGTGCCCAGCCCTGTCCTCCCCACAGAGATAATTCCAAGACCCTCTCTCTTTTCCAGCCCTAAGAAAAGCAGCCTGGGCCCCCAGCCATGGGAGGGGAGACCTGGACATTTGCACGCATAACTACAACCACGCACAGTACATGAGACCCGTAGCATACATCCTGCCCGTGGTGGGCCTGGGCGATCAATGACCAGGGGGCCCGGAAGGCTATGGGAATAGGATGGAAGATGTAGCGGAGGTGGGGCCTTTCCAGCTTTGAGGCCTGGTTTCTGCTCCCGCACCCACCTCCCTCAGTCCCACCACTCCATCCCCCGCCCCACGGCTTCCGGACCCTCTCCTGGCCTGACCCATCCTCCTGCTTGCAGACCTGCCCTGACTCGGTGAAGATCAAAGCCTCCAAGTCACCCTGGCTCCAGACTCTCTTTCTGCCCAACCTCACCCTCTTCCTGGACTCTGGACACTTCAACCAGAGCGAGTGGGACCGCCTAGAGCACTTCCCTCCACCCTTCGGCTTCATGGAGCTCAATTTCTCCTGTGAGTCCTCATCCAAGGGCCCTGGGTGTGCGCTAGGCCACAGCAGAGGGCCATGCTTCTTTTAAAAATATTTTTTGGCCATGCTGTGCAGAATATGGAGTCTCAGTTCCCTGGCCAGGGATCGAATCTTCAACCCTTGCCTTGGGAGCGCAGAGTCTTAACCACTGGACCATAAGGAAAGTCCCAGGGGACCATGCTTTTTTGCCTCTGGCCCACCTTTCCCCTGCGGGCAACCAGCCCCGGGAGAAAGGCCGGCTGGGCTCTGAGTGGAACCCCCCCTCCGCTCCCCACATTGCAGTGGTGCAGAAGGTCGTGGCGCGCTTCCCCCCAGTGCCCCAGCAGCAGCTGCTCCTGGCCAGCCTCCCCGCCGGGAGCTCCCGGTGCATCAGCTGTGCCGTGGTGGGCAACGGGGGCATCCTGAACAACTCCCGCATGGGCCCAGAGATAGACGGCCACGACTACGTGTTCCGGTGAGCCTGCACCTGCCCCGACCCCCACCCCTCTCCTGCAGAGCAGGGCTCTTCCGGCAGATCTCAGAGGGTGCTCCCTGCCTGGATCCAGAAGCTGTGGGGGAGGGTCCTGGGCTCACTAGTGCCGCACCCCCATCCCTTCTTCCTTCCCTGACCACCTCCACGCATCGCCCGGAAGACCTCACGTGATCTGATTTTGTCTTTCGGGCCAGGCTGAGTGGTGCCGTCATTAAAGGCTATGAACACGATGTGGGTACTCGGACCTCCTTCTACGGCTTTACCGCCTTCTCTCTGACCCAGTCACTCCTTATACTGGGCAGTCGGGGTTTCCGGCACGTGCCTCTGGGGCAGGTGAGCAAAGAGGAATGGGTCTGGCCGCCCCCAGACTTTGGATACGGGAGGGTGCAGGTGAGACGTGGAGACAGGGAGGTAGGGAGCATTCTGAGTCTAGAGCCTGTCGTCGGTACAGTCTCCGGGCATGTGAGGCGCAAGGGCAGGGAGGGCAGCCACGCCAGGCCAGAGGAGAGCAAGCAGGCAGTCTGGGGGCAAAGTCAGGCCACCCCACTGAAGGCAGGACTCTTGGACCACACGCTGTCCTTGGTCCTCAGGACGTCCGCTACCTGCACTTCCTGGAAGGCACCCGGGACTATGAGTGGCTGGAGGCACTGCTTCTGAATCGGACCGTGACTTCAAGGAACCTTTTCTGGTTCAGGTACCCACCGCCTCCTCCCCTCACCCACAGACAAGCTGTGGAGGGGGCAGCCGTGAAGGGTTGGACAGATGGGGACAGTCTGAGCTCTCACCTGGAGATGGGGGACCAGTCATGCCCACGATCCTGCCTTGGCCCTCCCCCGGAGATGTAAGAGAATGAAGGACCCATTCCTGCCCACAGGCGCAGACCTCAGGAGGCCTTTCAGGAAGCCTTGCAACTGGACAGATACCTGTTGTTGCACCCAGACCTGCTCCGATACATGAAGAACAGGTGAGAGCGGGAAGCCCGTTGAAGGGGCCGAGTCCCTCTCATCCTCTCGAGCCTCCTGACAGCTGGGGGGCTGGGCTATCTCGCAGATTCCTGAGGTCTGAGACTCTGAACACTGCCCACTGGAGAATATACCGGCCCACCACGGGGGCCCTCCTGCTGCTCACTGCCCTCCAGCTCTGTGACCGGGTGAGGCCCTGCTTCTGGAGCCTGCAGATCTGGAAAAACAGCTCTGGGGTAGCCCTGGGCCTGTTCAGCAAAGGATGATGGCTGGGGGGTGGGGGGAGGGGCCTGATTGTGGACACATGCCTGTGCGCAAGCATGCTTCCAGGGGTCCTGCATCCAGACCCCCAGGGATAGAATCAGGACACAGGGCCCCTGCCCCCCGCCCACACACACACAGAGAAGAAGCCCGAGAGACACACTCGCAGGCCTTATTTCTCCTCCGCCTTCCTGTAGGTGAGTGCCTATGGGTTCATCACCGAGGGCCATGAACGCTTCTCTGACCACTACTATGATAAGTCCTGGAAACGAACGATCTTTTACATCAACCACGACTTCAAGTTGGAGAGGACGCTCTGGAAGCGGCTACACGATGAAGGTATCATCCGGCTGTACCAACGTCCTATGACTTCCAAGCCGACCATCTGAAGGGAGCCTGGGCTGCTGAAGTCCCTTCAGCTATTCTAAGGCTCATAGCACAGAGGGAGGCCAGAGACTCGTCTGCCGTCTTCCAGCGCCTGGACCAGGCTCTGAGCCCCTCCAGACTTCAGGGGTAGAGGTCTACCGAACTACTGCAGAGGAGGGGACACGCTCAAGATGGCAAATGATGGGCTGAGGTTTCGGAGACCTTGGAAAAATTTCTGCAGAGTCTGTTCTGTGGAGGTGGGGACTCAATTTTGAGACCAAGGGGACTTCCCTGGTGGCTCAGACGATAAAGAATCTGCCTGCAACGCAGGAGACCTGGCTTCAGTCCCTCAGTCAGGATGATTGCCTGGAAAAGGGCACAGCAACCCACTCCAGTATTCTTGCCTGGAGAATCCCATGCACAAAGGAGCCTGGCAGGCTACAGTCCATGGGGTTGCAAAGAGCTGGATACGACTTAGCGACTAACACTTTCACATTTTCACTGTTCAAAAGCAACTTGGCACAGAAGGACGAGTCTGAATTTATGGAGACATGTAGATTTGGGGTTGAATTACAGATCTTCCACTTAGCAGCCATGAAATTGTGAAGGCATGACTGTATTTCACTCTAGACCGTCTGGTGGACCCTTCCAGGGGTTATCTGATTCTAATAGAAGGTCTGCAAACTTTCCTTATCTTTGAGCTACTTGACAGCTCTCTGGGTTGTAGAAAACTGATAGTAATAAAAATGATTTCTGTCTGAATGAAAAATGGGGATAGTGATCAGTCTTGTTCCTATTATCAAATTAATTTTGGTATTCCAGACTGCCGATGTATGTATCCGGACTTTGGGCTCTTTTTTGAACCATTTTTACTAGTTCCTTCACTAATTAATGAGTTAAATAAAATCTCTGATATGTGTTCATTTTATATTTGTGTAAGAATCACAATTCTATCCTTAAAAAAAAAAAGAAAAATCATCCTTGAGACGTCCCTGGTGACCCAGTGGTTAAGAATCTTCCCTGCAATGCACGGGACGCAGGTTCCATCCCTGATCGGGAAACCAAGATCCCACATGCCGTGGGACAACGAAGCCCGTGTGTGACAAATTCTGAGCCCATGCACCTCAATTAGGGAGCCAGTGAGCCACGAGCTGCGGAGCCCACAGGCTATGGAACCCACGAGCCACAACTAGAGAGAAGTCTACACGTCAAAACAAAGAGCTGGAGCGCTGCAACAAGACCCAGTGCAGCCAAAAAGAAATAAGTGATCAGTATTTTTTAAAAAGTCATCCTTTAACGTTTTTAGGCCGTTGTTTTCTAATCTGTAAAATGACTTTTGTTGTTGTTGTCCAGTTGCTAAGTTATGTCTGACTCTTTTTGACCTCGTGAACTGCAGCACACCAGGCTTCCATGTCCTTCCCTATCTCCCAGAGTTGCCTCAAACTCACATCCACTGAGTCCGTGATGCTATCTAACCATCTCATCCTCTGTCACCCCCTTCTCTTCTTGCCCTCAATCTTTCCTAGCATCAGGGTCTTTTCCAATGAGTCAGTTCTTCACATCAGGTGGCCAAATTATTGGAGCATCAGCTTCAGCATCAGTCCTTCTAATGAATATCCAGGGTTGATTTCCTTTAGGATTGACTAGTTTGGGAGTGTTCATTTCACAAGAATTTTTTAAATCACTGATGCAACAAGGCACTTGTTTTCCTTCTTTCATTTTTATTAATCCTCCCATCAATCTGCATTTTCTAAAACTCCGGAAAGAGAATTTAGGCTAAGCTGAAGACACTTGAGTTCACCTTACCTCTTTGAGCTTTGTCTCCAGGATTTGAACTCTGAAACCCAGAAGAACTTGAGCAGGCAGCAGAGTAGGGGAGTGAGGGGGTAGGGAGTGGAGGGTGGGGGACTGGGGGCAGGGGTCCGGGGGGCGGGTGTTGTGAAGCAAACTCCCTTTCAGACTTAATTCTCAGGTTCCAAAGCTAATTAGTACCAGTGCTGCTGATTTGCTCAGTCGTGGCCGACTCTTTGCGACCCCATGGACTGTAGCCCGCCAGGTTCTGCTATCCATGGAATTTTCCAGGCAAGAATCTGGAGTGGGTTGCCATTTCCTTCTCCAGGGAATTAATAGGTCCCGATTTGCTTTGCTCAAGAGTGCAGTACCAGCTCTGGGCGGCAGGTGGCGGCATCTCTACGCCCCCTTCTCAGTGGTTCGGTTCAGTTCAGTTCAGTTAGTCCCTCAGTCGTGTCCGACTCTTTGCGACCCCATGAATCGCAGCACGCCAGGCCTCCCTGTCCATCACCAACTCCCGGAGTTCACTCAGACTCACGTCCATCGAGTCGGTGATGCCATCGAGCCATCTCATCCTCTGTCGTCCTCTCTTCCTCCTGCCCCCAATCTCTCCCAGCATCAGAGTCTTTTCCAATGAGTCAACTCTTCACATGAGGTGGCCAAAGTACTGGAATTTCAGCTTTAGCGTCATTCCTGCCAAAGAACATCCAGGGCTGATCTCCTTTAGAATGGACTGGTTGGATCTCCTTGCAGTCCAAGGGACTCTCAAGAGTCTTCTCCAACACCACAGTTCTAAAGCATCAATTCTTCGGCGCTCAGCCTTACAGTCCAACTCTCACATCCATACATGACTGCTGGAAAAACCATAGCCTTGACTAGAAGGAACTTTGTTGGCAAAGTAATGTCTCTGCTTTTCAATATGCTATCTAGGTTGGTCATAGCTTTTCTTCCAAGGAGTGAGCGTCTTTTAATTTCATGGCTGCAGTCACCATCTGCAGTGATTTTGGAGCCCCAAAAATAAAGTCTGACACTCTTTCCACTGTTTCCCCATCTATTTCCCATGAAGTGATGGGACTGGATGCCATGATCTTCGTTTTCTGAATGTTGAGCTTTAAGCCAACTTTTTACTCTCCTTTTTCACTTTCATCAAGAGGAGTTTTAGTTCCTCTTCACTTTCTGCCATAAGTGTGGTGTCATCTGCATATCTGAGGTTATTGATATTTCGCCTGGCAGTCTTGATTCTGGCTTGTGTTTCTTCCAGCCCAGCGTTTCTCATGATGTAGTGGTACCCAGCTTTTATTAGGTTTTCCTAACTATTCCTGCAGGGCTTCCCTGATAGCTCAGTTGGTAAAGAATCCACCTGCAATGCAGGAGACCCCTAGCTACCTGTTAGTTTGTACACTAGGACCACAGCCTTGTCTAACTCAATGAAACCAAGCCATGCCTGTGGGGCAACCCAAGACGGGTGGGTCATGGTGGAGAGGTCTAACAGAATGTGGTCCACTGGAGAAGGGAATGGCAAACCACTTCAGTATTCTTGCCTTGAGAACCCCACGAACAGTATGAAAAGGCAGAATAATAGGATACTGAAAGAGGAACTCCACAGGTCAGTAGGTGCCCAATATGCTACTGGAGATCAGTGGAGAAATAACTCCAGAAAGAATGAAGGGATGGAGCCAAAGCAAAAACAATACCCAGTTGTGGATGTGACTGGTGATAGAAGCAAGATCCGATACTGTAAAGAGCAATATTGCATAGGAACCTGGAATGTCAGGTCCATGAATCAAGGCAAATTGGAAGTGGTTAAACAAGAGATGGCGAGGGTGAACATTGACATTCTAGGAATCAGCGAACTAAAATGGACTGGAATGGGTGAATTTAACTCAGATGACCATTATATCTACTACTGTGGGCAGGAATCCCTCAGAAGAAATGGAGTAGCCATCGTGGTCAACAAAGAGTCCGAAATGCAGTACTTGGATGCAATCTCAAAAACGAAAGAATGATCTCTGTTCGTCTCCAAGGCAAACCATTCAATGTCACAGTAATCCAAGTCTATGCCCCAACCAGTAGCGCTGAAGAAACTGAAGTTGAACGGTTTTATGAAGACCTACAAGACCTTTTAGAACTAACACCCAAAAAAGATGTCCTTTTCATTATAGGGGACTGGAATGCAAAAGTAGGAAGTCAAGAAACACCTGGAGTAACAGGCCTTGGAATGTGGAATGAAGCAGGGCAAAGACTAATAGAGTTTTGCCAAGAAAATGCACTGGTCATAGCAAACACCCTCTTCCAACAACACAAGAGAAGACTCTACACATGGACATCACCAGATGGTCAACACCGAAATCAGCTTGATTATATTCTTTGCAGCCAAAGATGGAGAAGCTCTATACAGTCAGCAAAAACAAGACCAGGAGCTGACTGTGGCTCAGATCATGATCTCCTTATTACCAAATTCAGACTCAAATTGAAGAAAATAGGGAAAACCGCTAGACCATTCAGTTATGACCTAAATCAAATCCCTTATGATTATACAGTGGAAGTGAGAAATAGATTTAAGGGCCTATATCTGATAGATAGAGTGCCTGATGAACTATGGAATCACCGACTCGATGGATGTGAGTCTGGGTGAACTCTGGGAGACAGGGATCAAGACCATCCCCATGGAAAAGAAATGCAAAAAAGCAAAATGGCTGTCTGGGGAGGCCTTACAAATAGCTGTGAAAAGAAGAGAGGCGAAAAGCAAAGGAGAAAAGGAAAGATATAAGCATCTGAATGTAGAGTTCCAAAGAATAGCAAGAAGAGATAAGAAAGTCTTCTTCAGCGATCAGTGCAAAGAAATAGAGGAAAACAACAGAATGGGAAAGACTAGAGATCTCTTCAAGAAAATGAGAGATACCAAGGGAACATTTCATGCAAAGATGGGCTCGATAAAGGACAGAACTGGTATGGACCTAACAGAAGCAGAAGATATTAAGAAGAGGTGGCAACAATACATGGAAGAACTGTACAAAAAAGATCTTCACGACCCAGATAATCGTGATGATGTGATCACTAATCTAGAGCCAGACATCTTGGAATGTGAAGTCAAGTGGGCCTTAGAAAGCATCACTGCGAACAAAGCTAGTGGAGGTGATGGAATTCCAGTTGAGCTGTTTCAAATCCTGAAAGATGATGCTGTGAAAGTTCTGCACTCAATATGCCAGCAAATTTGGAAAACTCAGCAGTGGCCACAGGACTGGAAAAGTTCAGTTTTCATTCCAATCCCAAAGAAAGGCAATGCCAAAGAATGCTCAAACTACCGCACGATTGCACTCATCTCACATGCTAGTAAAGTAATGCTCAAAATTCTCCAAGCCAGGCTTCAGCAATACGGGAACTGTGAACTCCTTGATGTTCAAGCTGGTTTTAGAAAAGGCAGAGGAACCAGAGATCAAATTGCCAACATCCTCTGGATCATGGAAAAAACAAGAGAGTTCCAGAAAAACATCTATTTCTGCTTTATTGACTATGCCAAAGCCTTTGACGGTGTGGATCACAATAAAATGTGGAAAATTCTGAAAGAGATGGGAATACCAGACCACCTAACCTGCCTCTTGAGGAATCTGTATGCAGGTCAGGAAGCAACAGTTAGAACTGGACATGGAACAACAGACTGGTTCCAAATAGGAAAAGGAGTACATCAAGGCTGTATATTGTTACCTTGCTTATTTAACTTCTATGCAGAGTACATCATGAGAAACACTGGACTGGAAGAAACACAAGCTAGAATCAAGATTGCCGGGAGAAATATCAATAACCTCAGATATGCAGATGACACCACCCTTATGGCAGAAAGTGAAGAGGAACTAAAAAGCCTCTTGATGAAAGTGAAAGAGGAGAGCGAAAAAGTTGGCTTAAAGCTCAACATTCGGAAAACGAAGATCATGGCATCCGGTCCCATCACTTCATGGGAAATAGATGGGGAAACAGTAGAAACAGTGTCAGACTTTATTTTGGGGGGATCCAAAATCACTGCAGATGGTGACTGCAGCCATGAAATTAAAAGACACTTACTCCTTGGAAGAAAAGTTATGACCAACCTAGATAGTATATTCAAAAGCAGAGACATTACTTTGCCGTCTAAGGTCC
>NW_024070192.1:7946280-7989124 GCF_014754425.2 Oryx dammah | reverse complement strand
TGCAAGGAGATCCAACCAGTCCATTCTGAAGGAGATCAACCCTGGGATTTCTTTGGAAGGAATGATGCTAAAGCTGAAGCTCCAGTACTTTGGCCACCTCATGTGAAGAGTTGACTCATTGGAAAAGACTCTGATGCTAGGAGGGATTGGGGGCAGGAGGAGAAGGGGACGACAGAGGATGAGATGGCTCGATGGCATCACTGACTCGATGGACGTGAGTCTGAGTGAACTCCGGGAGATGGTGATGGACAGGGAGGCCTGGCATGTTGCGATTCATGGGGTCGCAAAGAGTCGGACACGACTGAGCGACTGAACTGAACTGGACTGAACTGTTTAGAATCATATGCTATCAGTAGAGGACGTTCAAATCTGCCTCCTCAAATTTAAACTTGGGCTACCCAAATATAAAGACTGAGTCTCATGTGAAAGTGAAAGTGCAATGGCTCAGTTGTGCCCAGCTCTTCCCGATCCCATGGACTATAGCCCACCAGGCTCCTCTGTCCATGGGATTTTCCAGGCAAGGATACTGGAGTGGGTACCCATTTCCTTCTCCAGGGGATCTTTTGACCCAGGGACTGAAGCCAGGTCTCCTGCACGGCAGGCAGATTCTTTACTGACTGAGCTACCAGGGCATCTTTATCTGGGTCCAAATTGGATGGTGAAGGAGTGAGAAGCCTGGTGTGTCTATGGAATTGCAGAGTCCAACACCACTTAGAGGCTGAACAGCAACAGAAATTTGCATAAACTGTAGGATTAACTCACCCTGAGTGAATTAAAAAAGAGAAATCAAAGGCATAAGTGCGGATGATATGATAGTATATGATAGAATAAATATACTATATAATATTGATATAGTAAAATACAGAGATAGAAAATTAATGGACAGAAACCAGTAGACTTCATAAACATAGACAATAACCAGGGAGATATAATGTAGAGAAAAACCCCTCCATAGCAGCCAAGAAAATAACAGACTTAGTAATAAATTCAACAGGAAATGTCCAAAATTTGTACAAAGGAAAAGACACAAAAGTAGGTTTGAACAAAAGGAGACTCATTTCATCTTTTGTTCTTGGAAAGGATGACTCAAAGTAACAACTGTGTCAGTTCTCCCCAAGTAAATTTATAAATTTAAGGCAATTCCATTAAAAATAACAAACCATTTTTTCTAGATTCTAAATGTATACTAAAATACATATGGAAGAATAAACATGTAAGAATAGCCTGGAAAACCTGAAAAAGAGAAGCAATGAGGGAGGTCTAGCTCTGCCAAATATTAAGACATACTATAAAGTCTCTGTTATTAAAACAACATGGGGACTTTCCTGGTGGTCCAGTGGCTGACTCCGCTTCCAATGCAGGGGGCCCGGGTTCCATCCTGGTCAGGGAACTAGATCCCACATACCATAGGTAAGTGTTCACATGCAGCATCCAAGACCCAGTACAGCCAAACAAATAACTAAAAATAAATATAAAATAGTAAAAAAACAGCAACAAAAAAACAACAACAACATGATGCTCTGTGTGAATAGACAGATGACTAGCTGAATGGGATAGAAAGTCCAGAAATTTACCCAAGTGCATAAGAACATCATTGGGTCAAAACCAACTTTGTGACTGGTGGTCCTCAGATAATAGATTCCTATTTGGAAAGAGATCAGACTAGGTCTACAACTTGCCCCTCACACATGACTAAACTCTAGGTGGGTCAGAGACCTACGTGTGAAAAATGAAATGCTAAGAACTCTAAGAGATACCAAGGGAACATTTCATGCAAAGATGGGCATAATAACGGACAGAAATGGTATGGACTTAACAGAAACAGAAAATATTAAGAAGAGGTGGCAACAATACACAGAAGAGCTATACAAAAAAGATCTTCATGACTCAGATAACCACGATAGTGTGATCACTCACCTAGAGCCAGACATCCTGAAATGCAAAGTCAAGTGGACCTTAGGAAGCATCACTACGAAAAAAGCTAGTGGAGGTGATGGAATTCCAGTTGAGCTATTTCAAATCCTAAAAGATGATGCTGTGAAAGTGCTGCACTCAATATGCCAGCACATTTGGAAAACTCAGCAGTGGCCACAGGACTGGAAATGGGCAGTTTTCAGTCCAATCCCAAAGAAAGGCAATGCCAAAAAATGTTCAAACTATGGCACAATTGCACTCATCTCACACACTAGCAAGGTAATGCTCAAAATTCTCCAAGCCAGGCTTCAACAGTACATGAACCATAAAATTCCAGATGTTCAAGCTGGATTTAGAAAAAGCAGAGGAACCAGAGATCAAATTGTCAACATCTGCTGGATCATCAAAAAAACATGAGCGTTCCAGAAAAACACCTACTTCTGCTTTATTGACTATGCCAAAGCCTTTGACTGTGTGGATCACAACAAACTGTGGAAAATTCTTCAAGCAATCGGAATACCAGACCACCTGACCTGCCTCCTGAGAAATCTGTATGCAGGTCAAGTAGCAACAGTTAGAACTGGATATGGAACAACAGACTGGTTCCAAATTGGGAAAAGAGTACATCAAGGCTGTATATTGTTACCCTGCTTATTTAACTTCTATGCAGAGTACATCATGAGAAATGCCGGGCTGGATGAAGCACAAGTTGGAATCAAGATTGCCAAGAGAAATGTTAATGACCTCAGATATGCAGATGACACCACCTTTATGGCAGAAAGTGAAGAAGAACTAAAGAGCCTCTTGATGAAAGTGAAAGAGGAGAGTGAAAAAGTTGGCTTAAAACTCAACATTCAGGAAACTAAGATCATGGCATCTGGTCCCATCACTTCATGGCAAATATTTGGGGAAACAATGGAAACACTGACAGACTTTATCTTTTTGGGTTCCAAAATCATTGCAGATGGTGACTGCAGCCATGAAATAAAAAGACACTTGCTCCTTGGAAGAAAAGCTATGACCAACCTAGACAGCATATTAAAAAGCAGAGCTATCACCTTGCCAACAAAGGTCCATCTAGTCAAAGCTACAGTTTTTCCAGTAGTCATGTATGTATGTGAGAATTAGACTATAAAGAAGGCTGAGTGCCAAAGAATTGATGCTTTTGAGCTGTGGTGTTGGAGAAGACTCTTGAGAGTCCCTTGGACTGTGAGGAGATCCAACCAGTCCATCCTAAAGGAGATCAGTCCTGAATATTCATTGGAAGGACGGATGCTGAAGCTGAAACTCCAATACTTTGGCCACCTGATTTGAAGAACTGACTCATCTGAAAAGACCCTGATGCTGGGAAAGATTGAAGGTGGGAGGAAAAGGGGACGACAGAGGGTGAGATGGTTGGATGGCATCACCATGGACATGAGTCTGAGTAAGCTCCAGGAGTTGGTGACGGACAGGGAAGCCTGGCGTGCTGCAGTCCATGGGGTTGCAAAGAGTCGAACACGACTGAGCAACTTCGATCGTTCACTTATCTTTGCATCTCCTCATATCTAGAGAAGCACTAAATCCCTTCATGGTGACATCAGATCCTCATGACTAACAAAAACCTTTTGTAAAATGAGTGCTTCATGGCACTGAACACCCCCTTCACCAAAACCTTATATATTGAGTTTCCCCTACAGCCACTTTGGAGCAGTCTCTCAGATCTATCTGAGATGCTGCTTCCCAGGCTGCAGTCCTCATTTTGGCCCAAATAAAACTTAACTCACAACTCTCAAGTTGTACGTCTTTTTTTAGTTGAGGTCTAGAGCCTGTGCTCCTCAACGAGAGAAGTGAGTGCAGTGAGAAGCCCTTGCACCATTAACTGAAGGGTAGCCCCTGCTTGCTGCAACTAGAGAAAGCCAATGCACAGCAACAAAGACCCAGCACAACCAAAATAACTAATTAATCAGTAAAGTGTAATCTGTAAATAACTAATTAATCTGTAAACTGGTACCTTAAAAACAACCGATGTGACTACATAAATACAATAAAATTTTGTATGGCCAAAAATCGCCATAAAGCCAAAGACAAATAAGAAATGGGAAAAATATCTGCTATAAATATCATGGTAAAAGGGTGAACGTCTCTGATATGTTTTTTTTTTTTAATCTCATGAAAGTGGAAGGAAATAAGACCCAAAACCCAACAGAAAAATGGGCACAAAACATGAACAGCAACAACTTCCTCGAAAAAGTTGCAAAAGTGGCCCTTGCTGCTAAGTCGATTCAGTCGTGTCTGACTCTGTGCAACCCCATAGACGGCAGCCCACCAGGCTCCCCCATCCCTGGGATCCTCCAGGCAAGAACACTGGAGTGGGCTGCCATTTCCTTCTTCAGTGCATGAGAGTGAAAAGTGAAAGTGAAGTTGCTCAGTCATGTCCGACTCTTAGTGACCCCCATGGACTGCAGCCCACCAGGCTCCTCCATCCATGGGATTTTCCAGGCAAGAGTACTGGAGTGGGGTGCCATTGCCTTCTCCAAAAAGTGGCCCTTAACCAGGTGAAACAATGTGCAGCTTCACTCATCAGGGAGATCCAAGCTGAAATGACTCTGAGATACCCCTCTGTGCTTTTCGGATTAGCAAAAATTAAGAAGCTTGACATTTTCTGGGCCAGGCTGTAGGAAAACAGGAACTTCTAAAATAGACCATGGAAATGCAAATTTGAACAGCCCTTGTGAAGGGGAATTTGGTTATCTCAAACCAAACTGTCAATACATATGTGTTTACCTCTTGATTTTTCCCACCAAAAAAACCTCTTTATCTGTGAATTTACCCTGAAGATATACCTCCAACAATACAAAAATAAATACGCACAAGATTATTCACTGCAACATTGTTTGAAGTTGGAAAATATTGGAAACTGCTGAAATCCTTAAGCATAAGAAATGCAAACATAAAGACTGGTACATCCATACCATGTATGGAGTATGATGCAGCTGAAATAAAGTGAGGAAGATATACATGAACAGACAGGGAGTGGTTTCTAGGACACGTTGTTAAGTGTCTTCTTGTTGTTGTTGTTAAGTAAAGACAAAAAAACATATACAATATTTATATGCTTTATGTAGGCAAGAATAAACAAGAAAATATACATGTATCTGCGTATTTTTGCAAAGAAACACAAAGAGAAGATACCAAAATCTAGTGAGATTGGTTAAGTAAGGGGGAAGGGCAAATAGAACAGGGTGGCCAGGATGAGTGCAGGAAGGGTGGCGGGAGGGAGGGACTAGGTGGGTTTTGGGTTTTGATTTTGATTTTTTCTATTTTTTGGGCGTGCCACACGGCATGTGGGATCTTATCTCCCTGACCAGGCATCAAACCAGTGCCCCATGTAGTGGAAGTGCAGTGTCTTACCCACTGGACTGCTGGGGGAGTTCCCCTAAGTGTCCATTTTGGTGTATTTTGCCTTTGTATCTTACGTACTCAATATCCTTTATTTTTTTTTTCTATATAGTCTCAAACTATCTCCCCCCAGATACTTACAAATTAAAGGGAAAACTAGTAATTTTAGAGTGAAGGAACCTGGTAAATGCTAACTTCACCAAGTGATGACAGTTAATATCACTCGTAATGGAACAAACCAACATCTGAGAAGGATGCAATATTGCTTTTATGGTGTCCCTGTGCTGTGCTGCTGTGCTAAGCTACTTCAGTTGTGTCCGACTCTGTGTGACCCCAGGGACTGCAGCCCGCCAGGCCCCTCTGTCCATAGGATTCCCCAGGCAAGATACTGGAGTGGGTTGCTATGCTCCCCCCCCAGGGGATCTTTCCTACCCAGGGATTGAACCCGCCTCTCTTGTGTCTCCTACATTGGCAGGCAGGTTCTTTACCACGAGCGCCACCTGGGAAGTGCTATAGTGTCCCTACTGATGGCATAATAACTTCAGTCTAATCACCAGGAAGCACCACAAGAATCCCAACTGAGGAACAGTCTATCAAATATTCTGTGAAACTCACATATTATCTTTAAAAAATTCTAGGGTCACAAAAAGCAAACATAGGCTGAGAATCTGCTCAAGATTAAAAGAAACCAAAAGGGATGACAACTCATTGCAATGCATTATCTTAGAATGGACCCTGGACTAGATTTTTATTTTGTTTGCTATCCAAGACTATTGGGACAATTGGGAAAATACAAAGAAGGTCTACAGATTAGACAATGGTTTCATATCAATGCTAATTACCTGACTTTTAAGATAATTGTACTAGGTTAAGCGATGCGGTCGCCAACACGACTGAGCGACTTCACTTTGACTTTTCACTTTCATGCATTGGAGAAGAAAATGGCAGCCCACTCCAGGGTTCTTGCCTGGAGGATCCCAGGGATGGGGGAGCCTGGTGGGCTGCCGTCTATGGGGTCGCACAGAGTCGGACATGACTGAAGCGACTTAGCAGCAGCTTATAAGAGTCATGGGCTTCCCTGGTGGCTCAGTGGTAAAGAATCTGCCTGCAACGCAGGAGACTCCAATCTGATCCTGGGTCAGGAAGATCCCCTGGAGAAAGGAATGGCAACCCACTCCAGGAGTCTTGCCTGGAAAATTCCATGAACAAAGGAGCCTGGCGGGCTACAGTCCATGGGGTCACCAAGAGCCAGACATAACGGAGTGACTAACACTTCATTTATATAAGAGACTATCCTTGTGCTTGGAAAACACTGATTGAAATGTTTAGGAATGAAAGGGCATTATATCTGTGACTGGGATTCAGAACGAGTCTCCCCAAATGCACCTCCTTGGCAAGCTATTTTTTTAAGTGTATGTCTATATATTTTATTTGGTTGCCCTGGGCTTCCCAGGTGGCACTAGTGGTAAAGAATCTGCCTGCCAATCTGGGAGACGCAAGGGGCGCAGGTTCAACCGTTGGGTCGGGAAGATCCCCTGGAGGGGGGCGGGTCATGGCAACCCACTGCGGTATTCTTGCCTGGAGAATCCCATGGACAGAGGAGCCTGGCGGGTTATAGTCCATAGGGTCACAGAGGTGGACAAGAGTGACTTAGCATGCACGCATGCACCGGGTCTTTGTTGCAGCATGCAGAATCTTTTAGCTGAGGCATGCAAACTCTTAGTTGTAGCATGTGGGATCTAGTTCCCTGAACGGGGATGGAACGCAGGCCCCCTACATTCGGAGCACAGGGTCTTATCCACTGGACCACCACAGAAGTCCCGCAAGCTCTTTTGAACTGAAGGCAATCAAGACCTAGCAAGCTCAAGAAAAATATTTACCCCTGTCTTAATCACCTAAAAGAATTTAGATAGGGGGCCTGGGCCAGGAAGAAAGGTAACTTTTTACCTAGATCACCTGTCTGTGTGGTAGCACGAACATCTGAACACTAGCCTCTGCCTTTGTATCATCTTGTGACTTACCCTCCTCCCCTTGGAAGCCCCGGTCCCCCATCCCATCTTAACGGCTGATAGTATAACTGACCCCATCTTGGGCAAGCAGCCTAACCGGGAGAATTTGGAGCAATTAGGGCTACCTTCCAGAACACTGCTCAAGGACCATATAAAAAGGAGGAGGAATAAGCCGCATGCCTCTTGAGAAAGATCATTACCAGAAAAAAGATGAAGTCTCTTTATTTGGCATTTCCAATACTACCATTGAGTAATCTCCAAATAGAGAAAATTTTCAGCAGAAGCAGAATGAGGCACACTGCAGATCGCTGGACACACCCAAAGTCTGGTCATGGGCCAGCGCAGCCATGCCCAGGCTGTTGGCTGATTCCCATGTCCTTCTCAGCAGGATTGCCCTTGTTGCCCTGAAAATCTTGGGACAGTCCACCCTGCCCCCAACTCCTGGAAGCGAATGCTTCACTGAAGGACTGTAAGCCCCCTCCCCCTTGCTTGTTGTTGTTCAGTCGCTAAGTCGTGTCCGACTCTTTGCAACGCTATGTACTACAACATGCCAGCCTCCCCTGTCTTTCATTATCTCCTGGAGTTTGCTCAAACTCATGTCCATCCAACCATCTCATCCTCTGTTACCCCCTCCTCTTCCTGCCCTTGATCTTTCCCAGCATCAGGGCCTTTTCCGATGAATCGGCTCTTCCCATCAGGTGACCAGAGTATTGGAGTTTCAGCTTCAGCATCAGTCCTTCCGGTGAATATTCAGGATTGATTTCCTTTAGGATGGACTGGTTGGATCTCCTTGCAGTCCAAGGGACTCTCAAGAGTCTTCTCCAACACCACAGTTCAAAAGCATCAATTCTTCAGCCCTCAGCTTTCTTTATAGTCCAACTCTCACATCCATACATGACCACTGGAAAAACCATAGCCTTGACTAGACGGACCTTTGTCGGCAAACTAATGTCTCAGCTTTCTAATACGCTGTCTAGGTTGGTCGTAGCTTTCCTTTCAAGGAAGAAGCATCGTTTAATTTCATGGCTCCAGTCACCATCTGAAGTGATTTTCAGTGAATGATAGTCACTCAGTCGTGTCAACTCTTTGCGACTCGATGGGCTGTAGCCCGCCAGGCTCCTCTGTCCATGGAATTCTCCAGGTAAGAACACAGGAGTGGGCCCCCATTTCCTTCTCCAGGGGATCTGAACATGTTCTGTTCTGTGCTGCTCTATCACGGGAGGCTGTCTGGAACAGAAGGCTGAGGCAGTTAACCCCACAAGGTCAGCGACGATATTAGGGGAAGCCTGAGAGGGAATGGTGTGGAGGCTGACCAAGAGTGTGGGAATGGATGGAGTTGTCTCTGCAAGGCCCACCTCTTACCCCCTCTTACCCGTCGGCCTCCTTCAGGCCCTGGCTGACGACGGCTGCCCCCCGAGCCCAGCAGGTACTGCACGCATTCCGGGTGGCCCATGGAGGCGCCTGGTGCAGAATCCGCTTGTAGCTTCAGTTGATGGCCTCAATATCCAGGTCCCAGGCCTCGACCAGAGAGGCAAGACGTCCCGGCGGCTGTGGCGTGTTCAGGAGGGTATCCCTGGTCATCCCAGGGCAGCCCTCGCACCCCACAGCACATAGCTCCTCCCGCACAGCTGCCGTGGGTCCGTGGGCCTGGTCTTGGAAGTGATTTTGGAGCCCAAGAAAGTGAAATCTGTCACTGCTTCCACTTTTTCCCCTATTATTAGCCATAAAGTGAGGGGACCAGGTACCCAGATCTTTAGTGTTTTTAATGCTGAGTTCTAAGCCAGCTTTCTCACTCGGCTCTTTCACCCTCATCAAGAGGCAAGTCTTTGGTTCCTCTTCATTTTCTGCCATTAGAGTGGCATTATCTTGCTTCAGTTCAGTTCAGTTCCGTCGCTCAGTCGTGTCTGACTCTCTGCGACCCCATGGACCGCAGCACACCAGGCTTCCCTGTCCATCACCAACTCCCGGAGCTTGTTCAAACCCATGTCCATCGAGTCAGTGATGCCATCCAACCATCTTGCTTGGGTTAAAACAAAGCTGTGATATGATCTGTGCTCAGATCCCCAAACCTAGACTTTACCTGAAGCCTCAAACTGACCGCCCCTTTTCTCTCCCTGACAGGTATTTCCTGAGGAATCAAACCACCTCAGGCTCAGGCTCTGGTTCTGGGAAGCCAACCTGTGACAGAGCCGTTTCTGGCTGATGTTTAACCCGTATCGCTGACTCAAATCCTAGGGATAACGCTGACACATTAAATCTTTCTGGGTCTCATTGTTTTATTGAGTCATTCTTTCTTGCTATAAAAGCTCTCGACTGGAAACACATTTTGAACTGCCTTTCTTGGAAGCCAAGTTCTATCACACATTTTAAAATACAATTTTAGGGACTTTCCTGGAGGTCTGGGGTTCAGATTCCACACTTCCATTGCAGGGGGCCCGGGTTCGTTAAGTGCCCAAAAGCCACGAGGCTTGCCCACCCCCCCAAAAAAAAGAAAGAAAGAAATTTAGCAGGAACACACTGTCAGTTCAATGAGAGAAGTTGTACTTAATAGCTCTCACCCTTTTCTTTGACCCATTCCAGCCTGGACTAAGAGCATCAAGTTCAAGTTCACCCTTCCAAACCCTAAGGCTTGGGCCACCATTCCTTGGTGGTCCGGTGGAATAAGCTTCCACTGCAGGGGGCACAAGTTCAATCCTTGGTCAGGGAACTAAGGTCCCACATGCTTCCTTTGTGAGTGTTAGTCACTCAGTTGTGTTCACCTCTTTGCAACCCCATGAACTGTATGTAGCCCACCAGGCCACTCTGTCCATGGAATTCCCCAGGCAAGAATACTGGAGTGTGTTGCCATTCCCTTCTCCTGGGGATCGTCCTGACTCAGGGATCGAAGCCAGGGGATTGAAGCCAGGTCAGATTCTTTGCCATCTGAGTCTTGTGGTGTGGCACACCCCCACCCCCTGCCAAACAACAACAACAAAACTCTAAGGTTCTTCCTCCCACCAGGAGTGCATTTGTAAGGATTCAAAGCCTGGGCCAGGAGGAGGGAATTTTGCCAAAGGGCAAACCTCAGGAACTGCCAACTCAAGAGGGTCCCATCACCGAGCTTTCATTAACCCACCTCTCTCTTTCCTCCCTCTGCTCAGAAGTTGCTGCTGAGGTTCTCCCTGTTACTAACCCATTTGCCACTAACATTGCTTCTCCTTTCTCACATCCTGCACCTTCTAAGTCAGCACAGCTAGAGGACTTACAATGTTAATGTGCAATCCTACCACTGCTCACGATTTTCTATTGTCTACCTCTGTTTCACCCAGTGGCTTCTGGGTCAGCAGTTTTTGTTCCTGCTTTTCTTCTTCTTTTTTTTTTTATAAATTAAAAACCAAAAAAAAATTTTTGTTTCTTTTCCGATGTGGATCACTTTTAAAGTCTTTATTGAATTTTTTACAATATTGTTTCTGTTTTGCTTCTTTGGCCACAAGGCATGTGGGATCTCAGTTCCCCAACCAGGCAGGGATGGAACCCGCACCACCTGCATTGGAAGGCCAAGCCTTAACCACTGGACCTTCAGGGAAGGGCCTTCTGCTCTTCTTGTAGTGAGAAAGCACTTAGGTTTTTTTTGAAGTTTGTGAAAATGAGAGGAAGTACCCGGATGCAAAAGTTGTTCCCGGGTCTAGGGTGTGTTACAGAGATGGAGAGGGATTATGAAGCAGAACGGATGTTGGTGTTAGTGACGGGAGGTCTGGAGTTGCCTTAGCAGAGGATGGTGGCATCTTCTGTTCTCAGGGGCGATCTAGCACCTGCTGTCGACTGGTGTGAAGGGAAGGTGAAAGTCCACACCAGTGTTCACAGAAGGAGAAAAGGCTCATCTTAACAAGCTCAAGGATTTATACACGTCCACAGAATTGTTTGCAGAGGGGTTGATAATAAAACATGGCATTCTCTGGATTACCACGTTCTGGAAAAGCACACAGAGTTGCAGTGTGCTGGCTGCCTGGGAACCAGGAAACTGGGAGCCTTCCCGATCCCCTTCACACACACACCAGCTTCCCCAAGATCTCAAAGCAAAAGCACACGCAGGTGATGCAGGACATGGCAGCCACCATATGTTCACCATCAGTGAAATGTGAGGGCAGGAAAAGGCACGGCTCCACAGGCACCCGCACTTCCTGCAGGCAACACGCCCCTTCCAGATGAAACACACACTCCTGGGAGAGCCTAACCTAGGTTATGGCTGGAGAACACCTCTCCCTCAAGATGCAATAAATTTACCCAGCATTGGTGGTCATTTAGGAGGTGTCAGAAAAGTACAATGAGGGGCTTCCCTGGTGGCCCAGAGGGTGGAGAGTCTGTGTTGCTAACGCAGGAGACAGGGGTTCAATCCCTGGGCTGGGAGGATCCCACATGCCCTGGGGGGGCTGAGTCCAGGCACCACAACTACTGAGCCTGCGCGCTGCAACTACTGAAGCCGGAGCGCCTCCGGGCCTATGCTCTGCAACAAGAGAAGCCACCTCAACGAGAAGCCTGCACGCCACAACTAGAGAGCAGCCCCCACCTCGCACCATGAGAAGCCTGCACACCACAACGAGAGAGCAGCCCCCGCTCGCTCCCCGCAACTGGAGAAAGCCCACACTCAGCAACGAAGACCCAGCACAGCCAAAAATAAATTGTTGTTTATTATTGTTTTTAGTCACTAAGTCAAATCTGACTCTTTTGCAACCCCATGGACTGCAATCTGCCAGGCTCCTCTGTCCACGGGGTTTCTCAAGCAAAAATACTGGAGTAGGTTGCCGTTTCCTCCTCCATGGAATCTTCCTGACCCAGGGATCGAATTCGGGTCTCCTGCATTGGTAGACGGTTTCTTTACCACTGAGCCACCTGGGAAGCCCAAAGTAACTAATTTTTAAAATATGATCAGTATGTCAGAGTTAGGGACTAAAGAAGTCAGAAAACCCATATCAGGAGATATGATTGGAATCTGAAAAAGAGGGTTGGTGAGAACAGTGTTTGGGATGAGGGACCAGGTAGGTTTCTGATTTAGACATTTAAACAGTCAGAGCAGTACCATTGATCACAGGGCTCAGCTTAGAGTAGAGACAGATGCATGTCACCTCTTGCCGGGGACATTTATGGGTTTATAAATACACCCACATGGTTCCCAGGAACCTCTCTCTCCTGCCTCGTTGTCTTCCAGCCTCCAGTCTGGAAACTAGAAAGAGTCCAGCAGAAGGCTAATTCGTTTTCTAAGTAATCCATTCTTGCCCCTGGAATGCCACTCCTGGGAATTCTGGAATTTCACCAGGATAAGCCCAGGGCTTATCTTCTCCAACCTGCGAGTCTGAGTCAGATCAGGAAAATCTCTATCATCACCCATGTCTTCTTGCTTCATTGTGCTCCCTTTTGTCCCTAAGATCCACCCTTCAAGTCTCTTGCTCGATTTATAATTTACGTATTTTTAGTTATTATTTTTTGCCCTGTGAACGAAACATTTGGATTTCAACCAAAAACTAGACTCTTTTCTTCAGATTCTCTTGTGAGTTTTTTGATTTAAAAATCCTGTAGCCCTGAAACTAATACATCTTTGTAAATCAACTATACTTCAATTTTTTTTTTCCCTTCTTTCTGGCTGTGCTGGGTCTTTGCTGCTGCTCAGGCTTTTCTCTAGTCGGCGTGCGGGCTTCTCACTGCAGTGGCTCCTTGTCGTGGAGCGCAGGCTCTAGGCACACCGGCTTCAGTAATTGCAGCATGTGAGCTCAGCACTTGTGTTGCACGTGTTTAGTTGCTCCAAGGCATGTGAAATCTTCCTGGACCAGGGATCAAACCCATGTCCCCGAATGGGCAAGCAGATTTCTATCTACTGCACCACCAGGGAATTCCTCTACTGAGTTTTTAAATTTAAAAATCCTGTATACCTGAAACTAACACAGTACTGAAAATCAACTCTACTTCCATTTATTAATGGTAAAAAAATAAACTGCAAAAAATTAAAAAGTCAAGGTCTTTTTTTTCTTCTTCTTTCCGTTTGTTTTGGCAGGCAGAGAGGGGGGACATCAGTCCCAGAACGTTTTTGAATGTTCTAATAGAATCTCCCTGAAAGGACTCACAACCATTTACAGTTCCCCTCCCATCCACCCTTCCTTTTGTTTCAGAGGTGACAGCTGGGGTGTTCAGCCTTGACCTCAGGTTGTGCAATCCTCCTAAATTAGCTGCCCTCTTTGGGCTGCTGAAAACTTAGCATTTCCCCAGCTACCAGGCCAGACGAGTGGGATGTGAGATGTGATAAGAAGGCTGTTGGCATATTTGCAGGCTAGGGTTGAAGAGCCCAGCATGAGCCCTCTGCGGAAGCCCCGGCAGGAAGTGCCACTGCTGCTGGGCCACCAGACATCAGCAGCAGCTCCACCCCAAAGCCTGGGCCTGTGAAACCCCACTCCCTGAGAGGCGGCCCTCCAGGCTTTCCAAATTCTGAAGGCTTGGACAAATGACCACATATTTGCTCACGATTTTATGGCTCAACCATGGAGTCTGAGATCGGCTTCCTCCTATTACGGTCTGGAGTCACCCACGCAGCTGCAGGCCTGGAGCTGGACACTCCAAGATGGCCTCACACTTCTGTCCAGTCATTCACTCTGGTTCTCATTCTCCTCTGTGAGGCCTCTCATCCTCCAGGAGGTTAGCCCGACTCCTGGACATGGTGGCAGAGGGTTCCAAGACCACCCTGGAGCAGAAGCTACAAGGCCAGGGCCTTCCCTGGTGGTCCAGTGGCTAAGACTCCGTGCTCCTAATGAAGGGGACCGGGGTTTGATCCCTAGTCAGGGAACTAAGATCCCACATGCCACACCTAACAATCTTGCATGCCACCACTGAGACCCAGCACAGCCAAATAAATCAATAAAAATAAATAAATATTTTAAAATTTAATTTATTTTATTGTTGGTTGTGCTGGGTCTCCATTGCTGCTCGTGGGCTTTTCCCTAGTTCTTCTGGAGCAGCGGCCTCTCTCCACTGTGGTCTGCAGGCTTCCCCTTGCGGGGGCTTCTCCTCGTGTGGAGCACAGGGTCTAGGTGCATGGGTTTCAGTCGCTGCAGCTCCAGGGCTCAGCAGCTGTGGCACACGGGCTTAGGTGCTCCACAGCATGTGGAATCTTCCCGGACCAGGGATTGAACCTGTGTCCCCTGCATTGGCAGACAGACTCTTATCCACTGCGCCACCAGGAAAGTCCAATAAATAATTTAAAAAAAAAAAAAAGATGCTACAAGGCCAAATGAGGCTGATTGTCAGAAAGCACACAGTGTCATTTTGGCCACATTCTATTGACCAAAGAAAGTCCAAGGTCAGCCCAGAGTTAAGCGAGGGGAAAACAGATTTGACCTCCTGTTGCGAGGAGTGTGTATACCCAAGGCGGTTGAGGATGGGAGGGCTTGTTGTAGCATCTCCACCAGCAACGCACCTGGTGACGCTAGGCTTTCAGGTGTAGCCCTCCTATCGCACCATCCAAAGCCTGGCATTGGACAGACACAGCATTCCACCCACAAGGGCCCTTTCTCTGGTCCAGCATCTGTCCCTGACACATCCCTTTTCAGTCTGCATCACACTAAAAACATCTGTACAGGGCTTTCTCCATTTCCAGAACCGTTGCAGGCACATTTGATAAGTGTAGCAATTTTTTTTAAATTATTTACTTGTAATTGGAGGAAAATTGTTTTACCATGTTGTGTCAGTTTCTGCCATACGTCAACATGCATCAGCCAGAGGTACCTGCACATCCCCTCCCTCTGGGTCCTCCCTCCCATTTTCCACCCCGTCCCCCGCCTCCAGGTGGTCACAGAGCAGTAGATTTGAGTTCCCTGGGTCATACAGCAAGTTTCCACTGGCTGTCTAATTTTATATATGGTTATGTATATGTTTCCAAGCTTGATAAATGTGGTAGTTCTTATGAAGTTGTTACAGATGAGGAAACTGGGGTGTAGCGAGCTTGAAGAATTTGTCCCGGCTCACAGTCAGTCAAGAGTAGAGCTGAGGGTTTTCCCCGGTGGCCCAGCGGTAGAGAATCTGCCTGCCAGTGCAGGAGACACAGGTTCGATCCCTGGTCCTGGAAACTCCTACAGGCTGCAGGGCAACCAAGCCTGTGCACACCACAACTATTGAGTGTCTGCTGTAGAGCCTGGGAGTTGCAACAAGGGAAGAGGGGCACTTATTGCACCACTGCAATGAGAGGCCTGCCGCTACAACTGGAGCGTCGTTCCCGCAGCTAGAGAAAAGCCCTGCAGCAGTGAAGACCCAGCAGGGCCAAAAATCAACAAATAAGTTTTAAAAAAGGCACTGAAATTGTGGATTGCGATCTACTCTCTTGAGCATCCCACTCTCCTGCCTTTTGTGGCTCTGCCTCGGAGGTATCTGGAGGTACCTTCTACCTTGACATCCCTCTCTCCTTCCTTGTCTAACTAATCCCAGGGGGTCAAGCCCAGGGCTTTGAGGGGGATGGTGGCTGGAGCACACATCCCTACCCTCTTCTCTCCCCGGCTACAGCAGCCAGGGAGGCCAGCAGGCAGGGCTTGGCATGAACATCTGAACTCTAGAGTTCCCTGGGGAAGGAGGCAGGTGAGGACTTGATTTGTTTTGGTGCTGTGGGCGACTGTCACCAGGGACCGGCAGGGACAAGGAGTGCTTGCCTGGTCTTGTGCAGGCAAAGCTGTGTAGGAAAGTGCAGGCACATCGGCTCCCCGTGAGGACCGAGCCAGAGGGGATGGAGGGTGGGGCCAGTCTGTGCAGTTCTGGGCACTGGCTGAAGGCCACTGGTTAGCACTGCCCTCACACACACCCCTGTGTATGTGTAGGCGTGCACACACACATGATTTCAATTATATCCTCTTTTTGAGCCCAGCGCTCAGTCCTCTCATAAGGTATGAAGTGAAACCAAATAGGTGCTCATGTGACCAGGCAGCTGAGCCTGTATCCAAGCTCAATCTTGCCCCTGGAAACGTCCACTGGGGACAACACTCCTGTGTTGCTGTCACCAGCTATTTGCCAGAACTCCACAGGGCTTTGATCATGTACAAGAGATCCGTGGTGTAAATTTCTTCATCACTTATAAGCCATCTCCGTTTATCCCTGCATCTCCCTATCGGCCCAGGAAGAGCGTCGAGGTAGAGTGACAGGGAGCCGCAGCCCCTCCAGCTGTGCTTGGTTGCCAGCGGGAGAGGGCTGACTGTCCTTCAGTTCCCATGGCGGGAAGGAGATCCTTCTCTCTGTTTACTTGGCAACTGCAAAATAATCATGTGTTTGGATTCTAGACAGACATGGCAAATTTCCATTGCATATGAACTTTGCTGCTTTCCCACCCAGTATTTTTTTTAATATTTATTTATTTGGCCACACTGGGTCTTCATGGTAGCGTGTAGGATCTTTAGTTTCAACACACAAACTCAGTTGCAGCATGTGGGAATCTAATTCCCTCACTGGTGATGGAACCTAGGCCCCTTGTACTGCGAGTGTGGAGTCTTAGCCACTGGACCACCAGGGAAGTCCTTCCACTCAGGATTAGTCCAGTAGATTTGGTGTGTGTGTGTGTGTGTTTTAAGACTTTTTTTAAATTTAGTTTTTGATCTAGGCCCATGGCAGTGAAAGTACCAAGTTCTAACCACTGGAGCACCAAGGAATTGCCAAGACTTTATTATTTTATTTACCCTGGTTTCGATCACTGGGTTGGGAAGATCCCCTGGAGAAGGGAAAGGCTACCCACTCCAGTATTCTGGTCTGAAGAACTCCATGGACTATACAGTCCATGGGGTCGCAAAGAGATGGACATGACTGAGCATGCATCCAAGGGCTGGCTAGTGTTCAAAGAAAACCAAAGGGAAGGAAATGAGTTCTTCCCACCCCTGCTCCTATGGGAATTGGACTTTATCTCTTCAATTCAGAAATATAAACTCTAAATTGAAGTCTATCTACAACCCAAGTGAGAATTTTCTAGTGCATTGCTTTGTGCTGAAATTAAACCGCAAGTGAACAAGTCTGAGTACCACAAAGTTTACAGATAGTAAAGCAACTTTAACACAATTTACATTTCTCCAGGAACTTGGCTGCACATTAAGACTTTGAATTTCTCCCCACTATGAATATAAATTATTACTATAAATTCTTTATGGTATTTTGATTAGCTTTTATGATATTTTGTTGCTGTTTTATGATATTTAGAGTATAAATAAATGAGAACATATTTTGTTCTGAGTTGTATATAAGTTTGGATAGATAGGAAAGAATAAACAGAGGTCATAAGACAGAAAGTAAAAGGAAATATACACTTGGTGTATATACACTGAAACACAGACATACATTCATACCACAATCACACACCATTTCAAGCATACCTCAGCCTATGGTATTAGCTGAGTCTATCTTGCCTGAAGAATCCCAGGGACGGCGGAGCCTGACGGGCTGCCATCTGTGGGGTCGCACAGAGTCGGACACGACTGAAGCGACTTAGCAGCAGCAGCAGCAGCATTGGTGAATATTAATTTGAGCCAGTATATGGCAAGTGTCCACAAAGCCTGGCAAAGGGAAACCACCAGAAAAAGAACAACTACTAAGAATCTGGGAGGTGAATGAACCAGGGCTCACATAGCTCAAAAAGCCATGGCCAGTGGACCTGTGTTAGGAGAACTGTCAAAGGAAGTCCTGAAAGCAAAGGGAATTACACCCAGTGGGTACTCAGGCCTACAAGAAGAAAGGAAGAGCTCTGGAAATGGTAAAACACCAATTTCATTTTCAGCATTTTTGATAGATAATTGATTATTCAGAGAAAACAAAATAGTGATGAACTGTAGCGTGTTAAACACATGCAGAAGTAAAGTGTACAATAATGCTGATATAAAGGACAGGAAGGGAAAATGAAAGTGTACAGGCTCCACATTACATGTTACGTGGCATGCCGTCATTTCAAAGTAGATTATGATAAACTAAAGATGAATATTACGAACTTTAGAACAGCCATTTTCAAAATAACCCAAAGAAATGCAGCCAATAAGCCAATAGAGGAGATAAATACGAAAGGAAAAAAGAACAAAGAACAGACGAAACTAATAGAAAACATTCAGTGATCTTGTGGGTATAAGCCCAATCATATCAATAATTATATTACTTGTAAATGTACTAAATACTCTGAAAGACAGAGACTGACAAGCTGAATTAAAAAAAAGCAAGACCAGTCATATATTATTTAGGAATGAAAAAAGTTAACCATGTAAACATTTATAATAAAAAAGCTAGAGTGGCTATATTAATGCCAAACAAGATAGACCTCAGGACAAGGAATATAATCAGAAACAAACAGGAACATTTTATCATGATAAGGCGGTCAACGTATCAATAAACAGAACAATTGTAAAAGCACATACATCAAATAAAAGAGCTTCAAACTACACGAAACAAGAACTGACAAAACTGAAAAAAGAAATAGATAAATTCAAACCTGTTTTGGAAATGTCAGGCCCTTTCTTCTAAGGATAAATATACACCTTCCTTATGATGCAGCAATTCCACCTCTAGAGATTGACCCAAGAGAAATAAAAATATTTACACAAAGGGGTTTGTACAACAATGTTCATAGCAGATCTACTCATAGTTCATAATAGCTGGAAACTGGAGACCTAAATGTCCATCAATAGGAGAATGGATAAATAATGTGTATATGCATACAGTGGAATAAGAAATACGAGAAAAAAGAACAAACCCCTAGAGCACATAATCACAAAGAACACAGACTGCATGATCACATTTTCATGAAGTTGGAGAGCAACCAAAGCTAATTTTTATCGGAAGAAAACAATAGTGGTTGTGTCTAGAGGCAATGGCGGATTGACTGGAAAGGTGATGGAAATGCCCGTATTTTGACGGGGTGTCGGTTACATAGGTATGTGCAGTTTCAGAACTGTATACTAAAACTATGCATTTCACTCCAATTAAAAATAAACAAAAAATGTAAAAATCTATGTATTTCAGTATATACATAGATACATATGTAAGTTATTCCTCAATTTAAAATATGGGATGGCAAAAGCAATCAGTATAATTCGCACTAACAGAGGGAAAAGAGAGACCTAGTAATTGGATTATCTCAATAATGCATTTGAAAAAAATTTAAAATTCAACACCCATTTATGATTTTTAAAATTTTTAGCAAACTGGAAATGGAGGGGAATTTCCTTAATCTGATAAAGTACAGCTGCTAAAAAATAAAGTCAGTAACAAATATCATTCTGAGTGGCAAAATGTTGAAAACTTTCCTCCTGAGACTAAGAAAAAGATAAAGATGCCAGCTGTCATGACTACTATTCAACACTAAACTGGATATCCTAACCATATCAATTAGCAAGAAAAAGCCATAAAATGCATAAAGATTAGAAAGTCATTATTGTCTAGCAAAATGATTGTACACATAAAAAATCCAGAATAATCTAAAAACTACTAAAATTAATTAGTGAATTTAGTGACATCTCTAGATACAAAGTCACTTCAACAGACTGTTGTGTTTCTGTGAGTCAGCAAGAAACAAAATAAGAAATAAAAATTTTAAAACAGCATAATTTACAATAACATCCCAAGGCACAAAACACTTAGGAAAAAATCCTAAGGGAAAATGTGCACATATCTATACTGAAAATTATGAAACATTACTGAGAAATTAACAAACTCAAATAAATGGAACTACATACAAAGATATACTCAGAAACACTATAGATAGGAAATTCCCTGGTGGTCCAGAGGTTAGGACTCCCTGCTTCCACTGCAGGGGTTATGGGTTGATCCCTGGTTGAGGAACTAAGATGGGACCAGGCACTTGGCAAGGCCAAATTTTGATTTATAGATAAACTGAAGTAGAATGCTAAAAATAACACACAGGCAGGCAGAAAAGGTGGAGGATGTGGGGATTAGGGGCAGCAGGGAAGAACTGGGCTTCTCAGGTGGTGCTAGTGGTAAAGAACCTGCCTGCCAGTGCAGAAGATGCAGGTTCGATCCCTGGGTTGGAAGATCCCCTGGAGAAGGAAATGGCAACCCACTCCAGTATTCTTGCCTGGGAACTCCCATGGACAGAGGAGCCTGCCGGGGCTACAGTCCGTGGTGGCAGGAAAGAGTCAGACATGACTTAGCAACTAAATAACAAGTATGACCACAGTGGCTAAGACTCTGAGCTTAGCAGGAAGTCTGGTTCAATCCCCCATTGGGGAACTAGATCCCACATGCTGCAATTAAGTAGCTCACATGTTGCAAGTAAGAAATTGTGTTCTGCAGCTAAAAGATACCACATGCAGTAAGAAGATCAAATATTCCACATGCCACAACTAAGACCCTGCACAGTGAAATAAATATTTTTTAAAACATACGCATGCGTGTGTGCTAAGTCGTGTTTGACTCTTTGTGACCCTACAGACTGTAGCCCGCCAGGCTCTTCTCTCCATGGGATTTTCCAGGCAAGAATACTGGAGAGGGTTGCCATCCTCCTGCAGGGTATTTTCTTGACCCAGGGATCAAACCCACATCTCTTACGTCTCTTGCAGGTGGGTTCTTTACCATTAGTGCCACTTGGGAATCTGCTTGGCTTTACTAATGTACCGTTATCTTCCACTGTGCCTGGTAGCCTCCAGGCCAAGACTCTATTTAACTCTTAGAGGAAAAAAACCCTCTGGTCTTTTGCCAAGAATGAGGGGCAGCATGTGGTTGAAAAGTGTGTGGAACAGAATTTTCTTAAACGTATTTCTATCAAGCCTCATTATAGAGGTACATAATGCCAAACATTCCTAACCCCTTTGAAGCTTCTATAGTATAAATTAGTTTGGTTGTTGCCTCCTTACTAAAAGTTCATATGCAGCTATCTGGAGATGTTAAATCAGTTTCTTCTTATCCTTCTGATTTCAGTTTGCAGAACTGTGTTGCTATGATCTCTAATCCTCTTTCCCTCAACTTGGTGGGTTTATGCTTTCAAAAAATCCCTTTATTATCTATCGTAGTGGTTTTTTAAGAGGGAATATAAATAAATGCATGTGTTCAGCCTATCATCCTTATCCAGAAGCCTATGAGAAATGTTTAGTCTAGTGGTTTTCATTTTACTGTTGTTCCTTTAAAAGTGTAAGAGGCGCCTTCCTGGTCATCTGGACGCTGGTAAGTACTGCCATATGGGCTCAGTGCCCCATTCATATTGATGATTATTTACCCATCTCCTGAAACGTCATATTTTAACTAACTTCTACCACAATGTTTCTCAAACTAGAGAACAGGGCTTTTCTATATATATGTAGAAAAGTATCCTCACACTTTAAAAATGACTATCAGTGATATGGACCTGGGCTTCCCAGGTGACGCTAGTGGTAAAGAACCAGCCTGCCAATGCAGGAGACATAAGAGACGTGGGTTTGATCCCTGGGTCAGGAAGATCCCCTGGAGGAGGACATGGGAACCCACTCCAGTATTCTTGCTTGGGGAATCCCATGGACAGAGGACCCTGGTGGACTACAGTCCCTAGCGTTGCAAAGAGTCAGACATGACTGAAACAACTTAAGCACACACGCACAATATGGAACCTCTGAAATCTTTAAGCCGAAGAGAGGTTATGTTTAGAGCGCCATCTAAGTCACATTGGCAGTTAGCTGAGCAAAAGTTGAATTTGAGAGGACAAGATGGAAGGCAGACAGATGATTAGAAAAGAGTTGTAACCCAATGTTGTCCGCTTGTAGTAGGGGCGGGGAGATGAGCACAGATTTGAAAAATATTTAGGATCCAGATGATAGTAAATGGATAGTAAAGAGAGGGACTTCCCTGGTGATCCAGGGATTAAGACTCCCAGCTGCCAATGCAACAGACCCAGGTTCTATCCCTGGTCAGGGAACTAGACTCCACATAATCCAGCTAAGAGTTCCCCATTCCACTAACAGTTTGTGAGCCACAACTAAAGATCCCACATGCCGCAACTAAGGCCTGGCACAGACAAATAAATATAAATAAATAAATCTTTAAAAAACAACTTATTTTTAAAAACAAGGCTCTCCTCCCTTAAAAACAAGATAGCACATGGATTCAATTTGGATTCCAAACTAACAACAACAAAGAAAATCATAGTGAACTGTGTTAAGCATCATAGACAGGAAAATAGTAAATCACTGATTTATTTTGGAACAGTTAATTCATTATAATAAATACAGTATTATGGCAGCACAATTGAGGTTAATGATGAAATCACTTTTAAGTTTCACAATTTTAACACTTTTGCTTCCTATTATTCCCAGGACCCATTATAATTGTGCAAAATTTTATCAACTGTGCTGTCATACAAACAGACAAATTATCTATTGTTAAGACTAGTTTCTCATTTCTGACAAAATAACATTTGTTTTCTCAAGAAGCTGACATTTTCCAAGGGATTGAAACAAAAAAAACATAGAAAAAGAAACATTTTACATCTTGAAAAGCATTAGGCACTAATTGTTTGAATCACAAATGCTAATCCATGCTCTGACTGACCCAGAACATCCCAGCTGATATTCAAAATTTTGTCATCAACTGAATTTTCTTTTTGCAAGCTCAGTTTCTACTCAGCTTCAATTCAGTGCATAAATTTCTCTTCTTATAAATTCTTGAATTAAAACTGGAACAATTTTCATCATGGCTTTTTTCATAAAATAATAATTAATCATCTAAAAATGGTTTTGATTGAAATAACAAAAACTAGCTTCTGGTACATAATTAGAACATCTGATAAATTTTGATTAGGAACTTGCTTGAAATTCATGCCATTTCAGATACTGAAAAATAAATTGATTTTAGTTAAAAAAATTTTTTTACCAAGATGCTTATAAAAGTTGTTTCAGAATGAAGAGCACTCGAAGTTTGATCTCTCAGTTCTGTAGAACATAATCTTAGGTGAAAAGTATGTATATATACTCTTCAAGATTTTAATTCAACTAAACAACATATTTCTAAGCTATCTAATGAATATATTTCACATGTAGACAAAAGAAAAAATTAACATTTTATTATGGAAAATTTCAAACATACGCAAAAGTAGAAAGGATAGTGCAGTGAGCTAGCATGCAGCTCATATTAATAATAATTAATATAAGTACTAATACAATATAATAGAAAAATTGTCAACTCTTAGCCAATCTTGTTTCATCTGTAGTCTTTATCTCCTTCCCACTAGGGCCCACATGCAACTATTTTAAGCAGATCTCACGCATCACTATCGTTTCATCTGCCGACATTTCAGTATGCATTACAAGAGGTAAGCACTTTTTAAAATAATATTTTAAAGACTTTAAAAACTCTTGAAAATAATAAGTGTAATATTATTACACCTAAAAGAGTTAAGAATTTCTTAGATTCACCAAATATCCAGTTTGTATTCAAATTTCCCTGATTCAAACAATTTAATTGTAGAATAACAAACCAACAGAAAAACCAGCATTAAGTTAAAAATCATTGCAGGGGATAAATTTCCAATATGACAGCCCAAGAAATTCCACAGACCCACTCTGCAGTGGAACTGGTGAAAAGTATAAGAAAATAACCATTGAGACTTCCCTGGTGGTCCAGTGGCTAAGACTCCACACTCCCAATGCAGGGGGCCCTGGTCAGGAAGCTAGATCCCACATGTTACAACTAAGACCTTCACATGCTGCAACTGAAGATCTGGCATGCCCAACCAAGACCTGGAGCATCCAAATAAATAAATGAAAAAAGAATTTTTTAAGAGATAACCATTCGAAGTATCTGGAAATGGTCCTAAAAATATACAGAAACATCTATTGGAGAAAATCTACTAAAAGTTGATGAGTCTTTGAGCCAGAATTGCTCTCTCTCTCTCTCTCTCCGTCCCTACTCCCAGCCCAGTGGAGACAAAAAGTCCACTCCAGATTGGCACAACCAAGTGCACAGGGCTCACTCTCCCATCAGTTCCCTGTCAGAGGGTTCTTTCTAGGAGGATGAATGCATTGACATTTCCCATCCTGCCCTAAGTCCCTGCTTCTGAGGCTAAGCTATGGACTCTCTTCTGCTCAGCCCTCCCATTCATGGAGCATGAGGCTCTACTTTGGGCGTGATATCAATGAGGATTCTGGGGCCTTGGTCATCCCTGCCCCAGCTCCTAAAGTGGTGGTTCCATGCCAGGAGAGGCAAGCAGAGAAGACCCAAAGCTATGGGCTGTCTTCTGCCACTTGGTCAATTCTTACAAAGGGGTATCACTCAGAGAGAAATACATCATTGTCCCCACCCACAGCTGGAGTCCAGGCTCAGAGAGTTTGCCTAGGGACAGAAGCAGACTATAAAACAGACAGGTCTAATCTCTTCCCAAAGGAACTGACCTTATCTGCAACAGAGTGGAGAAGTTCAAGCCTAAGGATGCTCTCAAAACAGAAGGATGGGACTTCCCTGGTGGCCAGTGGCTAAGACTCCGTGGTCCCAATGCAGGGGTCCCAGGTTCGATCCCTGGTCAGGGAGCTAGATTCCACATGCCCCAACTAAGACCTGGTGTGGACAAATAATAATAAATAAGTAAATATATATATATATATATTTAAAAAACAACAACAACAGAAGGCTGTGTTGAAAGGCAACTGGAAGAAGGGTGTAGATTCCATGAAGATCAGGCTAACGCATAAGCCAGCTAGTTTGCAGGAGAGAATCAGGGAGAGAAACAGGAGACAGTAACCTCAGGAGCTGTTCCTACAAAGGAGCCCGAGTCTGTAGAGCAATTTATGTGCCAGGGCATTGTTGAAAGCAACAGATCAACTGGCAATTAACGCATCTTGACAGCTGCATGTGGTCAGGGGAAGAGATGAAGATGATCTGGCCCAAGTCACGGCTAACCCAGGGTGACAGTGGGCAGACCCGAAACCGCACTTCCCTGTGCATCAGAGGTTAACACTTCAGGGACCACAAAGACCAGTGGGAAAGAAAAAAAGCTTCAGAAGTGTGAGGAGGTAGAGGAGATGTGAACTAAGACATTCTAGCAGGGGATGTGGTGGGTGAGAAGACCCTGCTTTCACTGGCTGAGAGGGTGGGAGGTTCTTGGAGGAAAAACCCAAGGGGTCGTGGAGGTGGGCTTTCCCTGGCCAGGTCATCTGGGAGGGCTTAGGAGGCCCTGTCTCTGTGGATGGATGTCCTGCAGGGTGGCCATGGGCCAAGCAGGTGTGGAGTACAACCCTTCTGGTAGGTCCTAGCTAATGAGAGAAGAGTGGACATCCATTTCTTGATCCCCAGGCCTGACCTCACCCCTAAACGGTGACTTTGCTTAGAACAGCATTCACGGACTTTGCGGGTAGTGAGACATGAAGGGATAAAAGGAGTACGAAAAGAAAATGGTAAAAGACCAAGTGAAATGTGGCATCTCAAAAAAAAAGAGAAAGAAAGAAATGTGACATCTCCCAAGGTCCTGTGACATCGGGTTACTTCTCAGTGTCTTCATCTGCAAAGTGGGGAGAAAGCGGTGGGTGAGGAGGGAGGCTTCATTAAAATGAGCCAGCCAGTCACTAAACAAACAAGGGAGCTACAATAAGCCTGGGGGGAGTGAGGGCGGGGGACCTGTACCCAGAGTTGCTACAACTCTAATTAAAATGTCCAGTTTCCAACAGAAATAGATGAGACAAGCAAATAAGCAGGTGTAAAAAACTAATAAACAGAAACCTCAGTTAAATAGAGTCAGGAGACAGAAGGGGGAGCTTTCATGCCCAGCGAGGGCAGCAGAGCCCAACAGGAAGAAGAAAGATACCACTTTCTTCCTGGCAAGGACTCAGCCAGTGAAAAGCCTTGGATTCTTTGTTTACAGTAGCCTCCCAGATCCTGTTTCCTCTGTAAAAGCCATTTCCTTCCCTTGCCCGTGGGACCTGCACGTGGTCTTTAGTTATAGATCCAGAAATTCCAATTCTCTGTTGAGCCCAATGTTCCTTTTTTTTTTTTGGCTGTGCCAAGTGGCTTGCAGGGATGTTAGTTCCCTGACCAGGGGTTAAACCTGGTCCCTATACAGTGGAAGCATGGAGTCCTAACCACTGGACCACCAGGGAAGATAAATATATTTATATATAACTTGTATCTGGACACACCTTTCCTCCAGCTACGAAATACAAAACAGGAATCTGTATGGGGCTAAAACTGACTGCATGCAGATGTAGAGAACGGACTTGTAGACACAGCAGGGGAAGGACGAATTGAGAGAGTAGCAGTAACGTATATACACTAAGTGTAAAATGTAAAGAGGGCTTCCCAGGTGGTTCAGTGGTAAAGAACCTGCCTGCCTGCCACTGCAAGAAACGGAGGAAACGAGAGTTTGATCCCCAGATGGGGAAGATTCCCTGGAAGAGGAAATGGCAACCACTCCAGTATTCTTGCCTGGGAAATCCCAAAGACAGAGGAGCTTGGCAGGCTACAGTCCATGGGGTTGCAAGTCAGACACGACTGAGTGACTGAGCTCTTGTGTAAAATAGGTGCCTAGTGATAAGTTTCTATATAACACAGGAGCCCAGCCTGGTGCCCTGTGATAACCTAGAGGGTTGAGACAGGGGAAAGGCAGGGAGGCTCAAAAGGGAGAGAATGTATATATATGATTATGACTGACTCACACTGTTGTATGGCAGAAACTAGCACAACATTGTAAAGCAATTTTCCTCCAATTAAAAAATAAATTAAAAAAATAAAAACAACTGCATGCATGCATGCACAGTTGGGGCAAATTCTGGACCCAAACGATACAAAGAGACCAAAAAACCCAAGTGCCACTTTTAAAGACAGGATGGCTAACCCTAACCCTGCACACACCACCACCCAAGGGGTGGGCAAACCACCCAAGCCACCACCCCTCTAGCCCACCCCCTGGACACACCCCTGCCCTCACCCAAGCTTGCCCCTCCTCGAGGATCAAGCAAGCAAGAGTTCCTTCTGGCTCCCAGTAGAGCCTTGCCTGAATTTCTTATCTGGCTTCTGATCAATTTCTATTGATTAAAGAGGCCAAGAACCCTGAGCAGTAACAGTTCCTTGTGCTATACAGTAGGTCAAATAAAACCAGTTTTGCTGTTGAAATAGCGGCCATCTGTTTGTTTCAGGTCCACACGAGAAAGAACGACTGTTAAACCAGAAAAAGGCAGTCAGCAGAAACTACCTTGTGGGAGTGGCCAGATGCTGGATTTAACAAACAGCTAAAAGGAGCCCTGAAGATGACACTTTTAATTTTCTTCAGAATTCAAATTCGGAGGCAGATGCAGCAGGACTAGAACTGGAAAACGTCTGCTCCATTGTTCCACTGGGAATGACGCAGGCCCTGGTGGCCTCCGTGGGACAGTTTCAGAGGGGAGGTAGGTAAAGAAACCAGATTCAGAGAGAAATGGTCACAGCGTGGTTGTCCCAAGAAGGAGGATGAGAAGGAAAGGGTAGTTAAGAAGGGTGTCAACTCAACAGAGGTTTTGTTTGACTTTGTTTTGCTTTTTAGGATGAGCTCTTTGGGATATATTCATAGCCCAGGGGCCTTCCTAGGTGGCAACGGTGGTGAAGAATCCACCTGCCAATGCAGGAGACACAAGAGACGAGGGTTCGATCCCTGGGTTGGGAAGATCCCCAGGAGTAGGAAATGGCAACCCACTCCAGTATTCTTGCCTGGAAAATCCCATGGACAGAGCAGGACAGAGCAGCCTGAGGGCTATAGTCCATGGGGTCACAAAAGAGACGGACACAACTGAGCGGCTGAGCACACACGCATAGGCTGGGCCCTATAGATCAGGAAGGGATGGCTGCCAAAGGGCGACCCAAAGAGGTGGGAGTACACAGCAGAGAGGCCGGCTTTTACAGGAGGAGAGCCTGGGCAGGTGCAGGGGAAGAGGCATGGACATTAACACGCTGGGAGCCCTCGCCGGGTGAATCTCATTTCTGCACACATTAGCAGAGGCACTAACTGCCTTTTGTCCCAGACTATCTTTCCAAGAATGTTGGTATATAGCAAACTGTCTGGAAGATAAAGATAATACCCCCATCTGGAGCAGAGGACAAATTTTCTTACTTCCAGCCTAAGTTTTTTTTTTTTTCTCTTTAAACAAAGTCTTTTGGCAGTGCCCTGCAACATGTGAGATCTTCATTCCCTGATCAGGGATTGAACTCGAGTCCCCTGCATTGGAAGATCAGAGTCTTAACTTCTGCACCACCAGAGAAGTCCCTCCAGTATAATTTTTAATGCCTGCCTCAAGGGCAATGGCAGGTTTGCTTGAAGCCCATTGTAAAATATTCTGGTTTCCCTTGTTCAAGGTTCCTCAGCCGTGCAGCAAACCCGCTGTGTGGCCCCTTTTGGGTCCCTCTGCCTCATCTTCGTGGGGTCTGAGGAGCAAGGAGGCACCACCATGAAGTTCACGTTGCTCATTGTGCCACCAGTAATCAAGACATTCATCTCCGACCCCAGAGTCTCACATCTTCTGCCAGCATCCATAAAACTGTAGCAGGCTGAGCTGTTAGCCCAATCACAGGGTAAACCTCAGACCCTTCACGTTCTGGCCAGGAGGTGCCTTTGTAATTATGGGCCTGGGAAATTGAAGCTCCCCTCTCGGAGGTATGGCAGGGAGAAAGGAGGCTTGAGGTGACGTCTTGGAATCCCTGTTGGGCAGGATGGAAGCTGGAGCTAACCGAAGATGGGGAAATGGCTGGTGTGGCGACCCCAGCTGATGCCTAGTGTGTACCATTCTACTCTGGAATGAAACAGTCCCCGGCCAGCAGCTCCCAGCCAGGCCAGGGAGCGGGCAGTGTGGGGGAGGGGATGCACAGGCCGATCAGAGTGTGAATCCAGGTCAGAGTTCTGCTGGGCGGAAAGCCAGGAACACAGGAGAATCTGGGTTACGATGAGAGTAGCTCTCAGATTATGACCCCCAGGGGCCTGGCTGGAAAGGAAAGAAATCTTCAGGGAGAGAACTGATGTGCCGGGAGCAGTGGAGGGGGAGAACACAGGAGGCTGCAGCCAGGAAAGAGAACCCCATGTGGTGGATAGGAAGCTCTGGTCTTAGTGGGGTATTACCTTTTTAAAATATATGTATATATTTATTTATTTGGCTGTGCAGGATCTTAGTGGCAGCATGCAGAATCTTTTTAGTTTTGGTACTGGGGACCTTTAGGTGTGGTATGTGGGATCTAGTTCCCTGACCAGGGATCAAACCTGGGCCCCCTACATTGGAAGCTCAGGATCTTAGCCACTGGACCACCAGGGAAGTCTTGAGGTATTTGTCTTTTAGGCACTGGAGATGGACCCAAATCCTTAATGCGGATGTGCTTGTGTGCGTGTTAAGTCACTTCGGTGGTGTCTGACTCTTCACGACCCTATGGATTGTAGCCTTCCAGGCGCCTCTGTCCATGGGATTCTCCTGGCAAAAGTCCTGGAGTGGGTTGCCATGCCCTCCTCCAGGGGATCTTCCCCACCGGGGGATCAAATCCCAGTCTCCTGCATTGCAGTTGAACTCTTTACCTGCCAAGCCACAGGGGCTGGGGGTAGGTTTGGGACTTAGGGACTTAGAGAGAGGTCTGATGTTTTAGCAACCCCTGAGGAAATGGGAGAAGGTGCTGATCAAGGGATAAGTAACAGAGACAGGCATTTGGGGGGTGGAAAACGGTAAAGATTAAAAGACTTGAAATCATCCATTTAACAGGTCCGACAGGAGGGTAGCCAGGGGCAGCATTTTTTAAATAATGTGAACTGAGCCTGAAGGACCTGCTCCTGCCCGAGAGCAGAGGCTACACGAAGTTTTCCCAGAAGCCTTGCAATTAGACAGATTCTTATTGCTGCACCCAGCCTTATCCTTTACATGAGGACTGGGGTGGGGTTGGGGGTGGGTGGATTGCAGGTGCCTGACATCCTTGCATTTGCTGACAGTTCAGGGTTTAGGGTATTTCACAGGTTTCTGGGGCCAGGATGATGTCCATTGGAGAATACAGTGTCTCATCCACCGCTCACCCCTGGAAAGGCTCTGCTTCCGGCGCACGGGTGCCCGCGCTTCCCCGGGCCTTCCTGGGGACACCTGAGCGTCTGCTACACCTTTCAGGTGTCTCTGGGTTGCAGATCTCCAGGTTGCCCCGGGTTTGTAACAGGGACTCATTGTGACTGAGGGCTCTGGCCAGTCACCAAATGAGAGAGACGGACAACCTCAGCTCTCCTGCCCTTCCCATCCCGGGCAGGCCCCCTGCCTCACCCCCTCCAATTTCACCCGGGGTCTGAGCGGTCGGGGTTTAACCCTCCATGCTCCCCACCCCTCCCACGGGCCTCGGGTTCCTGGAAGCCGCGGGCCCCGGGGGGACCCCGAGGGCGCAGTGCGCGGCCCAGGCGGCAGGTGGCGGCGTCTCCCCGTGCCCCGCGGCCCCACAGAGCCCCCAGACCGCGCGCACGCCCGCCCTTGACGGTACCGGGAAGCGCCCTGCCCAACACCGGCTCGCGGCGTCTCTGGGCTGGGCCGTCCAAGTCCGGAGGACAGAGGGTAGCGCCTGAGAGGCGCGGGCAGCTCTGGGTGCCGGCGCGACACTCTCGCCTCCGGGACTCGCCGCGCAGCCCCCAAGCGTGCGGCGGCGTCCGGAGGCCGGGAGCCGGCAGAGGGAGAGAGGCGGGGCGGGGAGGCGCGGCGGGGCCGGGCGGGGCCGGACGGCCGACTCCGGGAGTCCAGCCCGGAGCACCCAGGCCTCTCCTCTCCGCCCGGGTCGGCTGCCGACGGGACGCCCTCGGGCCGAGGCTGCATGGGGCTCCAGCGTGGCCGGCTCTTCTGGCCGCTGCTCCTGCTCGCGGCTGCCTGCTCCGGGATCCTGGTCGCCCTGTACTCGGCGGTGGAGTTGCACCTGGGGCCCCGCACCGGAGCCAGGTAGGAGCTGCCGCGCGGGACCTGTCCGGAGGGCGTAGGGGACGCGCCGGGCGCCCAGCCCGGGGCCGGGGTCCCCTCTGGGGAGGCTTGCCGCGGGGACTCGGGCTGCGGCCCTTTGTACCCAGAGCCTCCACCCCGGCGTTAAACTCGTGCTGCCGGGGGTCCCACAGCTGCTGCTGGATCCAAGAGGAGCTTCGCCCCTTGCGCGCCGGAGATCCACTCCCGACAGCTTTCTGCTGACTTCCCTCCAGCCCTGATTAGAAACCCTTTCATTTGTTCAACTTTGGCTTGGACATCGGAGTCAGATAAAATCAGTCCTGGCTTTCCACGAATTGTCCCTCGCTAACGTCACATTTCTCAGATTCTACTTTGGGGGCAGGGACCCAAGTCTCCCAGATCCAGCGTTGCGCGCGGCTCCTCAGTCCGGCGGCGGCAGGTCGCGCCTCTCCGGCTCCCTGTGGTCCCTGCCCTCCCCGCGCTCGGCTCGCTTCTCTCCTCCAGCTCTGTTCCATTGTTTATTTTGATAAGGCCCGTCTGGTCGCGATCCGGTGAAGAGGTGGACCGGGGCCCACCATGGGCTCCATCCAAGTTTCCCTCCCTGAGCTGCTCCTTCTGCACTCCGCTCCCTCTCGCTGACCCTGGGCACCTTCCTTTCATTTGTGCCCCAGGAGGAGAAACCTGAGAGCCTGCCTTTGGTAGGTCAAGGTTCCAGTTACTGAAGAAACCTTAAAAGGGATTTAGCTTTACTTCCAGAAGGTGGACCGAGCTGTGCCCAGCGTCTGGATTTGTGAGGCCCCACGGGTACCTACAGCCTGGTGCAGAGGCCTCTGGGCCCTGGCTTTCCCTTCCCAGTGCTTTTCCACCCACACAGTCCTCACTAAAGGGAATGAAGTCAGAATTAGTGTCTGCTCTCAGGAATGGGGCTCTCCAGGTGGTTCAGTGGTAAAGAATCTGCCTGCCAAGCAGGAGACCCAGGTTCAATCCCTGGATCAGGAAGATCCCCTGGAGAAGGAAATGGCAACCCACTCCAGTATCCTTGCCTGGGAAATCCCAAGGACAGAGGAGCCTGGCGGACTATAGTCTATGGAGTCGCAAAAGAGTCAGACACTCAGACAGGACTTAGCGACTAAAACACAAAACCAAAAACATTCAGGAAACAAAGTCAAAGGGCACCCAATGTTGCAAAACAATATGAAACACGCTTGCCATTGATTATGCATCCCCTCCCTTTAGAACCAAAGGTGCTCTAGCTGGCAACACCTGAAGTTTACTTTGCCTCCTTGGAGTCAGACATTGCATAAGGAGAAGGACTGAAAAGGACTGAGGGTATTAAGAAAGCAGATCCATATCAGTTTTCTGTAAAGATGTTTTGAAACACATTTATTTGAACATCCTTCAAAAGTTACTAATACCACTATACATATGAGGTTGACTGAACATCCATTATACCTCAACAAAGCTTTTTAAAAAGACCTTTCATGTTTTAAAAATCTAGTACAATCTGTCCATATCCTTGATGTTTTGGTGATGTTTGCATTTTAGCTAAACTCCAGGGGCCAGGTCCAGACTCAGCCTCCTTAGGAGCTGGACAAGCAGAGGGACAGGTGGGATGGAAATCTGAGCAGGGCAAGCAAGCTATGTGACCCCCCTCACCTGGGAATCAAAAGCAGCCCTCCCGGGCTACAGTGGGGAGTCCAGGGGAAGTCGAGTGCTGGGACCAGGCCTGGCACACCGGAGATGGGAGATGAGGCTCTCCTTGCAGGTTAGAGGGTGGAATCGATCCAATCAGTAGTTCCCGGGCTTGGAATTTCTAGACTTGTTTTAGAGCCGGTTGCCATTTCCTCCTCCAGGGGATCTTCCTGACCAAACCCATTGTCTCCTGCATTGCAGGTGGATTCTTTACCACTGAGCCATTGGGGAAGCCTTATTCCCAGGGTGGTGTCTAAAAGCCTTTGGATTCGGCGGGGGCGGGGGTGTTGGGGGAGTCTCTTGAACAGAAGGGGTGCTCTGGAGAGGAGCTGGCCTTCCTGAGACCTGAGCGATTCAAGGCTCCCTCCTGTTTCTTTTCTGCTCATTCAGCAGTTCCTCCGTCAGGTTCCAAGCCTGGCTGCATGTTAGGATCACTGGGGAGGAACGGATGACAGTGGGGGGAGGGGGTCCTGGAGACCCAGAACCATCCGATCAGAATTCTGGTGTTTTTCAAAAGTTCCCTGGGGGTTCCTGAAGGCCACCTGGGCTGAGCACCACAGTCTCAGTTCCTCCTCTGAGAGGAGCTACAGGGTTTTGTGGTTGGCTGATCTGGGTTGAGTGGAGGAAAGGATCGCCCTGCTTTTTCTGGCCTGCTCTTCCAAAGTCTTTCACAACCCTGAAGGCAGGTGGGTCCAGACGCCCTTGTGGCTCAAACGGTCTTGGTGCCTAGAAGGAAGTCACTGGAAGCCTTTGTTTCCTTCGAAACTGCTGATCTCAGATCCTCCCCACCTGCTCCCTCCGGGTTGTAGGGGAGGTGGGAGGAGTCTGGGAGTAGCCTGACCACCCTCTTGAATGGATAGGGGCTCCTGTTCCCTCTTGTTTGCCCTCTGCCCAGGTGGCTCAGTGGTACAGAATGTTACTGCTAATACAGGAGCTGCAGGTTTGATTCCTGGGTCAGGAAGATCCCCTGGAGGAAGAAATGGCAACCCACTCCAGTATTCTTGCCTGGAAAATCCCGTGGACAGAGGGGCCTGATATGCTACATACAGTCCATAGGGTCGCAAAGAGTCAGACACAACTAAGCGCGTGCGCGCGCGCACACACACACACACACACACACACACACATTGGTGCAGGGACCACCTAGCACCTGGAAGGTGGGTGTGGGGCAGTAACCTAGACCCTTACCTCCCTCCAGAAGGGTCAGTGTCGTTGAGGCCTGTCACAGGGTCCCTTCCCTTTGCCCTTTAGGTAGCAATAGCTAATATTTAGAAGACACTTCTTACATAACATAACACAGACTCTGTTTGAAGGCTCCTGACAAGAATGCATGCAGGGCTTTACTGGGGGCCCTGCCACGGCAACAGGAAGCAAACCCAATGCCAGGTTTTCTTGCTTGCTCCCTGGGGTTGAGGGGGGCTCGGTGAGTTGGTTCCTTCTACAGGGTGACAGTAGGGATGGGTCCAGGGGGTCAGGCCAGAGAGGTGGCTTAGGTGGCCTGCCCACCCCCTTAGTGGCGCCTTGTGCCAGCTGAACCTGCATACCTGCTTCTCCTCAGAGTTTGGTCTTCCTGTATCTCTTTGTTCATAATTTGCACCAGCTGCTGCATGTACTTAGCTACTTTTAGTCCCTTGCAGTTTATTTTGCGTTTTGTTGCTCGAGGAGATGTTTGTCCAAGTGCAAGCACTGCAGCAAAGGGTCCCAGGCCTCAAATCTGACCATCTTCATACCTGCATGATCATCCTTGCTGAACAGACACAGACACTGAGCTTCTAAGAAGTTCAGTGGCTTCCAGAGATCCTGGAACCCAAACCCATGGAGTTGGGCTTTGGCCCCACCCCTTTCGCCAGGTGAAGGGGGCCCAGGGCACCCGGGATCTAACACTTGTTTCTGGGGCCTTAACAGGGAGACCGCTTAGGTGGTCACGAGCCCAGGGAGCTGGCAATCTTCCCTATTTTATGTTTTCATCTCTTAACTACCATCTCACTGTTCCAATACATTCCACATTTCAGCCACTTGCCAAGGGGCTAGGCAGAACATAATAAGGTGATAATATTTTGTGCCCAAAGAGAAAGAGATGAGCAAGAAGCAAAGCATAGGGGAAAAAATAAAAAATCAGACCCTGATGGATGGTCAGCCTCCAGAGTTACCAGACGAGCACGCTCCGGGGGCAGGTCAGACCCCAGCTTTACTTCCGCCTTCTCCCCCAGGAACACCACGTCATCGTCGCAAGCTTTCTTTGGACCCAAGGCATCGAATTCTAGGACAAGAAAGGTACAGTGGTGGGCTACCCTGTGGCTGGGTACGAGGGGAAAGAAAAATGGGAATGAGAACATTCTTGTGAGCCTGCTGTGCGGGAGCTCTCTGGAAATCCCCCTCCCTCCTCTCCCCCCACCCCCCACATCCCCCTCCCCACCCGGAGAATGGAGCACAGAACTGAGGGGCCAGCCAGCCAGAGCTCTTCAGACCTGACCACTGAGGTCCCTGCACCCCAACAGCAGAGAAACATGGCTCCATTTTTACTCCTTGGGGTATAACCAGCAGAAAAGTTCTTGCAAATCTTGATTTATCTTTAAAAGTTCTCTGACTTTTACATTCTACACCTCAAAATGTCGTTACTGTAAAATTCACATTTAAACTGTTACATGCATGCGTGCTAAGTCACTTCAGTCGTGTCCGACTGTTTGCAACCCTATGGACTGTAGCCCTCTATCCATGGGATTCTCCAGGCAAGAATACTGGAGTGGGTTGCCATGCCCTCCTCCAGGGGATCTTCCAGACCCAGGGATCAAACCCGAATCTCTTACATCTCCTGCATTGGCAGGAGGGTTCTTTTTTTTTTTCATCATTTCCATCTTTCTAAATTCCATATATATGTGTTAGTATACTGTATTGGTGTTTTTCTTTCTGGCTTACTTCACTCTATAATCGGCTCCAGTTTCATCCATCTCATTAGAACTGATTCAAATGTATTCTTTTTAATAGTTGAGTAATACTCCATTGTGTATATGTACCACAGATTTCTTATCCATTCATCTGCTGATGGACATCTAGGTTGTTTCCATGTCCTGGCTATTATAAACAGTGCTGCAATGAATATTGGGGGTACATGTGTCTCTTTCTATTCTGGTTTCCTCGGTGTGTATGCCCAGCAGTGGGATTGCTGGGTCATAAGGCAGTTCTATCTGCAATTTTTTAAGGAATCTCCACACTGTTCTCCATAGTGGCTGTACTAGTTTGCATTCCCACCAACAGTGTAAGAGGGTTCCCTTTTCTCCACACCCTCTCCAGCATTTATTGCTTGCAGACTTTTAGATCGCAGCCATTCCGACTGGTGTGAAGTGGTACCTCATTGTGGTCTTGATTTGCATTTCTCTAATAATGAGTGACATTGAGCATCTTTTCATGTGTTTGTTAGCCACCCGTATGTCTTCTTTGGAGAAATGTCTATTTAGTTCTTTGGCCCATTTTTTGATTGGGTCATTTATTTTTCTGGAATTGAGCTGCATAAGTTGCTTGGAGGTGGCACAGGGATTCAAGCCTCTCTTGGACCCCTGGGCTGGCTCTGAACTCCCGAGCAAGGTGCCCTCACCCTCTCTGCAGGCTGCAGTCGAGTGGGATGATGACTGTGTAGTTCTGGCCTGATCCCGGTTTAAGAGTTGTTTTTTCATGCCCAAGACAGTGGAACTTGTTAACTGAGGTCTCATGGGGGCAAGATCTCACCACAGGCAAGACTGACTGAAGAGCTGTCGGCAGCAGAGCGAGCTCCCCCCGGAAGGTGATGGAGACCCCACCCACCCCCGCCCCAAGAACAGACTTGGCCAACTGGCCACTTACTTGGCCAACTGGCTGAAGAAAGGCCTCAAGCGTCTTAAAGCACTTGGCCAGGTCATCTTTACTTTTCCTACAGTCCTTTTCACCTTGAGCTACTTGATGCTAATTGACATATTTCCTCACCTGGTTTAAAAACAAAAGGATTTGAGCTTTTGTCTTTTGGATATATATGACGTGGCGGGGGGGAGAATAAAATGAAGAAGTAGGTAAAGGAAAAATAAAGGTAAGAAAGTTAGACAATAATGTCAGATAAGTGCATGAAAAATATGCCAGAGGGTGTCAGAGATGGGCTCTGAGCTTCCCTGTGATGACAGCAAAGAAGGAAAGCTTGCCACCCTGTCCATGAGATAAAAGCAAGCCAGCTGCCCAAGCAAAGTGCAACCCTTCTGGATATGGAGACCTGAAGATTTTTCTCTTGAAGCCTTATAAAGAAGGCCCTGAAGATTTTTCTCTTGGAGCCTTGTAAAGGAGGCCCTGGAAAACATCCCTATGATTAACTGAAGAGGAGTGAAACTGATGTCAGTGCAGCTTAATGCTTGCTTTTAAAGCATGCGTTTGGTCCATAAAGATTGCTGTGGGAGTAAAACAAGTTGAGCAGAACCCAAATTTTGTGTGTGTTTATCAGTGATTTTGTCAGCCAGAACACTGGTGAATGCAGAAAACCGTACGCCACCGAAGGGAATCATGTAGGAATACCCAAAAGGCACACACGTGCACACTTCAGCCAGCCATCTGCTTCACTGCATGTTTTATAACTGGCTTCCCACCACTTCACGATAACTCCCAAACTGCCACCCTTCCGAAGCCCACATCCCCAAGCAAATGTCAGTTCTTTTCCAAGGTCAAGTGCCATATTTTGAGAACTACTTATATATTTCTTGGGCTTCCCTGGTGACTCAGACGGTAAAGAATCTGACTGCAGTGCAGGAGACCTGGGTTTGATCCTGGGTCGGGAAGATCCCCTGGAGAAGGGAATGGCTACCCACTCCAGTATTCTTGCCTGGAGAATCCCACGGACAGAGGAACCTGGCGGGCTGTAGTCCATGGGGTTGCAAAGAGTCGGACACAACTGAGCGACTAACATTTTCACTTTTCTAACCAGTGTTTCTAACCAGATGTTTCCTAACCAGTGAATGTGTGTAAAACTGCTTCTATCTTCATCGTATGCATCACTGATCGTTTTTTGAGTTTCTGCTGCTCGTAGTCCCTTTTCCCAAAAGCCCTGTGGTTTGGGTTGTGGTTCTGCAGGATGGTTTTTAGGCATTCGAATGTCACATAACAGCAGAAATGACTGTACAACTCTTTCCCACGTTGTCTTTTGATCAAACCAACAGCTTAACCAAGAGCCCCTTCAATGGAAGAATAGCCCCACCCAGGCCGGGGCTGCTCAGGAATCTGACACGGGGGTCCACAGGCAGAGGGGGCTGGGGCCTGTCTGGTACCCATGCTCTCCTTCAAGGTCGCTGTGTGTGGAGGCCCCTGCAAGGCTTCCTATGACTGCTGGCACAAAAGACCACCAACTTGGGTGTCTTAAAACAAGAGAAATGGAGTCTCTCACAGTTCTAGGGGCCAGAAGCCTGAAGTCAGGTATCCAGCAGGGCCAGCCGCCCTCTGAAGTCTCCAGGGAAGAATCTCTCCTGGCCTCTTCCAGCTTATGGGGGCTCCAGCTGTCCCCCGGCATGGAGCTGCATCACTCACTCTCTGCCCCCACCCGCCGCCATCAGCACGTGCCTTCTTTGTATGATTTTGTTTTTGTTTATTTTTGGCCGTGCGATGTCTTCATTGCTGCATGGGCCCTCCTCTAGTGGTGGTGAGTGAGGGCTTCTCTCCAGCTGCGGTGCACGGGCTTCTCATTGTGGTGGCTTCTTTTGAAGCAGAACACAGGCTCTAGGGCGTACACACTTCAGCCGCTGCGGCCCACGGGCTCCGTAGTTGTGGGGCCAGGCTCTAGAGCACAGGCTCAATAGTTGTGGAGCACAGACTTCGTTGCTCCGCGGCATGTGGGCTCTTCCCGGATCAGGGATGGAACCCGTGTCTCCTGCACTGGCAGGTGGTTTCTTTACCCCTGAGCCACCACGGGAAGCCTAGCACACGCCTTCTCATAAGGATGTCAGTCACTGAATTTAGGGCCCACCTCAGGACACTGGGAGCTCTACTCCACATGTGCGGCTCAGTCGCTTCAGTCGCGTCTGACGCTTCGCAGCCCGATGGACTGAAGCCGACCAGGCTCCTCTGTCCGTGGGATCCTCCAGGCTGGAGTGTGTTGCCCAGCCCTCCTCCAGGGGATCTTCCCAACGCGAGGGTCACACCCGCGTCTCCTTCACCTTTTTGCATCGCAGGTGGGTCCTTACTGCTGAGCCACCTTACGGTAACCTCACCTCACTGATTACACCGGCAAAGACCCTCTTTCCAAATAAGGCCACATTCTGAGGTTTGGGGCAGACATGAATTGGGAGAGGGGACGTTATTCAACTCAAGATAGGCACCGGCTGGTCAAAGACATCACGGATCTTCCCAACAGCCCTTTCCATGTGAACCCTACTGCAGCAGGGACAGCCAGGGCAAGGGTTTGGACCCAGGCTGATGGATTCCAGGGCCTGGGGTGGACCTCCTCCAATACAGGGCAGGCAGCTCTTACCCATTTGTGGGAAAGTGCCCTCAAGTTCCCCCCCCAAGTGTGAGGTAAAGTAGTAGGCCAGAGCAGTCAGGCCCAAGAGACATGGCATCCAGGGAGAAGGGCTGGGCAGGGTAAATCCAGAAAGCTCTCTGACCCCCACCGGACCACTGCGTACAGGCCAGCTTGGCTGGCACATCTAGTGGGTGGCCCAAGTCTGGAGGGGGAAGGGCAGCGCGCTTCCCTCCCAACCCTCTTGTGGGGTATGTGGGCTCCCTGGAAGGTTCCTGGATGTTCCAGAACAGCCCTCGGGGACTTCCCTGGGGTCCTTGGGCTTCCCTGGTGAGTTTGATCCTTGGGTAGGGGAAGATCCCACCCAGGAGAAGGAAATGGCAACCACTCCAGTATTCTTGCCTGGAGAATCCCATGGATAGAGGAGCCTGGCAGGCTACAGTCCATGGGATCACAAAGAGTCAGACACAACTGAGCGACTAACACTGGGGGTCCAGTGGTTAAGAATCTGCCTCGCAGCGTAGGGCACGTGTGTTCCATCCCTGGTTGGGGAAGTGGGATCCCACATACCTCAGGGCAGCGAGGCCCACAGAGCCACTGGAGAGCTCGCGTGCCACACCTAGAGAGGCCTGACCACGAAGATCCTACATGATACAACTAAGACCCAAGGCGGCCAAAGAAGTAACTTTTAAAAAGAAACAGCCCTCTTATCTTGTCACCCACAGAACCTGCTCTGTCAACATCCACTTTCTCTCGCCGTTCAGCAGCACCCTCGCTTCCGGAATCTGTTTAACCTCTCCACTCCAGTGCTGCTGTCTGGGGACCTCTTCACCCAGCAGCTCTGGGACAGCCTGAGCCAGCACAAAGCCCCCTATGGATGGCAGGGGCTCTCCCACCAAGGTAACCTGCAGCCCTCTGGCCCTAACTAGTCCATTCCTTCTGCGTTAGGGCTACGGTGCCCCTTTCTCCTCACTTCCTCCCAGGCAGGCTTCAAGGCTCGCCACCACTGCTGTGAGACTCCCTGCCTCTACAAGCACCCTTTACAAGGGTCAAGGAGAGGGGCCTGGCTACCGCCCCAACCCACCCCCGCCACCAGCGGCTCTTGCCCTCCTGGGACCTGGGCATGAAAGATGGCCAGTGTCCAAAGGCGGCCGAAGATAGCAGTTGTGAGCCCTCAAACAGCCCACTGATGGCTGCTGCTGGGAGAGACCACCCAGAGCCCCCTCCACTTTAAATCGGCCCTTCCACCCCACCCCCGCAGGCCCCGAATTATTTCCTTTTGGAATAAGCAAAGTCTTGGGAGGACTGGCTATCTGAGTTCTCGAGATGACTGGGGCCACAGCCAACCCTCCCACCCCACCCTCTTTGCAGGCGTCCTGCTCCCACAGACGTTTCCCTGTCCTCCACCCTCTGTGCCTCTCGAGAGGGGGCTGGTGTCAGGCCTCAGGCAGGTGCAGGGTGCCAGGAAAAGTCTTGAGAAGGCCCCAGTGGCCCTCACGGTGCCCCACCTTGTCCCACAGCCATCACCTCCACCCTCAGCCTCCTGAACGGCTCGGAGAGCGCCAGGCTGTTCGCTGTCTCTAGGGAGCTGCTTCCTGGCTGCATCCGGTGTGCCGTGGTAGGTAACGGAGGTATTCTGAATGGCTCCCGCCAGGGTCAGAACATTGATGCCCATGACTACGTGTTCAGGTATGTGGGCCAGGGGCCAGGGAGGAAGCGGGAGAGGAGCTGGGTGGAGAGCTGGTTCCCAGCCAGCCCCCCAGGGGGGAGCATCATAGGTGAGGGCGTGGGCTAATGGAGCAGCAGCGGCCTCAGGCAGCTCAGCAGTTGTGATGGGCGGACAGGCGTGGACAAGGGCGTTACGCAGACAGACCCTGAATATGCGCGAGGCTATGGTCAACCCAGGAGACCTGGGAGGAAGGAGCTGCCAGGGCTGGCTTCGCCCATTTCACAGGGCGTCCCTTCAGGTGCCCGGCTGTCAGGATGGGGCTGGTGACCGGGCACGGGGGCTACCATGGGTCGAGGGAGTGCCAGAAGCCTGGGGATGGAAGTCAACATGCAGTACCGTGTGGCCACAAGCAGGCTGATGAGCCTCTGTTTGGACCAGACTCAACGGTGCGGTGATCAAAGGCTTCGAGAATGACGTGGGCAGCAAGATCTCCTTCTACGGTTTCACCGTGAACACAATGAAGAACTCCCTCATCTCCTACTCAAACGTGGGCTTCACCTCTGTGCCGCAGGGACAGGTGAGGCTCCGACAGGCACCATGGTCCCTGACAGTCGGCGCTGTTGTTTCCTGTCTGCCCCCTCATCGCACCGCGGGGCAGGTCATGGGGCTCCCAAGCCCCAGCCCAGTGGATGGACAGGTTGTGCGCCGGGATCTAGGGCCTGTGTGATGAGCGCCCTGTGGCTCAGGACCAGGAAAGCTCTGGAGTGGAGCGTGAATGACTAATATTTACTAAAGGCTTATGGAGTGCCAGGCACTTTACAGAGGCCACATCTGCCCCCTCTTACTGGTGAGGGCACTAAGGCTCAGGGCCCCGTCGTTCAGCAGAGCGGCAGTGGAGCCGGACTCAAACCCCAGCTACCCACCGACCCAGAGCTCAGCAGCACACAGCCAGCCAGAGGGTAGTTGCTGAGTGTCTCCTCCATTCCCACCCCACACACACTCAGCACAGCAGCACCTGTGAACTGGAACCTGAGTCTGTCTGCTGCCTCCAGGCTCTTTCAACCACACCCAGATGCTCTAACACCATGCTTCCACTTCTAGAGGGCTTCCCGGAGAGCTCAGTTGGTAAAGAATCCACTTGTGATGCAGGAGACCCCACTTCAATTCCCAGGTCAGGAAGATCCACTGGAGAAAGGCTACTCACTCCAGTATTCTGGCCTGGAGAATTCAGAATTCCATGGACCATATAGTCTATGGGGTCATAAAAAGGCAGACAAGACTGAGCGACTTTCACTTTCTTTACCCTCCCAGAGCAGGCTGGCTCCCACATGCAGCGGGGAGGTACCAGGATAAGGGTGCTGTGGTCCTCGATAGGACTGGTTTGAGTTTCCAGCAGCTTCCTCCTCTTACCAGGGATGTCAGGGGTGTCCAAGCCACAGCATCCATGCTCCGAGGCCTCTTTTAGCTCATGATGAAACAAGATAGCACAGTTTCATTTCTGGTGTAGCCACAGAACCTGTATGCGTTCGTGCTAACTTGATTCAGTTGTGTCCAACTCTGTGTGACCCCATGGACTGTAGCCCTCCAGGCTCCTCTGTCCATGGGATTCTCCAGGGAGGAATACTGCAGAGGGTAGCCTTTCTCTTCTCCAAGGGATCTTCCTGACTCAGAGTCCAACCTGGGTCTCCCTCATTGCAGGCCGATTCTTTACTGTCTGAGCCATCAGGGATGCCCTTCCCAGATGACTCAGCAAGTAAAGAATCCACTTGCAATTCAGGAGACACAGGAGATGCAGGTTCAATCCCTGGGATGGGAAGAGCCCCTGGAGAAAGAAATGGCAACCCACTCCAGTATTCTTGCCTGGGAAATCCCATGGCCAGAG
>NW_024070192.1:7895043-7946270 GCF_014754425.2 Oryx dammah | reverse complement strand
GAGCCTGGCAACCCACTCCAGTATTCTTGCCTGGGAAATCCCATGGCTAGAGGAGCCTGGCGGGCTACAGTCCTACAGGGTTGCAAAGAGGTGGACACGACCGAGCAACTAAGCATACACACACCAGCAGCATGCTGGACCCTAGTTTGCTGACGAAGGATTGAATCCGCGCCCCTGTGTTGGAAGGTAGAGTTTTAACCAGTGGACCAGGGAAGTCCCTCATCGGAGTGGTTTTGGCTCAGGGTCTCCCAGTAGTCACAGTCAGGCTTGACAGGGGACGTGGTCATCAGAAGGCCCGCCTGGCCCAGGGTGAAGATGGCTCCCTCACAGCCCTCACCATGCCGGCCCCTCTGCAGGCTAATACATGGCCTCCCCGATGGGCTAGCTAGCTCGACCCAGGGTGAGCAATCCCAGAGAGCAAGGAAGCTCCTCCAGTGTCTTTTATGACCCCCTCTCCAAGGGAGTCATGCACACTTCCTTACTCCCACTTTTTCTTATCCATTAGAAAAATTCTTAGTCCCTCAGTCCAGCCCACACTCAAGGGAATGGCGGTTGAGCACGGCTCCTTGAAGGGAAGAGTATCAACGGGTTTGAGTGCTGAAACCCTCAGTGGAGCCTGAAAGAACAGGGCACCCGAACGTGGAAATTACAGACTCAGAAGGGAAACTCTCCCACCAGGGCAGGGGGCCCAACTGGGCGGAGGGCGGTCCACTCGGAGCAGGAAGTCCCCGTGGTCTTGTCCCCACCGGGGCTGCTTCTCTGTTGCCCCGACAGTACCTGCGCTATATCTTCATCCCCTCGGACATCCGTGACTACATGATGCTGAGATCCGCCATCCTGGGTGTGCCTGTCCCCGAGGGCACCGATAAAGGAGACAGGTGAGCAGCCAAGCAGGGCAACAGGGCATGGTACTGCTCCCGGGTCCACTGTCAGATGGGAAAGGTGGCTGAAGGTGGCCAGAAAGGCCCCAAGAATCCACCAGAGCATTAGAAGAGTAAACTCTTCTTTTTTTCCTACCCTCGGGAAAGCCCAAGTAATGCTGCTGGTCCCCAGGGACCCTCCTGACCAGGTGGGCTGCAGGTTCAAGGGGCTCCTTTTGGAATGGGGGCCGGCAGGCCTGGCCCCGCAGCTTCAGCTTCGGTCCCCATGACCCGCCCTGCTGGCCTGTCCGCAGCTGGCCCTGCTGTCCCGTTGAGTGCACTGTGTTTGGAGACCAAGAATGGGGGCCAGGACTCATGCCATTCCTTGGCAGGCACCCTCCCAAGACTGCCCATGAAATGGGAGAGCAGGGGACGTGGGCCCAGTGTCCTGCGGAGTGGGAACAAAGGGCCCTCTGTCTGTCCTCCCCCACCTTCCTGGGCAGCAGGCCCGTGTCCAGCTCTTTTGAACCATGTCCGGGCCTCATCTGAACCTTCTCCCTGTGGTGCTGAAGACAATTTCTTGTCCCTGAGTTGGGTCCCAACAAATCTGCACCAACCCCTGTGGCCGCAAGGACTGGACCTCCTGTCTCTCTGGCCCCCGGACATCTCACCCACCCTCAAAGACGCCTTCTGAGGCATCCTGAGGGGTTAAGCCCTCCAGGGCCAGGCCAGCTCCGCCAGCCCCGCCCTGTGCCCCGCCCCGTGCCCCGCCCCAACCTGCTGATGACCCAACAATCGCCTGGCAGCCGCTCCTGGGGGTGGGCTTTGGGACCCAGACGGGACTGGCTCCTGGGGGCTGGGGGGGGGGGCTGGCTCAAAGACATCGGGTGGACATTAAGCCTCCCCAACACCAATGAGCTCCCCCTCCCATTCCCCTAATCCGTCCCCTGCCCAGTCCCCCTCCCAGTCCAGATCCAACCATACCAACCAGCAGCCCTATGCCAGCTCTGGCGGCTCAGCTCCTTCCCCGTCCCCTACCCGGGGGTCTTCCCGTGCACCCTCTCACCCTGCCACCCCAAATGCCTCACAGCCCTCTTCCCGGGCCTCCTCCCTGACCCCCAGCCCTCATGTCCAGCCTCGAGGGTCTTCCCAAAATGCCACTCCACCCGCCTCCAAATCTCCCTCTCAGTCTGGCTTGAAATCCCTCTCCCGAAACTCTTCCCAAACTCCCCCCATGCCTGGCGCCAAGTCCCCCGCCCACAGCCCTGCGCCCTCGGCCTCCTACGTTGGGCTTGGGCCCATCCGGGGCATCCCGTCCTACATCGCCCCCTACGTGCCCCGCTTCATGAAAGAGACCCCCTTCTTCCAGCCTCCTACTTCTCCCCTCCCGCAGAACCAGTGCTTCCCCTGCGCCTTCCCCTGCCGGGCCCGGGACCGCCCGCGCCCGCGCAAGCCCCCCGACTCCCTGGACGTCCCGCTCCTCCCGCCCCCTCCGCACCTCCCCCGGGTCAGCTGCTCCTACCCGTCTCCCCCCGCCCTGTTCACGCCCCCCTCCTCCCTCTCCTACACCCCACCCACCGAGGTCCTGGTGGGCGGGAAGCCGCACGTGGTGCCCACGGTGCTCCCAGCCACCTTCTACACCCCCTTCTCCCGCTACTACTCCCAGCCCCGCCCCTACCGGTCCATCCACCGCCACCGCCCCAGCGCCTTTCACCTCTCCTCGCTCCAAGATGGCTCTGGCCGTTCCGTTCACTTCTATCGTGGGTCCTAGGCCTCAGACCTATTTTGGACCGGACTCCTCTGCCAGCAAATTCAAGCTACTCCATCCAGACTTCATCAGCTACCTGAGAGAGAGGTAGGTGCGGGCAGGGGTGGTGCTGGGAGCGACTCCCCCGCCCACCCCCACCACTCGCCCCACACCTACCGGCAGCACTGGCTTTATCCCCCGAAGATGAAACCCACAGCTGGGCCACGTGCCGAGGACCCCCGTGGCCGCGCCGCCCCGCAGCACTCAACGCCACTTCATTTACTTCTTTAGTCCCTCAGTCCTGTCCCATTCTTTGCGACCCCATGGATGGTAGCCCGCCAGGCTTCTCTGTCCATGGCATCTCCCACAAAGAATACTGGAGTTGGTTACTATTTTTCTCTCCAGGGGATCTTCTGGACCCAGACGGAAGCCAAGTCTTTCGTTATTGGCAGGTGGATTCTTTACCACTGAGCCACCAGGTTAAATACATTGATGGAGGTGATGTTCTATCAGTCAAGGCAGACAGGAAACTCAGCAGGCTTACTTACCAAAAATGTTCATCAAGGCTTAGGCTGGGCATGGAGGGAACCTAAGTGTGGGGCTGTATGGGGACGAGTGGAAGCCAGCGTTCAGGCCCAAACACAGGAGGACCATGGGAGGAGCCTGGGGAACCCCTGCCTGCAGACCTCCACCCCCACCCCACCCATCAGTGGTTCTCAGAGGAGGCTGGTCCACTGTCCTGTCTGGAGAGTTGGTGGGCTGCAGTCCATGGGGTGGCTAAGAGTCGGACACGACTGAGCGACTTCACTTTGACTTTCCACTTTCATGCACTGGAGAAGGAAATGGCAACCCACTCGTGTTCTTGCCTATAGAATCCCAGGCATGGGGTCGCACAGGGTCGGACACGACTGAAGCGACTTAGCAGCAGCAGGCAACCTGAGTGCCCCTAGTGGTAGAGGCCGGGGATGCTGCTGAACCACCTACAAGACACAGGGCAGCCCCTGCAATGCACATCTGTCCAGCCTGAAATGGTGACGGTGCTGCAGCTGGGAAGCCTACTGCATGCAGCCCCAGGCTAGCACCCCAAGACCCAGAGCAGGCCAGGGGTGGCAGGAGAATCTGGGAGGCAAACTGAAGACCACTCAACAGAGGAAGAACAGGCTGAGAGGCTAGGTGATTTGCCTGGCAAGGCCTAGATGAGAACCCAGGGCTGAGGTCAAGGCTCGTGGTCACTATACTGTGGCCTCATTTTGGACCATCTGGATGTCTGAAAGCGTGTACGTGTGCATGCACACATGTGCACCATCTCACTCCTGCTTGGCCCATCTGGAGGTGAAATTTAGGTGTCAGGTTAAATAACTACGCCAACTATGCCCATGGCATTGTGGTGCGGGAGGGTGCTGCAGAGAGGAAAAGCAAGTGAGGCTGGATTCAGGCTTCTAGAGAGTGGGAGAAAGGGAAGGGTCTCACCTGTGGTTCTTCAGGAGGGCCTGTTCCTCCTCCTCACTGCTTGTTACCTAAGGTGTTATTTCAACCAGATTTTTGTGTATAATTCATCTTTCTCCAAATGGCAGATGGGTGAGGGTAGAAGGGCCATAAAATTTCGCCGTTTTCCAACCTGCCTGAGTTGGTGTAATGGCACAACCCTCAAGCTAATGTACAAGACCAAAAGTCTTGGGGTTTTTTGGCTGCACTGGGTTTTCTTTACTGCACGGTCTTTCTCTAGTTGTGGTGAACAAGGCCTACTCGTCACTGTGGGGTGCAGGCTTCTCATTTTGGTGGCCTCTCCAGACTGTGGGCTCTAGGCACACGGGCTTAGTTGCTCCTCAGCATGTGGGATCTTCCTGCACCAGGGGTTGAACCCATGTCCCCTGCACTGGCAGGCAGATTCTTAGTCACTGGACCACCAAGGAAGTCCTCCAGAGTCTGAGTTTTGATGCTTCTTTTTGCTTCCAGGTTTTTGAAATCAAAGTTGATTAACACAAAATTTGGAGACCTATACATGCCTAGTACTGGGGCCCTCATGTTGCTGACAGCTTTGCATACCTGTGACCAGGTAAGAGGTCTGCTCTTTCAGGAGCCCACAGCAGCAGAGCTGGTGTGAATGGAACCTTACTCCAACCATGAGATCCTCTACCTGAGGCCTGCTAGCCCAGACCTGGGACTCTGGGCCTCCATCCCGTGGTGGAAGGCTCTCCAGCTGCAGGAGCCAACTAGTCTAGGGAATGGGGTGGAGGAAGTGCTCTTGGTCCCTTAGGGGTCAGCCTTGGGCCATCTTGCCTTCCTCCCCAGGGCCACCTTCCCCTGGCCTTGTCCTTTCACCCTCTGCCCCGGGGCAGCCGCTGCACATGGTATTTAAGGGACATATAACCCAACTGCTCTTGTCAAAGCAAAATCTCAACCAAAGTGGGTAGGGACATCTGTTTTGGGAAGATTCTCTCAAACTGAGGTGGGCAGCCTTCCACACGTGGAGTCTCTGAAATCACTCCATGAGCTAATTCTTGCTGGGGTGGTACTCACATGAGCTGCAGAGACAGAGGCTGAGAAGCAGGTTTCAGGGAAAGGCAGTGCTGACCCAGGCACAAAAGCTGGAGGCCAAGCACCACTGGGCTCTGGCCCCCTTTCCATGTTTCACACAGGACTCTCCTGTCTGCAGTCACCATTAGGACAGGAAGCGGGAGGTAAGGGGCTTTCTGCCTTCATCTTGAGCATAATAATCATGGCTTTGGTGTCACAGACCGGAGTTAAAAACCCAGCCCAGCTACTTACTAGCTTGTGACTGGGGACACACGTTTTGCTTATCTTTCTGAGCCCATTTCCCCATTTGTAAAAGAGGGACAGTATCTACGATTATTTAGTTGGGTGAGAAAATGTGCAGAAAGCACAGTGCAGGTATAAAAATGTGGGTGAGAACGGTTGTTGTCCTCACCTTCACACGAGGCAGCTATGCCTAAGTTCCTGCCACTTTATAAACTGTGCTTAGTCGCTCAGTCATGTCCGACTGTTTGCAACCCCATGGACTATAGCCCACCAGGAACCTCTGTCCATGGGGATTCTCCAGGAAATACTGGAGTTGGTTGTCATGCCCTACTCCAGGGGCCACACTGCAGGCACATACTTTACCATCTGAGCACCAAGGAAGCCCTTTACACACAACAGCTCAAATGCTAACTCAAATGCTAACTGTCCTTCTCCAGGTTAGCGCCTATGGATTCATCACCAGCAACTACCAGAAATTTTCTGACCACTATTTCGATCGAATGAAGAAGCCACTGATATTCTACGCAAACCACGACCTGTCCCTGGAAGCCACCCTTTGGAGGGACCTGCACGAGGCTGGCATCCTTTGGTTGTACCAGCGGTGACCCAAAAACATCCAAGACCTTTATTTTTGCAGAGCTGTGGCCCTCGGCCCCTCAAGTAACTAAAGCTACCTTCTTGTGCGTTCTATCCTTGACACCCACCTTCCCCCTTCCCTACAGAAGACAAAGGGGATGTGTCAGTCACTGAAGAATGCTTTGTGGGAAACACTGCCTTGTTCTTAGCTCACCCAAGGAGACTCCTGTGGGCCCAGGGAGACAACCCAACCTTGGTCGAGGAAAAAGACTGCTCTGCTGTGCTCATCTTTAAAACTGAAGAGAACGTCCTCAAGATGAGACTGACCAGCGGGAGTATGCAGGCATCCTTCAGAGCTGAGCATTTCTAAGCCAGCAGTGGCACAGACTTACTAGGTCAGTGGAGTGGCTCAGGGCCTCTCAATTAACGAAGGTCAAGCAGCAGTAGAAACAAATGCACTTTTCAGCCCAAATCCTCCCACTAGCATGTCCGGCCTCAAACTCCAAAGCAGTTCACCTCAAGGACATGTTGGAACAGCTTTATCTGAGAAAGGGAACAGACTCACTTCTGCCCCCTGATAAAGTGGGAGCACAGAGAGCAGAAAGTCATCTGAAATTAGTTAATTGCATAAATGATGGATAACCACTGTGTCTGTGTTTGTGTTGGGGGACGTAGTATATCACACAGGGTGTTTAGCATGGAGAGTCTGAACCACTGCAAAGTTCTGGCCTCTGATTAAAGGCCCACTGAAGATGTAGTACCACCCCATCACCAAAAGGACATTATTGGGTAACAAACCCTCATCCCTGGACATTGACTATCACGGCTTCAATAATTTGACTGGATACAGGCAGCTTTTAGATTATACGGGCTTCAAAGTATAAATCAATGGAATGACCACTACACAGCTCCGCACACAAACCCTGGGTTTGACTGACTGGTGTCAGTCACTACACCGCCTAAGGCAGTGGAGCGGGCTGGGAAGGTCTCCCCAGGGCAGGCTGGCAAGAGCCTCCCACCCAGAACCTGGCCTCTGGCCCCTGCTTCTAAAGGGTCATTCCTCTCCGTACAACACTGCTGCTTTTTTAAGACAGGTGACTAAGAGAAAGGACATTCAGGATTTAACCACTATAGCAGCTACTTGAAAAAGCATGGCTTTCTGAGGCCTGGACCCCTTTCCCTCCGTATTTTTTCCCTATTCCCATCACATCTGTAGTTAGCAAACCAGTCAACTGTATAAGATCAATTTAGTGAGAAACTTTAGACTTTCATTTATAAAAGAATGTGCCAATGCACAGAAGAAACCATTGCTCTTACAACAGGTCTCAATCTGAAATCCACAAATGCTAGTAAGTCAACTTTTAAATGCTTTAATTTGCTTTAAAGTTAAACCCAAGACACACTGTAGAAATCCACTGAGAAATGCTTTTTTAGGCTGAACACCTGTTTCCCCTTAGTCTTCAACAGAGCGTGTACATGTGAGTTTCACTTTACAATCACTGCAGTCCCCCTCATTGCACCAAGATCACCTAAGCTCTGTGTGTGGTAGTGCAAATGTTCTTGGTTATACCTTAATTTACAAGAGGCAATCCTGAAGGAACTCATTCTAAGCAATTGACCATTTTGCCTGTGTGTTTGTGTGTAAGGCACAACTAGACTGATTCAGTACAGGCTAGTGGGTTCCAATTGCCTCCTTCCAAGAGACAGTGCAAGGGCCCAGTAAAGAGCACCCACAAAGTGCTGGGGGCATTTATATTCAGACGCCCTCTGAACTCAAACATACAGGTTCGGGGAATCCCCTGGTGGGTCCAATGGTTAGGACTCGGCGCTCTCACTGCCAAGGGCCAGGGTTCATGTGCAGCAGAGCTGAAAAAACAAAACACAAAAAACCCCTCCAGGTTCACTTGGGTCCCGCAGAACAGTCAAGTCCACTCAGAAGCAGACTGTAGCCCAGCAGGTAGACGTTCCCACTTGCTAACACGTCCTTTCACTATGTTTGCTTTAGGCTGTTGGACCAGTTTTCTGGTTTCTTAAATCCCACCCCAAATACAGCTTCCTTGGTGACCGAACAAATATGTGACCTTACATATGAAGAGCTGCACATACCTCCCAACTTCAACAGAAAAGAAAGGCAATCTGTGCCCACTTCAAGCATGGCATTTCAATGGGAACAAAGCCCAGTGCCACTCTGCTACTCTCTTGCTCACAAGCCAGCCATGCCATTCAGACAAGAGCTGGGCTAACCCCAGGAGAGTGCCCTGCGTGAACAAGGCACCTGGGAACCATGCTAGTGCCACGGTACCCCTTCTTTCCTGAATGTCAGGACACAGTGAAGACGAGATTACAGTCCTGTAGTGTGCTCACTGCCACAGCCGGCACACATCTTCCATTGCCGTCTGTCTCAAAGAGCGCATTCATTTTCTTGAAATATGTGACAAGCACTCTTTCATTCCACAGTAAGAGCATAAGCCAGATCTGGGCCACTTGCCCATTTCTGCCACCTCTTATAGCCTGTGCCCTCAGAGCCAAAGGGTGACAGGGCAGCCCACCACTGGTTTTCAAGTGGCAGAGGGATGGGCCACCAGGACTTGGGGTGTCAGCAGGGTACATAAGCACAACTCCCTTTGGAGTGCGTTCTGTCTGATCCCTTATAAAGCCTGAACTGCTTTTAAGAGCCCAGAGCCAGCCCCTTAAGCCTCAGAACAGACTGTTTTCCCTCAGTCGAGATGTTCAGACAGGGATAACTAACCATCACAGGCTTGTGGGGATTCTTTCGGACCCGTAAGATAGAAAGAGAAAGCTTACATTACAAACAACGGGAGAGCAACGGTTTCACTTGCTTTAGGTAAAGCAGGTCAGTTCTGTTTCACACACTGCAGACATCTAGCAAAAAAAAACAGACCTATGTCAAAGTCACCTTGCCACTCAGCACAACCCAAAGGCCGGGGCAAACACAGACCACATCCACCCAGGCCTGTTCCAAAGGTTTCCTCTATTACACACGAGAGAAGTTCCACGCCGAGCCCAGGGCAGCCGCCACAGCACTGCAGCCAGTTTCTTTTTCTGGAGTATCCTTTTCGGCCTCAAACTGAGGCTGTACCTGGCGAGGGGAAATTGCAAAGGAAAACCTATTCAAGAAGGTCTACGCAAGTATCTCTCGGATAGATCACTGTTAATTCAGGCATTAAACAAACAAACAAACCAAATAAACCAGGCCTCAGTTTTCTCTAAAGCAAACTTGGGAAACTGAGTCTCAGATATCCAGATTCCACACTCAAAGGCCTTATTTTGGCCTTCAGACAGGGATAACGTCACATCATCATGGACTCAGCTCCCCACCCAGCTGCCAGCCCACAGCACAAGCAAACCATGTTTTCCTTACCAAATCCCACTTTACTTCCTTTCTCAGGAACTCATTCAATCTTATCTGCTTTATTAGAATGTGCTTGCCCTCAAGGGCAAAAACTTTCTATCTAGTGCCTAGCTGTACCCAGCGTCCCAGACCTGATACGGTGACAGTTCCTGTCCTTTTAAAGCCAGGGTCTCCCTGAGCACAAAGTGTCTAGTAGCCGAGTAAATATTTCAGCATCTTTGTGCTGTCAGTAAAAATGTCTAAAACAGTGTGGATTACTCCTTTCAGCCAGAGCACTGAAGGCCGGCTGCACAAAGGTTGTCTGATGCCAAGAAGAATCAACACCAAACAAGGTTACTTCTCCTTTGCTCACCTCTGTGTGCAAAACGATACTGCAGAGCGACCATGTGGCTTTCAGTTCTTTAAGACAGGGATTATAGATCTGTGCTGAGAGCTACTTAAAAATAGCCAGTACTATAACCTTGCTGTAATAAAAATCCCTGAGCTAAAAGTAGATCAGATCATCTCACTGTTCCTCCACATCTGCTCCTAAATAGCCACACGTGATTCTTGGTCTACACTCTAGAGCCATCTCACCCATCTTAGCATGGCTGGAGGTGGGGTCCAGGAACTTTCTACAGGTGCAGAGCCAGGTCTGAAAAGCACCACTCCTGTCTTTTAGAAATGAAGAGACAAGGCACTGGTGTGGTTACCTGGTAACAGGCTGAGACTGGAGTCTCAGTCTAACAGTGGGTTTCAACTTCAACTCTACATTTTGGGTGGGGAGTTCTTTGTCAGGGTGGTGGGGGGCCTGTCACGTACACTATAGGGTAGTTAGAGGCATTGCCTGGATCCCAGCAATACCGTCCACCCCTAGTCTAACTCAATGACCAGCTGTTACTATATCTCAATAAAGTTTAATGTCCCCCTTCCAAAATCACTTATAGCTATGTTTTTATGGCTCTTAAAAACTATTCAGGAAGGCCTACACAAGTATCTCTCAGATAGCTGCTAATGTGTGGGAAGACCCACACACCTCTGAAATCTAACAAGCCAACACTTAAAGGAACCATAATCTATGCAATTCTGTTAAAGTTAAAACTCTTACCATTTATAGAAATCTCATCACAAGGATCCTTACATCTCTGGATGGTTTTCATGTGACTTTTTTCAAAGCCCCCAGCCTACATCTTTAAAAGAGAAATATGGATAACACATTAACAGGAACAAACTTAAGATATTCATTCCCAAGAACATAAAACGTTGAGCCTCAGCAAGTTAGATTTCCTCACAACAGACGTCTTTTCAGACAGGGATAACTTTAAATCATCCTCAGCTCAACCAGTAAGGAACATTTCTAAATCTCAATCAACTTTAAAGCTCAAGTTCCAAGTCTCCCTTTTACCCATGAATGCAGTGGCATCCACTTTGGTTTCAAACAGCGACACCTAATGGCCCCAACTACACTGGCACAGAGACCATCCTCATTTCTGGATTCTGGATTCTGAGTAGGACCCCCAACTGGTCCTGAGTCAGCCAGGATTCAGAGCTGCGGTGTGTGGCAGGCTTAAGACCATCCCGGCTTTCTCATTTCTGCTGCCCACCCAAGTTCCTGCCTACATGCATTCTTACTTATTTCAGACTTCCATTCGTCACTTCTAAGCTTCTCTGCAGATGCTGGAAAGGCCTGTGGGGAATAAAAACATAAGCATGTTAAGAGTCGCTATAAAATTGTAGCCTTCCAAACAAAGTCTACCACGCCACTGATTATTAGCTGTAGAATCAAGTGAAATTGATTGGGGCTGTCCTCTATGCACTCCAACAGGAAGCCAAATATTTAGACGTTAATACCCTGGATGTTAATTGCGAGCTTGCCCCGTGAGAGGACCTGGGGACAAGCAGGGCCCCTGGGCCTGTAAGCTCAGCGCTTGGGCGGCCTTGAGGCCTGGGGGCTGCGCAGGATGGAAGAGACGTTCTCCCCCGGGAGGGACGCTGCGATGTCAAAGGTGGGCTTAGGCTCTCTCTCCCTTCAGTAGCAAAAACTCGCACCCTTTGGAAAGCGTTTTCTCACCGAGTATCTCAGTTAATCCTCCCAACCACCTACTGGGGTGGGGGTTGGGGGAACCAGGCCTAGCGTCACTATTTCGCCTTCGAGCAGCGGGAGGCCAAGTATGCTAAAGCCGTATCAAGGAATAAGCTGTTTACCGACCTCCGCAGCCTTCCCTCGGCCAAAGGGCTGAGGTTGCTGCCCTTGCTGGAACCACAAAGATGAAGCCATGACTCCCAGCCACGCAGCCCGCATCGGAAGAGGGGGCGGGCTTCCGCCTGCGCGCAAGTCTTCACGCGGAAGTCTCGCGCGAACTCTCGCGTTATTGAGAAAGGGCTGCTGGGAAATGTAGTGTTGTCAACGGCCGCTGAGGGGCGCCCGAGCCTCTGAAGCCCGGATAAGATGGTGGCCGCCACTGGGGACAGTAGAGAGCCCAGGGCGGGAGGTTTGCTCTGTATAGAAACCCCGGCGGTTAGAAAACGAAGACCGACGGTCGTTTCGGTCACAAAGTCGCTCTTTGTTGAATGAACAGGCTGTCCCTGGCCGAGATTGGCTGGGTGGTGGAGGCCGCAGAAAGTTCGCGGGGGCTTCGAGAGGAACGACTGAGGGAACTGGGGCCCCGCCGGACTTCGTAGTTAATTGCTCGAAGGATTTTATTAGAGTCATGGAGGGGGTGGTTGCGTTAGTAAAGGAAAAGGAGATTCCCGGGGAATCCGTTGTTCGACGTCCCGCTCGTTGCTCTTAGTTGGGGCGCGGGCGGCAGAGGGCGCCCGAGAGCGACGGGTCGGGCCGGGCCGGGCCGGGCTCGAAATTCCCCTGACCCCAGGGGCGCCACGCAAAAATAATTATACTTTACAAAAAGAACAGAGTAGTGTAACACCGTCTGCTACTCCTGAGCGCTGTTTTTCAGGCAGTCACCCCGGCTTTAGTTTTGAAATTGTAAAAGGGTAAAACAACAACTAGAGTCAGAGCCAGAATGTATACCTATTTGGAAATTAAATGTGCGGACTTCCCTGGCAATCCAGTGATTGACTCTGGACTTCCAGTGCAGGAAACACTGGTTCGGTCCTTGGACAGGGAACTAAGATCTCACGTGCTGCATGTCCCGCGACCAATACTAATACTAATAATAGTAAAGTTGCAAGACCATGAAGCCTTAAAACATCACCCTTACCCCATCCTCATCAGCCCTTTAACAATGATCTCAGTAGCATTTAAGTCTGGATTAAATTGTTCTGTGTGTAGTAATGTTTCGGGGACTTATTTTCAAGTTACCACATCTGTTAATGTTTGCCTTCCTTAATTTGATTGTAAGCTCTTCAAGGCAGAAGTCTAATTTGTTTTTTCTTTTTAAATTCTTCACAGACCTAGTTGGTATTCCACTGCCTCTGCTCACAGTAAGTACTCCACAAATACAATCATTAACTCAGCAATAGCTCCAATTGTGTGAAATTGGCCCCTAAGTTTCTCTGTTTTACCCTTGAAGACAAATTATTTTGTACAATACCAAAAGAAAGAATGAGGTCTCTCCCTGCAGACTAAATTTATTTCAGGCTCTAAGTGTGGAATTTGCCAAAAGCTGCTTGTGTGTAGGCAGGTGATCTGCTGGCAAAACAATAATGATAGCTAATGCTTTATAACACTTACTGTGAGACATTCACTCCTTGAGTACTTTATGGATATTAATTTGTTTCATCCTCACCACTGCATGGTGAAGTGCGTTATCACTACTCCTGTTTTTACAGAGGGGGAAAGAGGAACATTGAAATATTACATAACTTGCCCTAGTTCACACACTGGTAACTGGTGGAATCGGGGTTTGATCCTAGCCTGTAGAGTCTGTACTTTTACGATGAAGTTATACTGCACTGTGAGTATATATATATATAAATTGATCTTATATAGAAGGGCTTGGGGTTGTGGGGGAGGGGAAGGAAAACAGATTTTGTGTGTTTCCATGGGCGGTTAGAGATGAAACTGAGAAGTGGGGTGTGGATGATGGGCACCTGTTCCACTGTTTCCAGCCACTTTCTGGCAGGAATAGTGAGGATGAGAGGCTGCAGGAGCTGATCTGTGAAAGACTGAGGGCTCTGGGCTGTCGCGGGGCTGTCTTGAAAAGTGGAAGTGTTAGTCATTCAGTTGTATTGACTCTGCAACCCCATGGACTGTAGCCTGCCAGGTTCCTCTGTCCATGGGATTTCCCAGGCAAGAATACTGGAGTGGGTTGCCATTACCTTCTCCAGGGGATCTTCCCAACCCAGGGACTGAATCCGGGTCCCCTACATTGCAGACAGGGGGCTGTCTTGGGTCCCAGACTAATTGGCACCCAGTGTGCAGTGAAGGCTGTTCGTCCCAGCTCTAGAAGGGCCACTGTGCCAGAGGACACAGTGGAGCTTTCACACCTGACAGGGCCCTTGGTAAAACAGCAGCAGGCTCACGGCAGATAGGGGTGTCACGGGCTGCTGGGCTGCGGCCAAGTGACTGAGCAAAATGCAGTGAGCCCTTGTGCTTGAGTACGCGTCAGGTGCACTGCATAGGCCACCCGGAAATAACTGGGGAGCACAAAATGCGCTAGCGTTCCTGAATGAGGGCAAGGGCTCAGAGCTATTGAGAGGGAAATGCTAATGTTGTTGTGACTTCATTTGCTGGTGAGGTCTAGGCCATTTGAATTTTACATTATTCAAGGCCAGTGTAGACCTATATTTGTTACATGGAGAGTCACACAGTCTAGAGATAAGTGACAGAAGTAGATCAGAAGTTTTACAGGGCAGGAGTCCCCAGGGCTGTGCAGGGACCTTGGCTCTGATTGCAGAGGGGAAATCGGGTCAGCTGACCTGCTGCGCTCAGGCAGTCAGCTCACAGAGTTCCATTCACTGATAGGATTTCAGTTCAGTTCAGTCGCTCAGATGTGTCTGATTCTGCAATCCCATGGACTCTAGCACGCCAGGCTTCCCTGTCCATCACCAACTCCCAGAGTTCACCCAAACCCATGTCCATTGAGTTGTTGTTGCCATCCAACCATCTCATCCTCTGTCGTCCCCTTCTCCCACCTTCAATCTTTTGCAGTATCAGGGTCTTTTCAAATTAGTCAATTCTTCACATCAGGTGGCCAAAGTACTGGAGTTTCAGTTTCAGCATCAGTCCTTCCAATGAATAGTCAGGACTGATTTCCTTTAAGATGGACTGGTTGAATCTCCTTGCAGTCCAAGGGACTCTCAAGAGTCTTATTCAACACCACAGTTTGAAAGCATCAATTCTTCGACGCTCAGCTTTCTTTATAGTCCAACTCTCAACATCCATACATGATTACTGGAAAAACCATAGCTTTGACTAGATGGACCTTTGTTGGCAAAGTAACGTCTCTGCTTTTTAACATGCTCTCTAGGTTGGTCATAACTTTTCTTCCAAGGAGCAAGCATCTCTTAATTTCATGGCTGCAGTCACCATCTGCAGTGATTTTGGAGCCCAAAAAAATAAAGTCTGACACTGTTTCCCCAAATGTTTGCCATGAAGTGATGGGACTGGATGCCATGATCTTAGTTTTCTGAATGTTGAGTTTTAAGCCAACTTTTTCACCCTCTTCTTTCACTCTCATCAAGAGGCTCTTTAGTTTTTCTTCACTTTCTGCCATAAGGGTGGTGTTATATGCATATCTGAAGTTATTGATATTTCTCCTGGCAATCTTGATTCCAGCTGTGCTTCTTCCAGCCCAGCATTTCTCATGATGTACTCTGCATATAAGTTAAATAAGCAGGGTGACAATATACAGCCTTAACGTACTCTTTTCCCGATTTGGAACCAGTCTGTTGTTCCATGTCCAGTTCTAACTGTTGCTTCTTGACCTGCTACAGATTCCTCAGGAGGCAGGTCAGGTGGTCTGGTATTCCCATCTCTTGAAGAACTTTCCAGTTTGATGTGATCCACACAAAGACTTTGGCATAGTAAATAAAGCGGAAGTAGATGTTTTTCTGGAACTCTCTTGCTTTTTTGATGATCCAGCGGATGTTGGCAATTTGATCTCTGGTTCCTCTGCCTTTTCTGAATCCAGCTTGAACATCTGGAAGTTCATGGTTCATGTACTGTTGAACCCTGGCTTGGAAAATTTTGAGCATTACCTTCCTAACATGTGAGATTAGTGCAATTGTGTGGTGGTTTGAGCATTCTTTGGCATTGCCTTTCTTTGGGATTGGAATGAAACTGACCTTTTCCCAGTCCGGTGGCCACTGCTGAGTTTTCCAAATTTAAGACTTGGGATTATTTGAAAACTGTCTTCCCAGATGGCTCAGTGGTAAAGAATCCACCTGCCAATCTGCCTCCAGGAGACCCTGTAGACGTGGGTTCAGTCCCTGGGTGGGGAAGAGTCCCCTGGCGAAAGAAATAGCAAGCTGCTCCAGTATTCTTGCCTGGGAATTCCCATGGATAGAGGAACCTGTTGGGCTACAGTCCATGGGGTCGCAAAGAGTGGGACACAACTGAGCAACTGAGCACACACATTGGAAAGCCACATTAATAGAAAGGAGTCTTTAAATATTGAGGTTAATGTCTTAACTGGAAAGTTGTGTTTAATTTTATGAATAAGAACACGAAGGAGGAGCAGTATTTCCCGAGCAGTTAGCTGCTTACATGGGGAGCAGTTGCACCAGTGATATTCCCGGAAGTTCACCTGTGTGGCAGGCACCCTTAGCCCCACCACTGCCCTTCCTCCATGTGATGAACACCGCAGAGCTGCTGGGAGGCAAGCCCCGTCTCTGCCCCAAGGAGTGAGTCTTGAATAGTCTGCACCAGGGTCATGAAAAATCTCTTCCCTTCGCCAGGAATTGGTTTAGAAAGTGGTCTGCAATGCAGTTCTGCCACATTTGGGAAGGTTTTCTAATTTTGAAAAACAGTAGCTTCCCTTCTAGTTTTGGGACCCGGTGAAGTGATGCCTGAGACCATGGAAGCCATCTTGTTGCTGCTTGAATAGCAAGCCAACTGCTGCTTCCTAGGAAGAGCAGAAGGTCAGCAGTGATGGATAGAAGCAGCTTGAGTCCTTGAAGATGCTTTTGAGGTGCTGGAGAAGCCAGTCCCGATGTCCCCAGCCTTTAGACCTTTAGTTTGATTCAGAGACACATATTTTTACATGTCAATATTTCTGAATGTGGGAGGCATCCTGTGAGCACTAGTTTGAGTGAAATACAGAGTGGGAGATTTTAAAAAAGAAACCTCTTTGCTGTTTAAGCCATCTTAAGCTGGGTGTTCCATTAGAATGATATGACTGTAAATGATAGGATTGACATATCCCAAATCGTCCTCTCTTTTTTGTTGATGATTATTCTCAGGAAGAATGGGTCATAGCAAAATAAAGATGACAAACTGACACAATCAAATTACCATCCTGAAAAAAATAATAGCTGGTATATAGTGTTGACTACATACTAGGCACTGTTTTAAGTGCCTTTAAAAAAAAAACCACTTTATATACTGGACCTCTGTAGTGGTCCACTGATTAAGGATCTGCCTGCCAGTGTAGTAGACACAGGTTTGATCCCGTGTCTAGGAAGTCTCCACATGCCACAGGGCAACTGAGCCCGTGCTCCACAAAGAGTAGCCCCCTGCTCGCCGCAACTAGAAACAACCCTTATCCAGCAATGAAGACCTAGCACAACCAAAGATAAATAAATAGAAGAATATACATATTTTTTAAAACCCCTTTAATTGAGATCTGAGTGACATACAAAAAGCTGCCCAAATTTAACGTATAAAACTTGATGACCCTAAGCACCTTCAGTTGGCTATCTCATTTGACTCTCACAACAGCCCTGTCATTATCCTTCCGTTTTTCAACTCAAGGGCAGAAAAATGAAAGTCATCTGTGTGTGAAGGCACTGGAACTCAGTTGAGCCTCCAGACCTATGGTCTTAACCATTGTGCTGGGTTTCCTGGAAAGATACACTGTAACAGTGGCTCATGTTTTGCTAACTCCAGTGATTTTAATTCATCCAGCTCAAAAGCACATCCTCAAAGCATAGAGGATATTTTCTACTTCAGTTTCTCAGGACTGTGAAAGAGGGCCACAAATCCCATTCAGCAGAAATCTGGGACCATTGCTCAGAGCTTTTAACTTTTTGGAGGAGAAGAAACAGGACAACATGTACCCTGTTTATTGAGAATGGTTGACCTTGGGTTGCAGTGGATTCCTTCCTGTGGTGACCAGTAGCACACGTTTCATTTGCCTGCTCTGCAGATCTGTTGCCTCTCATAAAATTATTGCTTAATAGGCTTTTTAAAAATAAGTGAATTTGAAGGATACATAATATGCCGTTGACCTTTCCTCCTGTTTTCTGGATGTGACTCCCCTTCCCAGAAATCCCTTCTCATAACTGCTGCAGCACCTGCTCTCATGCTGTTTGTCTCCTTTGCCTGGACATTTCCTTCCCTTCATCCTTCCCTTTGTACGTATTAAATCCCGACTGATGCTTCAGCATCTCCTCCGCGAAGTCTGACCTGAGATGCTCAGACAGTCCCTTAGCTCCTTCCAATGTTCCCACGGTTGGCTGATGTAGCGCATGCTCTGCGACCAAGCGGACCTGGAGTCGGGTCCCAGCTCTGCTCATTTGAGGTAAGTAACCCCTGGCGGATGACTTCACCTCTCTCTGAGGCTCCTTATCTGCAGCAGGAAGAGGTGAAGGCTCTCACAAACCCGGTAGGACCGTTTTAGAACTGCATGCAACGCACCTAGCCTGCCCAGGGAGGCACACAGTAAGTGGAGCTCTTATTATGTGAACATACTTCTCTTAATACCCAGTATTTTTTTATGATAATTTGTTTTCATGTCTGGCTTTTCCACTAGACTGTAAGCAAGATAAGAGTCAAAGCTTTATTCTTGTTAGTTTTTTTAACTCTTTAAGTCATCTTTATTGAGGCATAATTTACATACAATAAAATGCATCCATTTAAAAATGTACAGTGCAGTAGTCCAATAAGAGTATACACCTATGCAACCATGACCCCTTCATGGTTTAGAACGTTTTCATCCCCCAGAGATCCCCTTCACACCCGTTTACAGTCAATCTCCATCCAGCCCTGGCCCCACACAACCACTGATGTGCTTTGTGTCACTACAGCTTCGTTTTGCCCGTTCTAGAATTTCATATAAATGGAACCCTACAGCAGGTACTCTTTTGTGTCTGGCTTCCCTCAATTACCCATGCTGTGGCTTATAACACTTCTTCATTTCCTTTTTAATTACTGAATATTATTCCGTCAGATAAATATACCACAATATTTTTATCCATGCACATGTTGATGGACATGTGGGCTGTTGGAACTATGATTAATAAAGCTGCAATGAAAGTTTTCATTCCTCTTGGATAACTGCAAGGAAAACTGCCAAACTGATATCCCCAGTGGTTTGTGTTGCTTACATTCCCCCAAGCAATGTATTTCAGAGTTACGCTGGTTCCACACACTCACCAGACCTGTTATGGTCAGCCTTAACGTTAGCCATTCTTGTGGGTGTGTTGTAGTACCTCACTGTGGTCTTAACATGCATCTCCCTGTTGACTGTGATGTTGAACATCTTTCTGTGTATATTGGTCCTGCGTGTACTTCTTTGTGACGAGTCTATTAAAACCCTCCCTTTTTTATTGGCCTATCGTGTTACTGAGTTGTGAAAGTTCTTCATATATTCTGGACACAAGTCCTTTCTCAGATATTTGCTTGGGAGATACTTTCTCCTAGCCTTTCCGGTTTTGGTTTAGTCCCGTTTATCCACTTTGTTTTTATGGTTAGTGCTTTCTATTTTCTGTTGTCAAGATTTTCCTTTCTCTGTTGAATCACCTTTGTCCTGTCTTCGGATCCCATCCATCTGTGTGTATGTCTTTTGGAACTGCTGCCTCTGCCCCCCAGCCCCCGCCACACTGTCTTGAACTCTGATCACGCCCCCTCACCCTAGTAAGACCACCATGGTCTGCATGTTCTGCACCCCCCGCCCCCCCGCTGCAGGCAGGAGACTGTCTGAGGCAGATGCCCAGGAAGTCATGAGGTCACCATCCTGTGTGCTGCCTGTTGTCAAGTGTCTGTTTCTTATATTTTGCTCAGTTTTCTAGTTGTTTGTGGCAGGAAGTCTTAATTCATTTTGGCATCCACAGTGCCTGGCACACAGACACTCCATAAATGTCTGTTGAGTGAGCGAGTCCTTGTTAGCACCTCCAGACAGAGTCCATCAGAGTCTCTTTTGATTGGGAGAAGTTCTGGGGCCCCCAGAGGTCATCAGATGGATCCCCTTCATCTTAGTAGACAGTTCTTTTCCTGAGGACGGTCTTTAGTCCTTTACGTCGCCAGCACCAGCCCACCTGAGTTCAACACATGCCTGTTAAATGGGGAGATGGAGGTCCAGAGAAGGAATGGTCACGTGGCCAGGCAGTGTCTGGCTGGGAGAACTGGGCCTCCCAGGCCGAGGTCTTGGTCTTGTTCTAACTGGCAGGGCAGGCACTGTCTTTTTCTTCGCTGTCTCACTCCCAACACCTAATACAAGATTTGTATGTTGTGGGCTCCCAATATGTGCTTGTCAAATAAACAAGCAAGTGAATACATTAATAGTCTCCTTTAATGCTTAATTCAGCTGACTTCTGCATGTGACCTTAAGTGGACGTGTGTGTCTTCACCGAAGGATGGGACTGGCCCTTCCCACTTAGGCTTACAGGTCATGGTCATCGGCTACTTCTGTTTTCATTTTCTGTCCACCCTCTAGGCTTAGTCCCCACTAGGGGGCATGTGCATCCCACAGAGAGGGTCTGTAGTCCTTAGGTACCAGGACTCGTTTCCAGTTTAAGTCAGGGGCTCCCTCTCGAAGCCACTTGCTCGAAGCCCTCCCCCTCCTCCAGTTCCCCCTCCAGCCAGTCTGCTGACTATGTCCTCTCTCTCTGCCCTGGTTGAAGGGGACAGCAGATTGGCAGTGGCTCTGAGTGCTGGCCTCTCTGTCTGTCTGCCAGTGGCCACTGCCTCCTCCCTAAGAGGATGACAGATCCTGCGGAGCCCGCTCTCCTTTCCCCTGTCAGCTGGCAAGCAAGGACTAGCCGTTTCAGGACCCAGTGTCTACCCTGGAACCATGGGTTCCAGAAGAGAGAGCACACAGATAACCCTGGCAGAGCCTCCCAGCCCACCTACAGAGGCACCGCCCGGGTGGGGCCGCGACTGGTTCCTTGTGCCTGGAGGCTGGGTCACCCTGGCTTTCCTGAAGACTCAGGCCCTTCCTGCTCCGCCAGCTCACGAGCTCCGGTATCATGTTGCCCGGGCGCAGGTCCTGGCTTTGCCACCAGCTGTGAGTGACCTTGAATGAGTTATTGGGTCAATGAGGTTAACAGCAGTTCCTGCCTCATAAGTGAGACAGTGCTTATAAATAAAGCTCTTGGCACAGCGCCTGGCACAGAGTGTGTGAGACCTATTAGCCATTATTATTAATAGTAGTAGTATCATTATCATTATCATCAAAGTAAACCTCGGTATCAGCCACTTGGCTCTTCTGTTGAGGCTCTGTCTCAAGATCTGGGGCTTCTCTCTAGCAGTGGGGCGCCTGCAGAGGGGCCCCCGGGAGCAGCGGGGCCAGCTGGGCCCCCTGCTGTTGTGTCATCGTGGCCGCCTCAGATGGGGCCATGTCCCACCAGTCTAGGACCAGGCCTCTGCTCTTTGCCCCCGCCCAGGACTGTCTTGTCCGAAGACACACAGTCACACGTTTGGGATGGGCTGGTGCTCTCCCCGGTTGCTTCTGCACCCCAGGGTCACGCCAGACACAGCTGCTGTGGCTGCCTCCCTTGCTCCCCCGCCCCACCCCCGCTGCCTCATAAGCTCTCTGGTCGTGTCCCAGTCTCCCAGGCTCCAGGAGACTGGCAGCGGCCCTGAGCCTCAGCTGCAGAAGTCGCAGACGACAGCACCTCCCTGCCTCCCGCTGCTGCCCTCGGCTGCCCTGCAATTCTGAGCAGCCTTTTCCCTGTCACTCAGGCTTCCACGGCAGGGAGATTAGCATTCAGACGGAGGGTGGAAGAGCATCAGGGCAACCGCCGCCTGTCTTCTCTGGAGCTGAGAAGCGGAGCCTCTAGGGGGGCAGGTGTCCAGGCCAGGACCGTCCCTACCCCCTGGAAGTTGGGATGGGGTACTAGGTACCCAGAAGCGACAGCAGCAGGCTCTTGTACCATCTCACTGGGTGCTGGGTCTTACTCGGTGGCCCCCACCCAGCAGTGCCACCCTCTGCTGTTTATTTCAGAGTTGCCCAGTGCCCGATGGTCGTCTGTGTGGAAAGACAGGTCAGGAGGGGCTCTGGGAAAGAGGGGAGGGACTCTAGCTGTTAGTTACCTACTGATTGTTCTGTAATTGTTCAGTAACTGACAGTTTACAAACACAATCCCACTAGCCTACATATATTGAACACTTAGTAACGTGGTAAGCACGCTACACACATTATCTAATTTAACATCAATCCTGTGAGACAGGAAACTAACACTATTATCTCCGTGGTATAGATGAGGAAACAGGCACCGAGATGTTCAGTAACGTACCCAAGGCCACAGAGGTATGAAGTGGTGGTGGAGTCAAGATTTCAACCTGATGCTCTGACCCTGGGCCCCTCGCTCTCAAATCCTAGATCATTATTTCCTAACAGCCCACACCCTGGACCAGGAGGGACCCAGCTCTCTCTCTTGAGTCTCCCTTAATCCCCTCCCTCTTGTTAGAGCTGATCTACCAAGCCTCTGAACTTTTCTGCTCTCATATCCAAGCAGCAGCTCTTACCAAGGAAATGGGAGGGAGAGGGACTCAGCCTCTCGGGAACACTGGGTCCACCCCCCCGCACGGGCTTCAACCCAGCTGCTGGAACTGGAGATAGTGGGCCGAGGAAGGGGCACCTCGGCCCTGGGCAGCCTCCTGAAGAGGAGTTCTCGGCCGAGGGTGGCAACTCTGCAATAGGAGCTGCCAGCGTGCAGACTGTGCAGAGCCCAGGGGTGGGAGAGCCCTGAGAATAAGAGGCGAGCGTGGGCCGGGCGTGTGGGGAAGGTGTAAACACAATCTGCTCCCACCAAAGCCAGCCTGCTCCCTGGGGAGGAGAGCCCCTCCCAGCCAGCCCACATGGCACCCCGGCTGCCAGGGCCTGGGCAGCCTCCAAGCCCGGCAGACACCTCCCCCCACCTCCAGCAGCCCCTTCCTCTTGGTTTCCCTCCCTTCTTCCGGCTAATGGTCCCCAGGGGCGCCTTCACCTCCTGGGCAGGCTCTGAGAACAGGGCTGCAAAGGGGTGTCACTCTGTGGATGTGTGTCTGGGCGGTGAGCCAGCCCCGGTGCAGCAAGCTGACCTTGCTCTGACAGTTCCTCAGCCCAGTGGAAGGAGACAGGCAGAGAGCGGCAGCCAGGATGAAGTGACAGGAATATGGCAAAGAGATTAGAGAATGAACCCAAAGGTAGATCAGGGAGCACAGGCCAGGTCCTGGGAACAGTGCCCTCTGGCCCTCAGCCTGTGAGTCCTGCCACCAGAACAGTGATGCCTCCCGGCGAAAGACAGGCTGATGGGAGCTAAGACAGGCTGATGGGAGCTGAGACAGGTGGTCACGAACTTGCGGCCCCTGTCAGGCGGGCAGTGGGGCTCTGACTCAGCTCCAGCACGGAGCTCCTTGCCCTGGGGCGACCCTTCCCTTGCCTCCGCCCTGCCCTACTTTTGAGGCTCCCACGGAACTGCCAGGCTCCCTGCAGCAGGCTGCACCTCCTCCCTGTCCCTTGAGAGTGGGTTTCCCGAGTCTGCTGCATCTCAGCCTTCCCTGCTGTCTACAGAAGCTCCTCTTTCTCGAAAGTCAGGGAGCGGGGCCGGCCGGCCAGGCAGAGGCCTCGCTCCTGGCGGGAGGGTGAGCAGTAGGAGCTGGAGGGGGAGGAGAGATGCACGTGGGAGGAGGGGGGCTTGGGAAGATGAATGGTTGCAAGGCAGTGGGCAGCAGCTGCCTGCCTGGTCTGCACCTGGATCTCAGGGAGCAGAAGCGGAAATCTGCTTTTATCTCCACTCGGGATCGGGCAGGATCGTAAAGAGAGAAAATGGCAGAGCAGCTGGGGGCAAAGGAGGCCACCGCCGCCTCTACTGAGCAGTCAGCAGACTGACAAAAACAAGTGTCACGCTTCTCCCTTCCCACACGCTACTGTCCGGTTGGAACACAGGCTCGCATGCACAAGTGTGTGCACACACGCACGCACGCACGCACGCCATGAGGACAAGCAGTGGGTTGCTTCCATCCAGCTGCAGGCAGACACCTCATAGACCCAGCTGGCCCTTCCTAGTGATCGTTTCAGCAGAGCCGCCAGCAGGGTGAGCTCTGGGGACTGGGCAGAGGCAAACGTCACAGAACGTGAGTGCCACTGCCACCAAGTGACACCACACAGCCCTGGACAAGCTGAGCTGCCAGTGATGGGTGGCCAGGCCAGTGAAACCGCTTCTTCCCCTGAGCAGCTGCAGATTCCAGGTGGTTTCAGGAGGCTTACACCCCTCCCCCTTATGAGCCTGGGGGTCTCCCATTTTCTGGCTGAGTGACGCTGGGTAAGTCAGCGAACCTCTCTGCGCGTTTCCTCGTTTCTGAACCGTGGGTGATCACGTGACCAGCGTGCATGAGTTATTGTGAAGGTTCAGCAGAGGACGACAGGCAGCCCCTCCTTGGTAAACGTGAGCCACGGCTGTCCCTCACTTCTGGAGTCTCCTCATTCCTTACTGTTCCCTCCTGTCGCCCCAGGTGGCAAGAGTTGCCCCAGAGTTAACAGGGCTGGGGCACCCCACTGAGTCCCTCCCTCTGGGTGGCCTCCGAGGAAGGGAGCCTGTCCCAGAGCTCAAGCTCCTCCACCCCTCCCGCCTGCCCAACCAGGCCCGCTTCTCCAGGAGCCCCACGCCAGGACCTGGGGTGGTGCAGACCTGTGGTCCGGGCTGAAAGGGGAGTCTACCTTCTCGACAACTGCTTTCCCTGGTCCCTCTCCTGCAGCTGCTGCTTCCAGCACATCATCCTTCTGGGGTGGGGGGCACACCGGGACTTAAGCTGAAAGAGAAAAACCAGCTGATGGGCTGGCTCTCCCATCCCAGAGCGGGGGCTTGTATTACAGAGTGGACATCCCAGAGTGCCACCTCTCCCTCAGAAGTCCTCTAGACAGCACTCAGGCCACCAGCAGGACCACCACCTCATCCCCAGGCCTAGAACATGCTGTTGAGATGACTCCTCATTCACTTAAAACTAACCCTTACGTTGTGACCTGGAACTCAACAGGTAGGAGCCGCCGGAAGGAGTCCACCCTCCTACCCTCAGCCTCTGTCGTGACCACAGCCTGGTCCGCTCCCCTGCGGCCAGGCCTTGTGGACTCTGTGTCCTTCCCGCCTTGTCCCCAGCTCTACCCTCCGACCTCGAGGCTGCAGACCCTGCCCTACCTGCTGTGGCCAGCTGATCCCAGGCCCTCGGGCTGAGCTCCACCTCAAGAGACCAGGGCTTACTTCAGAGGCTCTTTCTCCCTAAACAGGAAAGAATACAGAGTCAGAGGACTGGAGGGGATGACCCGCCCCTGTTCCCAGTCTTCTTTCTCCCAGCCCTGCATCTAGAGATTCACCCTACAATAGAGGAGCAGGAGCCCCCACCCCCAGGAGCCAGTTGGAATTGACGACAGTGGAATTGGAGAGCAGAAATTCCCCATCTACCACCGCCGCCCCCACAGGCCAGCCTCCCGCGGAGCCGCCTCAGTCTCTGGATTCCCCTAGGTCTGGAAGAGGGGTAGATGGGAGGCCAGTTTCTCCAGTTAGCTGAGTCCCAAGGAGTTAACAGTCCTGGCAAGGCCACAGCAGACCAGGCCAGGCCAGATGGTCCCAGATTTGGCCTTTTCTTTCCTGACAGGAGCTCCAGGGGCATTTCATGTGGAGGAGATGGACTCTGAAGTCAGAGACCTGCCGGTCCCACGCCAGCCACACACTGGGCAGACAACCTCGAGCAAGTCATTTCCATCTCCCTCTCCCTCCGTTTCCTGCAACACTGACAAAAGCCAGAAATACTTGAAGGGCCGGACCTCTAGGGCCAGGGACTCTTTTGAGTGAGTTAATGTATGAGAGCCCCCGGGGAAGAATAAAGCACTGATCTCATAACAGCAAGAGAGAACCTGGTGTTAATTGAGCAGTTACTCTGTGCCCAGTGCATTATAATGGTTATCTCACTCAAACCTCACAGAAACCTTGCAACCGCTCTGTTATTAATCTCAGTTTACGTATAAATAAAAGATTACATAATTCGCCCACAAGCTCTCAGTAAGAGGGGAGGTGGGATTTAAACTCAGGCTGCCCCACTCCAGGCTTCCCTGGTGGCTCAGTGGTAAAGAATCCACCTGCCAATGAAGGAGACATGGGTTTGATCCCTGGGTCGGGAAGATCCCCTGGAAGAGGAAATGGCAACCCACTCTGGTTGCCCAAGAAACCCCATGGGCAGAAGAGCCTGGTGAGCTACAGTCCATGGGGCTGCCCAGTGCCAGACACGACAGCCACTGAGCACGCATGCCTGCCCCACGCTAGACCCAAACCCCACAGTGAGGACCAGGGCACTTTCCTGGAGGACCAGTGGTTAAGGCACCGCCTTCCAGTGCAGGAGGTGCAGGCTGGATCCCCAGTCGGGGAATTAAGAGGAAGGGCATCACAGAAATGACTCTCCTTCCTGTACAGGCCCTGGGCTTCCTGGAGATCCAGGGGAGGTCGGAGAGATGGAGTTGGAGGTGGGCAGGGAGCCGGGGAACATGGTTCTGACATTCCAGACCTAGGGGAATCCAAAGACTGAGAAGTAAGACCCATGTTCTATTTCCCATCTCAACCTATCTAGGGGTCACACTGCAGGCACATTCCCCACACCCTTGACGAGGCATGGGGCGCCTAGACAAGCGGGCAAGTGCATGCTGTCTGTCTCAGCCATCTGAGTCTGTGGGGAGACAGCCTCCTCCCAGGGTCCCCGGAAGCCCAAGGCCATCACACTCTGTCTTTCACGGGGAGTAAGAGGAGCAGTGCCAGGGGCTCGGAAGAAGCTGTTATAGGAGAAAGCGTCCCTCTGCAGCTAGGCCCCTACACCAGGTGGGCCTGCAGGCACAGACCAACATCTCCCACAGTGTGTCCCTAATAAATACTGGTCGATTTTTCAGTATATTGTTGGGCACAGAGCCCCTCTCATCAAAGGACACTAGTCACCTGGGGAAGGAAAAGTCCAGACGTTGCCCCCCTGCCCAAACTTCACCCCTTCTAAAGGCCACATGGCTTCAGAAGAGGGAAGAGTTAACTTTCTGGCCACTGGAGACAGCGTCCTGCCCGCAGGGGCTGCCCAGCCAATGGCACTCTGTGCTGGTGACGTCATGCGCCTCCCGCGCCTTCTATTGGGGACCGGACAGCGAATCCTGCTGGAGGTTCAGGCAGTGGAGCTGCCGAGGCTGGGCGGGGCCCTCGGGAGAAGGAGGGGGAAGGGAAGGCAGGCCGAGCATCACAGAGCTGCTGCTGCCTCCTCCCTCTCTCCTCTCCCCCTGGGGCCCTGGGGACCACCCCACACTCGGACACAGAAGACAGAACAGTCTGGGTCCACAGGGGAAGGCTGGGACTCCCATACCCAGCTGGAGAAAACAGACATTCAGCCTACCCAGTAGGCACACAGGGAACAGGGGAGCTGGGGTGACACACACACACGTACACCCCAGGGCCTGGGCAGGGACTCGGGACAGTGGCAGCCTCCTTCATGACGCCCTCCCTGCCCCACCCCAGGCTCTTCTGCCTTACCTGCCTGATGACTGGAGGTCTGTTTCCAAGCTGCTGCCCGAAACTGCCCCATCGACTCCACTGGGCTCTCTGCGGGAGGGAAAAGAGGTCGGCAGAGATGTGGGCAACACCCGAATCCCCAGAGCTCAGATCCCGGACCCAAGACCCCTATCCTGCTTCTCTGCAAGACCTAAGGCATATTGGGTTCTGGGGACCAGAAGCTGCAGCCAGCATCCTTGAAGAACTCCGAGTGCCCCCTACTCCAATAGGAAGCCTCTCAGGGCTCCCCGGCAAGTCCCTCCCAGCCTCCCTGCGAGTCCAGGCAGCCCCTGCCTGCCTTCAGCCCAATCATTTTCCCCACCCCAGCCCATGGCCCAGTGATTTTCTCACGGTTGGACCCGGTTGGCAAATCGGCGGCGCCAGAGCATGGCCAAGGTGCTGAGCAGGAAGAGGGTGGTGCACATGTCTCAGCTGCCCCATCCCCTCCGGACCGAGTCTGCAGGAGAAGGCCAAGATGGCCCCCGCCAGCTCTCCCGAGCCCCTGCCCTCCGTCCTGAAGTTCCTGCTGGCGATGGATTAGGAGGCTCAAGCTGATTAGTGGGGTCAGCAGACCCGACCTTGTGAAGCCTGATTAACCTCACTGGGCCCAGGTTGTCCCCCCAGTGGCGGGGTGACTCACCCACTGTCTGTTGTGGATGTAGATATGACTAAGCGCTGGGCCTGGCCCTCTAGGGGCTTAGAGTCTAAAACAAACTCCCTGGCAAGTTAAACAAATGGCCACCACCCACCGCGGAGAGACTCAGGCGAATAAAGACGCCTACAGAACTCTCAGGGAATTACAAGCATCAGGAGACACTTCAGAGAGAAGTTGGGCTCTCTCATCTTGGCTGAATTTGCAGGGGCTCAGGGAAGAGTGGGCCCCCAGACAGAAGACTCTGCCAGGGCTGCAGGCGTGAAAACTCAAGGCATGTTCCAGCAACTGGAATTCGAGTATTGGTGGAGCCATGATGTCACAGGGGAGGTGTCAGGAGGGGAGGAAGAATATAGATGATGAAGCCAGAAAGACAAGGGAGGCCAGGGAGCGAAGGGCTGGCTAAATGGTTCACTTCTAACCTCTGGACAGTCCTCACCCAATGCTTCTGATTATATACCCTCTTCAGTAAAAACCAGAATTTAAGTGTGCCCCCCCAAAAGAAACATATGGGTGCACTCATAAAGGAATTATATGCATCCACTCAAAAATTATACACTGTATTACTGTGCAAATGCAGTCCTGCCACCAGAGACATGAATAAAGCTTGTAAAGGTTGAGATAAAAGTAAATTTCTCCTACTTTTTGTCCACATCCCAGGGGAACCTCTTGGGCCGCCATTTGGAAGGCCACTGCACTGGCCGTGGGAAGCTCTCAGAGGAGTTTCTGAGGTGGCCCAGCACAGCGTGCTCTGCCTTGGTCCAGGCAGCATGCGGAGCACAGATCATAGGCAAGGACACAGGTCTAGAGTGGCCTAAGCGCCAAGCCCACCCATTCTCCTCTATCCCTCTCCAAGACCCCAGAGGAGGGCACTGGTGCCGCCCTCCCTCAGCTGAGGCCTGATGGCAAGAGCCCTCCTGCCCAGGGCTCCAGCGAGGCACCTGGGCCCTGGGCTCCATTGAGGCCCAGACCTGGGGCTGCGCCAGGGCACTCTACTTGGAAACATGACTTTTTAAAGAGGCACATCAACCAAAGCTGAAGAGCCAAGCTACGCCTCTTGCAAAACTTGAGCAGTAGACACAGAGTTGGAAGGGCAGAGTCACCAGGAAGCCTTAGGGAGAAGTGGACACACCCAACAAGTGCCCTCGCAGCTTTCAGATGCTTGCAGCCTCTGGCTTCAACTGGGAGTCAGAGGCGGGACCCCCACTGTACGGGTGGCTCTCAGAGGTACCATCCCCACCTCTGGTCCAATCGCACCTCCCTGAGAAGCCCACCAGTGAAGGAGGAAACAGACAGAACAGGCTCCATCTTGAAAGCAGAACTCCATCTTGGGCTGGACTGCAGACTTTGAGCTATATGCCCAGTATCTGTGGAAATGACATACCAACTGGAAAACCAGGCCCCCTGGATGGAACCCCAGGGCTCATAGCTAGACTCTCTGTTGCCTAAGAGAATACCTTAATTATCTGTGTAACCAAATAGAATCATAAATTCTATTATGCTTATTGGGGTATGACCACAGGCCTATTGATAATTGTCCACTGTTAACTACCTAGGCTTAAGGCATATGAATCACGGGTTAACTTTGATTGTATCTTTCTTTTCCTTTGTTCAGACTAGTTTGAGGGAATTTGGGGAGGTGGGTTTGGGCACATACACTTAGGGTATATAAAGTTTTCAGAAAAACTGGTCAGGGTCCTTGGCTAAGAGGAGACTCTGCCTTGGGCCCGCCGGTGTAATAAACTGCACTCCACTATCTGCATTGTCCTTCTGAGAGAGTTTGTTTCCCAGAACACGTGGCTACAACATTTGGTGCATGGGCCGGGAAACTTCTCACTTTGAGGAGACAAGTCCCATTTGGGACTACTCTGAAGCCTCGAGGCTCGAATCTTCTAGAGGGGGGAAGACGCCTCGCCCTTCTGGAAGAATTCTGCTTCTCAATGCCTGGACCTTTCATGTTAGCAGGTAGTGGACGGCAGCAAGGGAACTGAGCACTCAGGTGAGGAGGAACCCACCCGGTAGGGTGGAAGAGGGGCCTGATCACCCCCCTGGGAGGGATTAGAAGGGGCACAGACCCACAGGAGCCTGGATTAGGCAGGTGGCAACGATTGCTTGATACACAGGTTGACGAGCCTGTTAGGGTTTAGGAAGGAAATTTGTGAAGGTCATTTAGGAGGTGGTGTCCACGCCGACTTGGGGAAAATTATTACCAAGCAATTGCCAGGGGATTTTTAGGAGAAGAAACTTGGTTTTTGTGTGCTCGTATTCTGCTCTTGCCAAGGAGGTGTCCCATCTGCTGTGAAATTCTTGACCCCCTCAGAACTGTCAGGCTAGAAGGAGGGGGATACATAAGTGAGTATGAATTGGCTTTTCTGGAGACGGCCTGGGACGTGGGATATTTAACCCATCTGTATTTTCATCCGCACCTGATCAAGCCCACCAAGGCAGAATGGACTTTAAGGGAGAAACAGCCTTGGCCCACGTGGTGTTCTGGTTCGGCTGTGCTGACCGGCAGGTGAAGGCACGCCAATCCCCCTTCTCCCTCTGGGATCTGGCAGGTAAGGCTCTTCTCACCCCAGTTAGGAAGGAGGCAGACTGGCAATTTAAGTGTCATTGAGTGGAAATATCAGAAGTACATAGGGTGCTGAGAACTTCGTAGACGGAACAAAAAGGAAAAGTAGAAGAAGGTCCGAGAAGGTAAGCGAGATGGGGGGAAGTGAATCTGAGGCAACTGGATTGGAGTGCATGATTAAAAATTTAAAGAAGGGATTTGGAGGAGACTATGGGGTGAAGATGAAGCCTAACTGCCCCCACATACTCTGTGAGGTCGAATGGCCCCTGTGGGAGTAGGATGGCCGCTAGAGAACACCGTGAACTTAAAAATAGTGGAAGCAGTCTATACAGTAGTCACAGGAGAGCCAGGACACCCGGATCAATATCCATATATTGACTCATGGCTAGGGTTAGCTCAAGACCCTCCTACTTGGACAAGGTTCTGTATCCAGAAGGGAAAGGGAAAAATATTAATGGCACAAAAATTGATGATAAAAAAGTAAATTCTACAGGATTTGGACAGGGATGACCTGACCCCTCCCCCATACTGGATAATGGCTCGTCTGCCGCCCAGTGCTCCACCACGACCGGAGGCCGCCTTAACGCCCGATCCAGGGCCAGGTGAAGTTCCTGCAGCAGCCACTCCTCTTCTGCCAGCTCTCCCAGAGTTCATAGAGCCACCGTTCGTAGAGCTCCCAGAATTCCACCTCAGCTGGACCTTCTAGATTGTATCCACCTCTCCCGGTGAGTACTGATGGGAAGGGGGAAGAAAACACAGCAATTAGACAGAGGCTGTGCTCCGCCAAGGAACAGGGGGAAAGAAGCCCACTACAGATGCCCCTCAGAGAGCTACGACAGCCTCCAGTTCAGGACGCATGGGGCACTACCAGCAGCCCCCTGTAGCCTAGTATTACTAGACATTTTCCTCTATGGATATATTAAACTGGCAGAGACACGCTCCACTGTACTTGGGGGAGCCACAAGCCATGATTAGGCTAATGGAGACTATTTTTTGAACCCACCGCCCTGCACGGGTTGACATAATCCAACTACTAGTCTCCCTTTTCAGCACTGAGGAAAGACACAGGATCCTGAGGCCAGAAAATGGTTAAGAGAAATGGCACCTGAGGGTATTGCAAACCCGCAGTGGTGGGCAGAACTAGCCACCCCGATGAGAGGCCCGATTGGGACTGTAACACAGAGGAAAGGAGGGGCCACCTGGAGATGTATCGGGCGGCTATTTTACGAGGTCTCAAGAGGGGAGCCCAAAAAGCTATGAGTATTGCAAAACCCTCCAAAGTGATTCAAAGGGAAAGCAAATCACCCTCTGAGTTCTGCGAAAGACTGTGCAAGGCCCCCCAATCAGGCTTGCAAAACAAGTCCCACTGGTAACAGAACTCAAACCCGGTACAATTACATCAGCACCCGCCTTAGGCCTGCCAGACCTTGCTAAGCCATTTACTCTTTATGTGACTGAAAAGGACAAGGTAGCTATGGGAGTGTTGTCCCAAATTATGGAGACATGGGACAGACCAGTGACTTATCTCTAATCAGCTGGACAATGTTGACACTGGGTGGCTGGGATGCTTATGGGCAGTTGCTGCAGTTGCCTTACTGGTCTGGGAGGCAACTGAGCTGACTTTGGGCCAAGATTTGTTCATAAAAGTCCTGCATGAGGTCAACACTCTCCTGCGAGGGGACCCCCATAAATGGCTGTCAACATCCCGGATTACTCAATACCAGGGACTGTTATGTGAGAACCCCCATGTTACTACTGAGCCTTGTCAGGTTCTGAATCTGGCCACTCTCTTTCTTGTGGGAGAAGGTGGGCCCTCACATGATTGCAAGGAAATATGCCAGCAGGCCTGACTTGAGAGACCAGCCAATCCCGGACCCAGATTTGGTCCTGTACACCAATGGCACCAGCCCGGTGAAACAAGGACAATGACTGTTGGGATATGCAGTGGTCATGGAAGAAACCATCGTGGAGGCTAGCTCTCTGCCATCACACTGGTCCGCTCAACAGGCCGAACTATATGCTCTAATCCAGGCCCTCCAGCTGTCAAAAGGACAAAATCTCAGAACTGCACTGCCTGCTCACAGATCAAGGCTGCCTCTCGGCACAGACAGAAACCGCCAGGGATTCAGGTAAAAGGCACACTGCCCTTTGAACACCTGGAAGTGGACTTCACTGAAATGAAATCTTGCCGATACTACCATTACCTGCTGGTCATAGTATGTACGTTCTCGGGATGGGTAGAAGCTTTTCCTACCCGGACTGAGCATCAAAAGTAGCCCGGTGCCTGCTTAGGGAGATAGTTCCCAGATATGGATTTCCTTCCAGCATTGGAGCGGACAATGGCCCGGCTTTCATAGCTGATTTAGTATAACAAGTAAGCAAAACTTTAAACATCAAGTGGAAATTACACACAGCATATAGGCCCCAGAGTCCTGGGATGTTGGAAGGAACCAACCGGACACTTAAAGAGACACTCTCCAAGTGGATCTTAGAGACTGACTGCTCCTGGGTGGGCTTGTTTCCGACGGCTCTGCTCAGACTCAGGATGACCCCACAGTCCCGTGGCTCTTCTCCATACAAAATTGTATATGGGAGACCCCCTCCCATAATAAAACAGGTGTCAACAAATTTGCCTCAAGTTAGAGGAGATGAGATTTCACAGCAGATGGAACAACTGGGTAAGGTAATAAATCAGGTAACTAAGTTTGTACAAGAAAGGGTGCCATTCCCCCTTGGGGAACAGATTCACGAATTTGTGCCTGGGGATCAGGTGTGGTCAAGGACTGGAAACACAACTCCTTGGCCCCACATTGGAAGGGTCCATATACTGTTGTTCTAACCAGCCTGACTGCAGTTAAAATTTCAGGTGTCACTCCCTGGATCCACCACAGGAGGGTGAGGAGAGCATACCATGCAGACCCGGAGGATGCTGTGCGGACTACACAAAAGGACCCCACTGAGCCCCGTGAAACCACAATCATCTTATAGAAGAAATAGAGATGAAGCTCTACAATCAACTGCTGCTACAAGGACTTGCTGGTATCGTCTTGAGACTAACCACAGTTTCAGTACAAAGACGGACCTGTGCTATAATTAAAGTTGAATGTTGTGTATTTATTCCTGATTTATCTGGCTATATATCAGCCACCCTAGATGACATGAAAGGTCAGGTAAAAGTTATGTCTGATGATAACCTTCCTTTTTGGACTTTGGTCCTATCTTGGATAAAGGGTGATTGGTGGAAAACTATATCTACCATTGTTATAGTTGCCCTGATAGGTCTGCTTTGCGGACCCTTATATTACAATGTATTATGAACTTTGTAACCAACCCAAAGGTTCTCCCAAATTGGAGGTTGGAGAGTCAGGGTGCAGTATATCCCTATGAATGATGCTCATACAATGAGTTAAGAGCATCAAGAGCGGGGAATGAAGGAGGAAACAGACAGAACAGGCTCCATCTTGAAAGCAGAACTCCATCTTGGGCCGGACGGCGGACTTTGAGCTATATGCCCAGTATCTGTGGAAATGACATACCAACTGGAAAACCAGGCCCCCTGGATGGAACCCCAGGGCTCATAGCTAGATTCTCTGTTGCCTAAGAGAATACCTTAATTATCTGTGTAACCAAATAGAATCATAAATTCTATTATGCTTATTGGGGTGTGACCACAGGCCTATTGATAATTGTCCAGTGTTTAATTACTTAGGCTTCAGGCATATGAATCACGGGTTAACTTTGATTGTATCTTTCTTTTCCTTTGTTCAGACTAGTTTGAGGGAATTTGGGGAGGTGGGTTTGGGCACATACACTTAGGGTATATAAAGTTTTCAGAAAAACTGGTCAGGGTCCTTGGCTAAGAGGAGACTCTGCCTTGGGCCCGCCGGTGTAATAAACTGCACTCCACTATCTGCATTGTCCTGAGTGAGTTTGTTTCCCGGAACACGTGGCTACAACACCAGGACTTGTCTTCTCCACCCACAGAACCCCTCCCTAACCCAGGCCCTGGCAGCTGAGATGGCTCCAGCATCCTGGCCCTCCCCAGGACTTCTTGACATCCTGCCATCCCCACCACAGGGCCCCTTTGCCCAGTCGGGTGCCTCTCCTTTACACTTTGTCCCTCCAGGGCCAGCATTAGGGGAGTGCCAGTTTTTGGCCTGCCTGGGTCATTGGTAAGTCACCCAGGGCCTCCAGGGCCTTCTTTCTGAGGCCACGTGCGTGCACCGAGGGGGAGGGGTGCTGGCGGGAAGGAAAGAGGGGTCAGGCCTCTTGGCCGCTCAAGTTCGACAGCCGCCCTCTTGTCCCCGCACCGGAGTTTTCCTATAAGGTGTTGGAGCACGGAGATGACCCCAGTCCCAAACCCTTCGGAGTCTGGGGTCCGGAGCGCTGGGGGTGGCGCCAGGCCCCCCCCTGGCTCCGGGAAGGCGGGAGTCGAGCCGGAGCTCAGCTCCCACCGCGGCGCTGCCGGAGGGGCTCGCGTCCGCCCCCTCGGGCTCGCGGCCACGCCGCAAATGCCCGGGAGTGTTTGACTCAGAGTCAGTTCCCCTTGGCGGGAAGGGTGCACACACGCCCCCAGACCCGCGCCAGAGCGGCGCACTCCTGTGCGGCCCGCGCGGCCCCGCCCCGGGTGACTGCCAGCCCCCTTCTTCCGGGACCCCCAGTACCTCCGCCACACCTACGCCCCAGCCACGCCCGGCCATCAAACTCCGGTCTGGAGGGCGGGCAGGCGCCGGCCGCGTCGCCCCTACCCCGCCCAGCCTTCACCTTGCCGGAATTGGCTCACGGACACGCGTTTGGGGGTTTGGAGCGGATTTTTTTTTTTTTTTCACATTTTTTCCAGAAGACCACATCCCCGCCCCCCGCTCGCGGTCCCCCGCCCCCTGCACATATACCCTACACACACGCGCGCACACACACACACACACACACACACACACACACACACACACACCCGGCGCGCACAGACAGACACGCTCCCTCCCTCCGGCGCGCTCTACCACTCGCCCGCCCGCAGCGCACGCAGCCGGCCCCGGCTCCCCGCGCCCCGCGCCCCGCGCCCCGCCGCCGCCGAGCGAAGCCGGGCTGGGCTTGGAGCTGCTCATGGAGAAAGTGCCGGGCGAGATGGAGATTGAGCGCAGGGAGCGGAGCGAGGAGCTGTCCGAGGCGGAGAGGAAGGCGGTGCAGGCGACGTGGGCCCGGCTCTATGCCAACTGCGAGGACGTGGGGGTGGCCATCCTGGTGAGGTAGGTGTCGCCCCGGCCCGGCTGGGCCCGGAGGAGGGACGGCGGCAGCGGCTCCGGGCAGAGGCGGGCTCGGCCCGGGTCCGAGCTCGGGCGCCACCTTCCCAGCTGCGACTGGGGCCCGGGCCGGTCGGGGGATTGCGGGTAGCCTGGGGCGGCTTGGGGTGGGCGAAGCCCTGGCCGAGCCCTTCCTAGCTCTGGGCGAGGGGCTCCCCAGGAACTAGGAACGAGACACACAAGGAAGGCATCTCCATCCCCCTCCTCTCCCGGGCCTCAGAACTCCTGGTTCAGCCAGCCTTGCCTACCTCAGCCACCCGCAGCTGTTTTGGACACACGTTTTATGGCCTTTCCAATAGGGGTCATGGGGGCTCCCCATTCTAAAGACAAGAAAACTGAGGATCAGCCAAGGAGGACAAAGAGAAGCAAACCCCTTTCTCCAGCTCAGCCCCTTCCCCTATGCAGAGACCTGAAAGGGCTGCGGAAAGGGCAAAAGAACAGAGGTCAGAAGAAGCGGACCCCAGAGGTCCCGCTTTCCCAGCTGGCCCCTTCCTGCCCCTGGGGCCGGGCCAGCAGGGAGCTCCCAGCTGAGGTGCAGGTGAGCGGAGAAGTGAACAGTCCCTGCGGATACAGGCCCTGCTGAGTTTGATGGAGGGAAAGGAAGAAGCTTCAGGAGGCAGGGCCCCATCCTGAACCCCAGGTCAGGGGAGGAAATGTCATGGGTCTTGGGCTCAGGGGTCATTCAGGAACCACATGCCCCCAAGGGATGCACACACAGAGTGACATTGTTACTCACACTCCTACACACCAGTCAGTGCACAGGCATGCCATTCCCAGCTGCATAAGCTAGTACCTGACTCCAGCTCCAGATCACTGCTCTCTTCCCACACTTGCTGGTCCCTGGGGGGGTGCAGGCATGGAGGCCCCAGACCCACACTCACCCCCCGACTCTCTGTCCTTGGCAGAGGGAAGCTATCAAATCTAGGACAGATCAGGGCAGTCTTTTAGTTTAAAGATGGGGTGAAACCTCCCATTGGAAAGGACAGTTGAAGTGCATGCCTGTCTCCCAGGCTTGGCCCCATCTCTGGCTCCTCTTTTTCTCCCACACTCTCTCCCTTCTGCCTCCCCCAAGCCTGGGACCTACCCAGCTCCATAATGATGTGCCCTGATTCCAACTTAGAAACAGATTTTGGAGAAAAAAAGAGCAAGCAGCACTCTTGAGGAGTTCCAGGAGGGCGCCCAAGGAAGAGACAGCTATTTGGGCTGCTCCCAGGCTCAGAAACAGCCGGGGTGGTGGGGAAGTAAGAGGTGATTTCAGGTTCCCAAGCCATCAGACATGGGAGGTGCATCTCTGCGCCATCGAGCACCCACATGGTGGGTCGCAGGGTCACAGATGCACCAGACGGCATCCAGGCCGGGAGGGGGGGTGGCTTTTAGCACTGAGGCCTCAGGATGCACGCGGATACCCACACAGGTCACCAGGAGGAAATGAGGCGAGGTTAACAGGACCATGGCTATTTTTTGTCCCTACACCCTGCCATTTGCCAATAAGGACATGTAGAGGAGGGCACGGCCCCCCACTCCGGTATTCTTGCCTGGAGAATCCCATGGACAGGAGCCTGGCGGGCTGCAGTCCATGGGGTCGCAAAGAGTGAGACACGAATGAGCGACTGAGCCCAGCACAGGAGATGTGTGCACAGTTCCGCTCCTGGGATCCCACTCAACTTCCCCAGGAAAGGGGAGTGAGGAATTGCCGAGGAAGCAACTGAACCCCTGAGGTGTTTCTGGAGGGTCTGAGCTCTTGGCAAGGTTTTCTTTCTCTCTCTGTGCCCCTCTAGTTCCCTGGGGGGAGCTAGTTTCTCAGAGGGGACTGGGTTGGGCTGGGGAGATGTTTACCAAGTGCCCAGGCCCACAAGTAACCAAGAAGAAGACCAAGATAGCAGTTAGATCCGGCTTGCTGATAACCCCCGGCTACACTTCACCTGACCCCACCTCGGTTGCCCGGAGCCCAGCCCAGCCTGGGAGAGAAGCTGGAGGAGCAGACCCTCCCTCACCCCCGTCCCGCCAACCTCCCTTTTCTTTCACTCCTGCACCTGCTGTCTGCCCCAGGGTGGGCGGTGTTAGGGGGCAAGACATAAGCTTCCCAGGGCAGGCCCCTCCTCAGATCCTGCACCCCTGCCCCCCGTTTTGTCCTGACCACCTCCTGTTTTCACGTACCATCCACAGGCCAGGTGGAGCCCCAGACAGTAGCCCTGGAGCCAGTCTCACCCCCTGAGGAGGCAGCAGCCACAAGGAAGGGAGCAGAGGGGCCGCCGAGACCCCACACCTCCTCTCCCTGCTGGAAGAGACCAAGAGGGAGCACCCATGCTCCAGAGGGCTCCCCTCCCAGTTGTAACTGCCGCCTTCCCCCTCACGCAGACAGGCCTATTTCAGGCTCTCTTGGAAGCCCAGATGCCTCTGGAAGCTGAGAAACTTCCCAGGGCTGGCCGCTGAGGCTTCTCCCAGCAGCAGCGCAGGCCAGGACTGAGAGGGTCAGGAGTAAACACAGGGGGCCCAGGAGAGACCCCAGGATGAAGGAGCAGAGCTCAGGCCCTTAGACTCTCATGGCTCAGAAGAGGGACCGGGCAGGACCGTCCTTCCTTGGGGCTGTAACGTGGCGCTGGGTGTTGTTGGGCAGCGGACCCACTGGGTCCCAGGCCACCATCTCCAGCAGAGCAGCCTCTGAGATAGACTGGGGAAGTCATCAATGTGGGAGCTGCTCCTGCTCCTCCTGGTCCTGCCACCCACTCCGCTGGGCAGCCTTGGGCAGCAATTCCTCATTGAGGATATGGAGATAAAAACAGTGCCAACCTCAGAATGGTATCCCAAGGATTAATGAGATCGTATAGTAAGTGCTCAATAAATAGTCCCTGTTACCTCCTCGTCATAACACCCACCTGATTGTGGCATTAAAGGAAACCCCAACAAGTGGACATCCTCTTCATGTTGTTAGAAATTAGTATTCTTACTGCCGTGTAAGATCTCCAAAGTCAGAGATTCCCCATTTAAAGCCAGATTGCGTTTTTCATAGCTGTCCTTCACTATGATGCTTTTTTCCAATGTATTTTCAGACCCATCACCTCATTTGTCCTCACCAGTGTATCTGTGAAGTAGCGAGCAGGGGTGCGGGGACTCCTCTCACACTGTTGCAGACAGAAGGTTGTGAAGCAATTTGCCCAAGGTCACACTTGGCCTCTGAGAGGGGCCCTCCCAGCTCTCCATGTGGACTGTGCCCCGGTCACTCCTCCGCCAGCCTCCGTCTCGTCGCCTGCAGGGGTGGCGGGGGCCAGCTGTTCTCCCTGCATCTATCCCAGCTCTCAGATCTGAGACCTGCCCCAAGGGTCATTTTAGCAAATTACCAGTTCTCTCTGATCACAAAGGGGGACACTCCAAAGGTGTGAAAACAGCCTGAAAAAAACAGGTCCAAGACAGTCCGTCCTTTTCCTGAGGCTTCAGTTGAGTTACATAAGTTCTGATCGAGTCCGGCCACATACCTCCCTGTCCCTACTGGGAGGGAGATGGAACGCGAATGTCATCACCATCATCCTGCAAACCACAGGGCCCTGGGCCAGGGTGAAGGGTCAGAGGGTGTGTGAGACCTGGGCTTTGCTCTGGGGCTATGGGACCCAGACGGGTAGAAAGGGAAAAAGCCGTGAAAGGTGGCAGGGAACCCACTGATGGCCTTGGAAGGAAAACAGTCACCCTGGGCCGGGCTGTGTGCTCCGAGAGAGGCCCGACTGACACAGGGAAAGGAGAGAGATGGTCCATTGTGTGGAAGGGCAGGCCAGCTCACCCGAGGAATCTTTTACCAACGCTAAGTGAAGCTGTCGGGCTGGAGCATAGGGGCAGAATATGGACCCCATGTTGGAGAAGCAGGTGTGGGACAGTTTCTAAGAAGTCTGGAATCTTAAGGAGTTTTGACTGTGTCTGGTAGGACAGTGGTGAGCAATGGAATGTTTCTGAGCGGGAGAGCGACCCAGTGAATGTGACGTACTGTGTGCTGAGTCGTGTCCGACTCTTTGCACCCCCTGGACTGTAGCCCTCCAGGCTCCTCTGTCCGTGGGGATTCTCCAGGCAAGAATACTGGAGTGGGGTGCCATGCCCTCCTCCAGGGGATCTTCCCCACCCAGGGATCGAACCCAGGACTCTGGCATAGTGAATGTGATATTTGAGAGGAATCAGACAATTGCAGATAAACCCGAGAAGGAAGGGGAAGATCACCCTGGGGTCTGCCCCAAGGTGTGCACGGGTCTGCTGGAGAGGTCAGGTGTACGGACAGACGGGAAGGACTTACAGAACCACACCAGGCAGGTGACATCAAGCGATATATTTAATTAAATCAACCGATGACTGTTTACTGCAGGCTGAGGAGGGACGGGGTAGTGAAGAAAGGGGCGGCGTTGGGAGTACTGAGTCTCATTTCTTCCCTTCCCTTCCGTGACAGGAGTTAAGTCATAGTTGGGGCCTTCCTTTGTTTAGGAAGAGAGCTCTGACCTTATCATAACAAAGGCCTTCACTGAGCACCCTGCATCCACACTGTGCCGGGGAGCTCTCTCATTGCCTCCTCCCAACATTCTACAAGGACTCTCAAGAAAGGAACAGTGACGCCCATTTCATGGATGAGGAAACTGAGGCTCACAAAAGTTAACTGTCCCCCAGATCAACACCAGCCCGTGATTCCCAGAAGGCAGGCTCTTACCCTCTCACCTGCGACTGGAGCAGGCCTTGAAAAGCATGTGGTGTTTGGGAAGAAGGCAAGAGGCAAGGGAGCAAGAAAGGCAGAGACCTGGCAGAGGACGTGCAGATCTGACTGCTGGAAGAGGCCGGGACCCAGGGAGGGGCTTCATGTCAACCAGCTCGGCCAGAGGAAGGGCCGGTGTTTGAGGGACGGCTGCAGGTGGTGGCGTGGGAGTGGGTCCTGCCTCCTCCCCATCACCCTCTCCCACCTGTGGGAGCTTTGGGAACTAGACACCCTCAGGACCCAGCCCCATCCTGCTGCCCCTCCTGGGCCCTCCCTGCACCGCCCCCGTCACCCGGGCACTGCAGGGTGGGGCCTGAGGCCACCCCCTGCTCAGCGCCCACCCGCCGCCTCCGCAGGTTCTTTGTGAACTTCCCATCGGCCAAGCAGTACTTCAGCCAGTTCAAGCACATGGAGGAGCCCCTGGAAATGGAGCGGAGCCCGCAGCTGCGGAAGCATGCCTGCCGGGTCATGGGGGCCCTCAACACGGTGGTGGAGAACCTGCACGACCCCGAGAAGGTGTCCTCTGTGCTCGCCCTGGTGGGCAAAGCCCACGCCCTCAAGCACAAGGTGGAACCCGTGTACTTCAAGGTGGGTCCCTGGATGGGTGCTGCCACCCAACGCCAAGCCCCATTCGGCTCCCGAGCCCCTTGGTCGGCGACAGCCGGGGGTGCCACCCAGCCTCGTTCCCCGGCGTGGCTGTCCCCTGGAGGGGCAGCAGGGTGGGGCTGGGTCCTGAGGGTGTCTGCTTCCCAAAGCTGCCAGATGCTGTGTCCTGAATGATGCCCTCAGCCAACCACAGGATTCTGCGGGCTCCAGGGGGCGGGGGGGCCTGGGGTTCACTCCCCACTGCCTTCTCTTCGTTCTCAGATCCTCTCTGGAGTCATCCTGGAGGTGATCGCTGAGGAATTTGCCAGTGACTTCCCCCCTGAGACGCAGAGAGCCTGGGCCAAGCTTCGTGGTCTCATCTACAGCCACGTGACCGCTGCCTACAAGGAAGTGGGCTGGGTACAGCAGGTCCCCAACGCCACCACGTAAGGAGGCAGCCTCTCTGCTGTGTCCTCCCCTGTCCCCCAGCCTCCCACCTTTCCTGGCACCCAGGGGCTGACCACCCTCCAGGGCAGGGACACTCCCAGAGAGGGTGGCTCTGGGGTGGACACAGAGAAGAACAGGCATGATAGGAAAAGGCCCACTCGTGCCAAGGGCCCCAGACAGATTCTCCCTGGGCAGAGCCTCCCCTCCCCTAGAACTGAGTGGGGGGCACGCAGAGCACCCCAAGACCGAGGCTGCCCCAGGCAGAGAGGCTCGGAAGGTTCCTGGCAGGAGGCTGGCTCATCAGGCCCAGAGGCGGCCCAGGCCAGCTCTGGCCACTTCCTCCCTGGGTACCCAGCACATGGGGCTGTTTTTCATCTCGTGCTGAGCAGCGCTCCCTCCCGCCTTGGCCTCCACGCAGGCCGGAGCCAGGAGAATCACGGGGATGCACGCACGTGCCGAGCCCACTCGGGGCCAATGTGGGTGTCCCTCCCACGCACACCAGCAGGGCGGGTGTGGGGGAGGGTTGCTTCCGGGCTGACTCCGGAGTCCACGTTCCCAGTTCTGGGGTGAGGGCCCTGGGGACGGGCTCCGAGAGGGTGGCCAGTGGCCTCCGGGTGACTCCAGCTGACTTGGAGCACGCGGGGAGGGCTGGCCCCCAGACGTGGCGGCTGGGAACACTCCAGCCTCCCTGGGCCCCCGTGGGGCTGGGGCTCTGGGAGCTCAATGGAGGGGCGGAGGCCAGGCCAGGCTGGAGGCGGGAGGTGGGGAGAGGCGCGGGGGCGGGAAGGGAATGGGAAGCAGGGGTCAGCCAGAGGCTCGGGACACGCGTTGGAGAGAAACAGTCCCAGCAGTTTCCCAGGGAAGAGGCGGCGTTCTCCCCGCCCCCCCGGGGCTCCAAGCTGGGAGCTGGCCCACGGAGCTGGCCGGACCTCTGCTCGCAGGCGTCCCCGCGCAGCTCAGGTCCTCCGAGGGCAGCCTGGCGAGGCCCTGCCTCCCGGCCTTCCTGCCACTGACCACCCTTGCCCCCACCATCTCCCGCTGCCTTCCTTGCCTCAGTACCACTTGAGGGAGCAGAGCCCTCGGGGACTGCTGGCAACAGCCCGTGGGCCGCTCCAGATGTTTGCAGCTGGGCCCTGGCCGGCCCCAGACCTCAGAGAGGATGGACAGGAAGCCAGCAGGCGGCTTTTTACCTGCTCAGGAGGTGCTGGCAGGGCCTGCAGAGCTTCCGGAAGCGGCCAGGAGGGGCCAGGAGAGGGTCAGAAGGGGGAAGGGGGTTTGCCCTCCCACGCCTCTCCCCAGGCAGGCTCTGCCGCCAAAGATGAGCTTGTTTACAGCCAGGAGAGGAGACTTCCTGCTTCTAGAGAAAAGGGCTTTTTTATAGGGGCCTGGAGAGCCGGGTAGAGAGAGCTGGCCGGTGCGAGTGAATCAGAACCACATGGACAGCATTTCCCGACACGAAGCCCCGTCGCCTCCCCTCTCTTGCCTCAGCCGGACCCCTGGGACCGAAATCTTGCCAAACCCTAAACATTAGGAAACCGCCGAAATCTCTCGCCTCCCCCGTTTCTGCTCCTGTGGGCTCAATGGAGATGGGCTGGCGTGGGGACTGGCCGGGGCCCTGCGCCCTCCTGGGCCTCAGCACCCCACGTTTCTGAGGGAATCCCCTCATCCCTTTCCACACTCTTGTCTCCTCAGGGCACAGATGTAACCCCCAAGAGAGTGTGTCTCCCTGGGCTCAGGGCCTGCAGACCCAACTACTGCTGAGTCCAAACGGGTTCAGAGGGTGGGACGGAGTTCCAGGGCAGAGTTCTAGAAGGCCTCCATCTAGCCTCGCTTATCAGAGACGCAGTATTGGGCCAGACGCCACTGTTTATTGAACTGTCTCTGCTTAAGGGTGTGTGAGCGTGTGTGTGTGTGTGTGTGTGTTTGATGGGGGGTAGTCAGGAGGTGGCACTAGGGGTGGGGGGTGGTGAGTGCAAAGGGGACACCCATGGGTGGCCCGAGGGGGTACCACAGGCCAACCTGGGAGTGTCCGCATCTCACAACTGAGGACAAGCGCCCATGTTTGTACGGTTCTTTGCGGTTTGTGAAACACTTTCAGGCAGTTCCATCACTCAGTTCTCATGGAGGGGGGCGTTGCAGGCAGGACTCAAGATTCAGAGGAAAAGATCTGGGGCTCAGGGGGCTGGCAGAGGTCGTACCGCAGGTTCCTGGCAGAAGAGGGCCCTAGAAGCTGGGTACAGTGGGCTCCTTTCAGGGGCCCCACGTGGGTCTCCGGAAGGGTAGTGCCTGTCTCACCAGTCCCTGACCCCTGGCCCCTCCGTGAAGGTCCCCTGGCCCCACGCTGAGGCCCTAGTAACCTGTCACCTCCTTCTGTCTCATCCACAGCCCACCGGCCACGCTGCCCTCTTCGGGGCCATAGGACCCCCTACTTCTCCCCCGTCCCTGGCAGCACCTTGAGCAGAAGGCCGAGTTCTGAAGACCCTCCTTGACCCTCCATCTCTGGGTGCCAAGGAAGCTGGAAGAATCCCTGACTCATCTTCCTGGAAAGAGGCTGCTTCCGCCTGGGCCACAGTCCCCCCTGGAGCCACCGGGAGGTGATACTGGCTACCTGGATGCCGACTCCAAGGGCGCCAAAGCGGGTGGCCTGTGGGGATGGGGGACCCTCCCTCCTTGAAGAGCCGGGCACACCCTTCTTAGCTTTTCTACTCACTGTTAGAGACCAGCGGGGATCAGGGACAGGTCTGTGAGTCACTCGAGGAACGGAGTCCTGTTTCTATCTGCCTGGCCACACGCTGGTCTGGTCTCCGCATCACTTATCTAGAGTACCATGCACACGTCTATTGCATATACAGATATATTCTATATACAATCTATATAAATATATATATATATATACATACATATCTTATAATGTGTACAGTGGGGCCCAGAGGCACGTATGAGGCTTCGGTTCTGCCCACCGAGGGGTCCTGGCAGCTTCTGGGCAGAGATCAGAGTGTTCTGGAAGAGACGATGGGGGTCCCACAGAGGCACAGAGAAGGCCATGTGGCAGGGCGGGGGCGACGCAGCTCGCCAGCAAAGCCCAGACCCTTCTCTCTGACCAGCTCCCCACATCCCGGCTCTCCACTCAAGGCAGAAAGGTTTTAGCGTGCCCTACCTCTGCCCCTTACAAAAGGAGGTGGCTTCCTGACTTGCTCCAAGATGGGCTGGGGCAGGCAGAGGGGGCCGGAAGTTCTGGACGGGGTGACTGCAGCCAGCAGGGGAGGGGCCGTGGTCAAGAAACCTGGAATGCCGGGCTCCATCTGCCTTTGCCGCTAAGACAGCGGGAGGGAATCCAGGCTGCTTGTCTGCCAGGCAGGGCAGTGGTGATGGGACCAGATGCCTCTGTCTCGTCCTGGCACTCTGAGGGCCACGGGCCTTCCCTCCCCTGCCTCGCCTGGCTGCTGGCTGGTGGTCGGTCCTGTCCGTCCATCCAGGTCGGCATTGCTGGGGATTCCCCCCACCCATGTGTGCCCCTGGGTTGTGCGTGTCGTCCTCAAGGATGCTTCGCTGCTGTGGTTTCCCTGCCCACCTCCTCCCGTCCCGTCTTCGTGCAGCCGTCCATGTAACTGCCTGTCCTCCTTTTGTAGTTTCTGGCATTTGTAACCAGACCCAGCCGTGTCATTAAACAGACTCGTTCTTCCCGTGTCTGTGCACGCTCATTTGGTCTTTTCCTGCCATCTGCCCCTCGCCTCTGTCTCCCCATCCTGAGTTCAAGACCGGGGCATTTTTCTTGGAAGGTGACCTCCCCACCAAGGATCCCCCTCACCTGCATCTCAGCTTTGGCTGGTCACGGGCCCCTCTGACTGGGGCTCAGGACGGTGGTGCGGGTCCCCCTGGTGGTTCAGTTGGGATCACAGAGCTGCAGACTGGAAGCTGGGCTCTTGAGAGGTGGGGTGGGGCAGAAAGGGAGTTTAGGCTTGTTTTAAAATGTCCAGGGGACTTTTTACCTTTTGTTCTGGAAATCTCCCTGGTGCGGATAGGATAAGCGAGGGAAGACTCCAGGGAGAGATGTTCGGAAAGGATCCTGCTAGTTTAGTGAGCCAAGCAAGCCAAGGGCGAGGCCTTGACCTTCCAGACCTGAGCTGGATGTCCCATACCCTGCTTGCTCCTTGAGGTTCATGGGTGGGGCAGCCTGTGGGCCTTTGGGAAAGTCTGCCCTTATAAGCCCTATCCCCCCAGGACCACCCTGAACCCTCAGCTCCCAGCCCCTTCTGTCTCCCACTCCACAGCCTCAGGCCAGGCCTGCCCAGCTCCCACCCCTGATGGCGGCAACAGTCAGCAGCACAACTCCCCGAGGAGCAGAGCGACCGGGAGGTCACCACCCCCGGGGTGGGCTGCAGGGGAAGCAGGAAGTAGCGTCTGCCCCTGGGGAGGGCTCCAGCTGCCTGGGAAGATTCAGCTGACATACAAGGAAAGTCTCGTCTCCCCAGGCCGTGAACTCCTTGAATGCAGGCTGAGCCTCCACTGCCTGGACCTGGCACAGCAGAGGTGCTGGATAGCAATCCAGGGAATAAATAAATTTCGCTCTTAGAAAGCAAGACCAGTACCTGGGGCCAAAAATGAGCTGGGCGCTTCACCGACACAGGCACGCAGGCGCGTGCAGGGTGGAGAGGATGGAGGAGGGCAAGGCTTTTCCAGGGACAGAGCGCCAGGCTCTGCAAGGACTGTCTCCCTACGCTGTGTGACCTTGGGCAAGTCACTCAGACTTTCCGAGCCATGGGTCACCTCTAATTTAAAATAGGAGTGAACATGAGAGCTGTCTCGTGAGGCAGGGATGAGGAGACCGAGGATGTATGCCACGGTCCTGGGGACGTGGGAATGCTCAGGACAAAGTGACCGCCAGGTCATTGGAAGCAACAAAGAGGACAGCGGGGGCGGGGGTAGGCGAGGAGCTGGCTGAGATGAGTGACGAGTCTTGGAAGAGACTGCCAGGCTTCCAGGTTCCAGGCCTCATGGTGCCTGGTGGGCTCAGACTGAGCCAGAGCCAGAGGGCTCTGGGTGGGGGTTGGGACCGCCTGGCTGTGGTCCCCACAGTGGCTGTGACTAAGAGAGGAAGGGGCATCTGTGGTCGGAGGTAGTGGGTAGTCTCTAGAAAGAAAAACCCCTCCCCATTTCACTTCTCTTGACCTTCGGAGAATGGCGAATGGCGAAGGGGCCTTGGAGATGGGAGTTTTTCTGGAACGCGGCCCTGGAGAAAGATTCTCTCCACTGCCCACCCCACAAAGAGGCGACACTGGCAACTGGTGAGTCACCTTATAGTTGGGGGAGGGGTGTTGCTTGAGGAGGGGGCTGATAAAAGTCTGAACAGAGGCGATGATGCTCGGCAGGGCTCACCGGGTCCTGCGGGTGGCAGGCTGGAGGCAGGGGGCTACTAGGTACAGGAGCAGTGACTGACGTTTTGTTCTATGCTCTGTGCTGAGAAATAACCTTGTCGCCGACCGAGCGGAGCAAGTGGGTCAGCTCCCCTTGGCGGTGAGGGATGGGGTGTCAGGAACGCGGGTGCCGAGGATTGTCTCCTTCCCTGCCAAGCGGACCCGGTGAGGCAGCCCCACAGTGACCCCTGCTGGCCGAGGCCGGAACGTCACGCGGGAAGAAGCCTCAGCCTGAGCGCGCGGGCCGTTATTCCTATTTTCCTTCCTCTGGGGCCTCACCTTCCTCCGTCTCTTTATTTATTTATTTTTGGCCGCGCGTGGCTTAGTTCCCCGACCAAGGATAGAACTCAGGTCCTCGGCAGTGAAAGCCCAAGTCTTAACCCCTGGACCAGTGGGGAATTCCCTCTCCCTTGCTTTAGAGGAAGTGGTGCCCCAACCAAAGTGAAGTCGCTCAGTCGTGTCCCACTCTGTGCGACCCCAGAGACGGCAGCCCACCAGGCTCCCCCGTCCCTGGGATTCTCCAGGCAAAAACACTGGAGTAGGTTGCCATTTCCTTCTCCAATGCATGAAAATGAAAAGTGAAAGTGAAGTCACTCAGTCATGACCCCATGGATTGCAGCCTACCAGGCTCCTCCGTCCATGGGATTTGCCAGGCAAGAGTACTGGAGTGGGGTGCCATTGCCTTCTGCGAGCTTAAAGCTGAAAGAAAAAATGTACACCCCAAGTATGTTTATGAAAATATCCTCCCCTGTTTTGACCCAAGTGGGAAAAAAGTAATTTTTAAAAGGCTATACAACAAGCCCCACATTTCCTAAGCTGCTAGGTTACCAACATCAACAGATAAACTCACTTAATTGGAGACACAACAGCCACACAGGGGTTACTAAAACAAACAACAGGGACTTCCCTGGTGGTCCAGGGGTTGAGAATCCACCTGCCAGTGCAGTGGGCGTGGGTTCGACCCCTGGTCTGGGAAGATCCCAGGCCCCGTGCCGCAGCCACTGAAGCTCTCATCCCTAGAGACCGCCTTCTGAGACAAGAGGAGCCACCTCACAGAAGCTCGGGTGCCGCAGCTAGGCAGTGGTTCTGCCGGTGGCGGCACCTGGAGAAAGCCCGTGTACAGGAGCAGAGACCCAGCGCAGCTAGGGGAGAGGAAAAAAAAAACAGTGGCCTGTCTTTGTTTAAAATTTTGAATTTTTTTGTTCATCATGGATATTTTTGTTTTAATAAAGTTTTTTAAAATATTGTATTTATTTCCTTTGATTACTGCTCCCACCCTTAAATATTGTGTCCCAGGCAAGTGCCTCGTTCATCTCACTCTATTCCCAGCCCTTTCTCAGTACATCCTTCAAGACATCCCAACTAAAAAACACTCATCTTTGGCCTCAAAATTTCCCTCCTCTAAAGCAAGGGAGTGGGAATTGCCCACTGGTCCAGGGGTTAAGACTTGGGCTTTCACTGCCGAGGACTTGAGTTTGATCCTTGGTCGGGGAACTAAGCCACGCGTGGCCAAAAATAAATAAAGAGTCAGAGGAAGGTGAGCACCAGAGGAAGGAAAATAGGAATAACTTGGCCCGCCTGCTCAGGCTGAGGCTGGCCAGCTGCACTCCACAGGGCTGCAAAAGAGTCTGATATGACTTAGCAACTGAGCACACACACCCTTAGACCATAGCGGAGCAGCAAGTACCACCAAGAGCCAGGGATAAGTCCTGAGTAACTGCACAAGGGCAGGTGGGCAGGCCTAGCCCTGGGTCCTCCAGGTGGACTGGTTTCATGGAAAGGAGCAACATCCTCACAGACCAGAGTGTCCTCAGAGCCCATCCTGTCTCACCCATCCCTCCAATGTAAACGTGGGGAGAAGGTAGTGAGGAGGGGTGGGGGAGGGGAGGAAGGAGGGGAAGAGGTGGGGGGAGGGGAGGGGAGGGGCCTCCAGGGGCAGGTGGGAAAGTGAGCCCTTGATCTCGTGTAAGTCCAAAGACAGAACATGCAATACCATTCCTTGTTAAAAGCAACAGTTTTATTGTGCAAAAACCAAAAAATTTAAGTGTGCTTCAGAAAATGTAGCCTCACCCAGAATCCATCACCCTCGCCCAATCTTCCAGATGTCTTTTGTACACATTAAAAATTTTATAATGCTTGAAATTTTTATACGTAGCTTTAAAAATAGCATTTGCGGGGGTTTTTGTATGATTACGAAAACAATACATGATCACTGCAGGGAATTTGGGGATGAAAGGAAAACACAAAAGAAAAAAGTCACCTGTGATCCCTTCAAGCAGAGACAATTCATTACTGTTAGCGTTTTGGTCTAAATCCTTGCAGCCTCTTCCCTGTGCTGACATACCTCACACCTGCCATATATGTATTGCGTTTTACGTTAAGTTGGGATCCTATGGTTCGCATTGATTTCACCGAGATCTCTTTCCTAAATGGAGCCTCTTGGAGTTTGTGCTAATCAATGGTTTATGTCCGGGTCACATGGTGTCGATGACAGCTGACTCCACAACGGCACATGTGCCAGACATGTTTCCAGGGAGATTCTGACTGGCCCTTAGTTTGTGTGTTTGGGTTTTTTTGTTTGCTTGTTTTGTTTTGTTTTAAATTTATTTTGGCTGCACTGGGTCTTCGTTGCTGTGTGCAGGCTTCTCTAGTTGGGGCGCTCAGTCTCCAGATCACATGGGGTCAGTAGTTACAACACGAGAGCCTATTTGGGGCTTGTGGGATCTTAGTTCCCCAACCAGGGATGGAATCCGGGCCGCCTGCACTGGGAGTGTGGAGTCTCATCCAGTGGCCCACCAGAGAAGTCCCTGGGTCCTCAGTTTGAAATGGCCCAGGGAAGGAGGCCACCGTCTTCTCCCAGGCAACCAACACAGCCCCATCCCCAACCTGAGGTTTCCACTCCCACCCCGGTGTCTTCTCCACTCAGCACTCAGAGGATGAATAAGACTGTATCAGCCCTCCACTCACTCCCATCAAACCCCCCCCCCAACCCCCCCCCCCCCACACAGCTTCACACGGTCACACTAAGAATGCAGAGTTCTGGCCTGGCCTGCTGGATGGCACCGTTTACCCTGGGGCCCATCTCTCCAACCTCATTTCGGTTTCCATGCTCCAGCCCCACTCACCTCCCTGGTGCTCCTGAGAGGCACATGTGCTCATTCTTGCCCCAGAGCCTTTGCACCTGCTCTTCCCTGTGCCACAGTGCTTTCCCTCTGCCTCATCTCATGGCTCTGTCCTTCCCTTCACTCAGGTCTCTGCTCAAAGTTCATCTCAGAGAAGCCTTCCCTGGCCACCTCTCCAACGCAGCGGGCCCATCCCATCCATCTCTCTGTGCCCTGGTCCAGGTTTCCCGCGGCTCTGACCGTGACCTGATATCACACTTTGGCTTGTCTGCTTCCCTCATTGCACAGCCTGCCATGAGGGCATGAACCTAGAGCCGGACTAGGATGAGGTGAGTGAGGCACTTGCCTCCAGGGCAAAACTTACAGGGCATCTCAAACCCCCAAAATCAAGAGAAACCTTTTTTTCTGTCCACACTCAGAGCCATGTGGGATATTAGTCCTCCAGTCAGGAAACAAATCTGCATTGAAAGTGTGGAGTCTTAACCAATAGACCACCAGGGAAATCCCAAGATAAATCAAATTTTAATGCATTTCTTTCTTTTTTTTTTTTTTTTTTGGCCATGCCCCTCAATTTGTGGGATCTTGTTGCCTGACCAGGGACTGGACCCTTGTCCTCAGCAGTGAAAGCACAAAGTCCCCTGGACCACCAGGAAAGTCCCCTGGACCACCAGGAGAGTCCCCCCTGCAATATATATATATTTTTAGATAGAAGTTAATGCCCACAAAATCCGTGATGGAAAAAAATCAACATTTTTAATGAAGACAGGATCCGTGTTTCCTGCCCTTCTGTCCTGTTTAGAGCTGTCCAGCTACAGCTGACGCTGGGAAACATTCCTGAATGAATTAAGAACAGCCGGGGAGAAAGCGGAGTCGGGTGGAGGCTGAAGACCAGCGGCAGGTGGACAGAAGGAGGAAGGACAGAAAGGAGGGGTCGCCCCCAGAGGGGCCAGGCTGGGAGTCCGGAGGAGCCCCCTGCCCGGAACGCAGCTGGGGAAAGAGGTTAGGTGGAGTCCTGAGAACCGGGCAGGGATGAGAGGCAGGCAGTTTGTTACTCGAAAACTGGGCTCGACTTGGTGGACATTGAGCCAAGAGACACAGTCAAGCCAAACAGCGGGAGAAGGAAGCATTTATTACTTGCAGCAAGTAAGGAGAAACATTGGGGAATCTTTCCCAAAGCAGCAAAAATAGGGACATTTTAAAAGCATATTCATGAAGGGGGTGGGTTGGGTACATGTATATTCATGAAGGGGTGGGGTTGAGTAGTATATGTATATTCATGAAGGGGTGG
>NW_024070192.1:7859454-7895033 GCF_014754425.2 Oryx dammah | reverse complement strand
ATGAAGGGGTGGGGTTGAGTAGTATATGTATATTCATGAAGGGGTGGAGCAGAGGAAAATAAACGCATCGAATTGGGGCAAAGGTCAACAGAGACCAAACTTTGGCTGAATGAAGTCATGAGGGTCAGAAAAGGTCACCAAGATCATTCTTGAGGTTCTGGTTGACCTTGTGGCTGAGGGGTTTAAATTCTGCAAAACCGCTCAAGAAAGGGCTCCAAGCTAATCTTTACCATTGAAATAAAACCCGAAGTCTTTACAACTAATTTATTATCTTTGCTATTATTACTTCTCTTGCCTGATAACTTTTTTTTTTTTTTTTTGGCTGCATTGGGTCCTAGTTGTGGCAGGCAGGATATATAGCTCCCGGACTAGGAGTTGAACCTGGGCCCCTTCCATTGGGTGTGCAGAGTCTCAACCTCTGAACCACCAGGGAAGTCCCTTGCCTGCATTCTTTTGTTCTCTTAAAATCACTAGTTACTGAAACCTGTTCAGCAAGCACTGTGGCCAGGCTTAGATCACAAAATGACTTTTCAGCCAAAAATAGCATCTCTTCTGTCAAGAAAGCCATGCCTGGTTCCAGGGACCCCCTACCCTATCTACTAATAAGTTGGGCTTTTTAAAGGAGTGCAAGAAGCTCTGACAAGGAGAGTCAGAGCTAGAGCTGATGGTGTGGTTTTGGTGGTTCTTGTTATAGAACTTGAATAACTCAATGTGTTGGTTTCCTGGGCTGCTAGAACAAATGACCACAAACTGGGTGACTTAAAAAAGCAGAAACTTTTCTGCTTCTCTCACAGTCTGGAGAAGGTATGGGCAGGGCTGCACCCGCTCTGATGGCTCAGGGGAGAATCCAGGTTATTGATGCTGCTGTTGAGTTACCCAGGCGTGACCGACTGTTTGTGACTCCGTGGACTGCAGCATGCCAGGCCTTCCTGTCCCTCACCATCTCCTGGAGTTTGCCCAAGTTCATTTCCATTGCATTGGTGATACTGTCCCGCCATCTCATCCTCTGACGCTCTCTTCTGTTTCCGCCCTCGATCTTTCCCAGCATCAGGGACTTTTCCAGTGAGTCGCCTGTTCTCATCAGATGACCAAAATACTGGTGTTTCAGCTACAGCATCAGTCCTTCCAGTGAATATTCAGGGTTATCTTCTTTAAGATTGACTGGTTTGATCTCCTGGCTGTCCGAGGAACTTTCAAGAGTCTTCTCCAGCACCACAGTTCGAAGGCATCAATTCTTTGGTGTTCTGCCTTCTTTATAGTCCAGCTGTCGCAACCGGACGTGACCAATGGGAAGAGCACAGCGTTGACTTCACAAACCTTTGTCGGCAGAGGAATATCTCTGCTTTACAACTCATTGTCTACGTTTGTCATGGCTTTCCTGCCAGGAAGCAATTGCCTTTTGATTTCACGGCTGCAGTCACCATCTGCAGTGATTTTGGAGCCAGGATATAGGGTCCCCTCCAAAAATCCATATGTTGAAACCTGACCCCTCAGGGGCTGGTACTCGGAGGTGGGGCCTTTGGGAGGTGATTGGTCATGAGAGTGGAGCCATTGCGATGGGACTAGTGTCTTTATCAGAGGGATGCCAGAAGCTCCCTCGTCCCTTCTGCCCTGTCACCTGCTGCAGCCTGTCACCACCCAGCAACACTTTCCTAATCATGTGGCCCCAGTTCAGACCTAGATGAGTCCTGAGATCTCACAGAAGAAGCAGCTGATGGCCGGGGAGGGAGGGGAGTTGGTTAATTAAGTGGATTAGGGACCTTGGATCTGAGAGTGAGGGGAGCTGGCGGGAGATAGCGAGTGTTTGTAGACGTCATGTGCTCAGCTTCTTCTGATAGCGTGCAGGGCCCTGTGGGCTTCTGGGCACAAGGCCTTTCTGTGTTCCCCCACTTCTTTGATTCCAGGAAACTGCCTTTATTCAGCCTCCATGATCTTTCCTGAGTTCCAATGGGCAGATTCAAGCAGTTGTTGATAAGGGGAGAGGATGGGAGACCAAGGAGAAACGGTCAAGAGCAGCCTTGGGGCAAGATCTTATTTCTTCATTAAGGGACACACACAACAATGTCTTTGAGCTGTTTTGCAGATACTAAACCCCCCTCCAGGTGGGAGAAGTCCATGATTAAAGAAGTCATGTGCTGCCCACAAGTATGGAGCCTCCCAACCAGTTGGACCCAAAGGTTGACGATGCTGATTCCTACTTACCTCACCACCAATCCATCAGAAGAATGTCCACAAGCTGATCATGCCCTTTTTGGGCAATTAAAATAAAGCTTCTCAGTGTGTCCAAGTTGGGATACATGGGGACACATGAGTCCATTGTGTCCCCCTTCGCCTGGCAAAGCAATAAAGCTATCCTTTTTTATATCACCCAAAACTCTGTCTCCAAGATTTGATTTGGAACCGGTGTACAGAGAAGCGGAGCTTTCAGCATCACTTCTTGTTCTTCTTCTTCTTTTAATATTTATGTATTTATTTGGCTGCACCGGGTCTCAGTTGCAGCATGCAGGATCTAGTTCCATGACCAGGGATCGAACCTGGGAACCCTGCATTGAGAGCATGGAGTCTTAGCCAGTGGACCCCCAGGGAAGTCCCCATGTGCTCAGTTTCTTATTTCCAAACTGAGATCTGGGCTGATAGTGAGGGGATCCAGGTGTTTACGCACACACATACATACATACACACACACACCTCTTAGCTAAATAAAATCATACTTGAGGCATTATTTTGCAACTTGCTTTTTCACTTCAAATATCTTAATATGTGTTGCAGATGGTCTTAGTCCATTCAAGCTGTTATAACAAAATGCCACATAGACTGGCTGGCTGCCAGTGCAGGAGACATCAGTTTAATCCCTGGGTCAGGAAGATCCCCTGGAGAAGGAATATTCTTGCCTGGAGAATCCCATGGACGGAGAAGCCTGGCGGTTAACAGTCCCCGGGGGTTGCAGAAGAGTCAGACAGGACTTAGTAACTAAACAACAACAACCATCCCATGCATGAGAGCTCTGCTTTCATGACCTAATTATTTTTTAAAAGCCCCACCTCCAAAGCCTCTCCTTAGGAGTCAGGTTTCAATATATGAACGGGGGGGGGGGGGGGGGGGTGCAAACAATTATCTACAGCAGAAGTCTTCCTGGCTCAGCGGTGGAGCCCAGCCACATTCTTTAAGAGTGCTATTCGGTACTTCCTTGTGTGGATGTGTTTTAGGAAAAACTCACTCACTGTCTCCTTCTGCTTACGCTTGCAACAGTTCTGACGCCAGATATGTGGGTTTTCACACCAGGCAATTCTGACCCTAACGACCTGGGTTAGCAGAGACCCCATAGGTTCAAAGTCCCAGCCCCACAAGACTGTAAGCCGTGGGTCAGTAGGTTACCTACAACTTTTGTCTGACTCAGCTACCAATCAGAGGCTCCAAGGACCCCCTGTTTGGGTTTGATAATTTGCTGGAGGGTCATAGAAACCAAGAAAAGAGTTTACAAACTGTTGCCGATTAATTACAAAGGATACATTTTTTAAATTTAATTTTTATTTTTTACTTTTTTTTAACATTGGAGTATAATTAGCCCCTGGGACACTGGACACCCCAATACTTCCCCTGAGGAGCAGGTGATCGGGCCTTGATGGGGGCTCATGGTAGAAATGGCTCATGATGTTGACCTTGCGAACAAAGAATAAAATCAGAATGACCCTTGAGACTGACCAAATTTCCCAAACGACATTCTGTTTTGCTGATGGTGGCTACCTTCTCAAGGCTACAAGACCACTGGATTCCAGACCTCCGGCTACGTGACCGCAGGACTCAGCGACAGGCGAAAAATTAACCATCCCTTCAGAGTATTCTTCATTGGCGGGATATAAGAAAGATCCCATCAGAAAGGGAGGACGCTGGTTCTCTTTAAGGGCCAGTCACCCTCTCGTTTTCCCTCTAATAAATTTCCTTTTCTTGCCTGACTTCCCAGTTCGCTCTGTTTTTCTTCACCCTTGCCTTCCATTCTGGGAGGAGAGATCCACCGCGACACCTCTGGTGGCCCCCTCCCTTGGACCTTGCCGCGAAACCAAGATGAGCTCCAGGACAGGACTCTCCACTTGCCTCGTTCGACTGGCACCCACACACCAGCCCACATCCTCTCTCTCCCACCCCTCTTCTAAAGCTAGGCCGGAGTATCCCCATGGGCCTCACTTTGAAATAGGGGATGCCCATTGCAAAGCAGACTATTATTCCTGTTATTCCTCTCTGAGAAGGTCCTGAGAACAGAGACACCTTTTCCCTGGGCCCTTTCTCCTCGCTTTCTCTCGCCCTCATCTAACCTCCCTATATGGCCACAACAGGAAATTCTCAATCCCAGCCCTCAAGCATCCTCTAGGATGCTTTCTCTGAAACCTAAAAGCCTTGGGCTTCCAATGGGAGATAAGACCAAAAAGCCTTATTTACTGTTCTTAACACTGGCTGCAATACAGATTTGATAACAGGTCCCAATGGCCAGAAAACGGAACTCCTGATTATAATACCCTACGGGACCTCGAAACCTTCTGCAAGTGGTCAGAGATCCCTTCTGTTCAGGCTTTCTTCGCTCTCTCCGCTCTGGACCCTCCCTCTGTGAATTCTGTTCTACTTCTCAAATACGCTCAGCCTACTGTGTCGCAAAGAGTCGGACACGACTGAGCGACTGAACTGACTGACTGAACTGACTGTGGGCCACATCCTCCGCACACAGTGTCTCCCGATCCCTGTTCAGATTTTTCTTCCTTCGACCTTTCTGACCACAGCCCACCCCCTGTCGCTCCCAATCCCCTTGTAGCCGCTCCAGATCCAGTTCTACAACCTCCACCTTACGCCCCCTTCTCCCTCCCTCCTTCTTTAGCACAGGCCACCACCGCTCCGAACCCCCTCCCCTGGCTGTTCCAAAGGCAAGCGCTGAGACCCCAGCTCCACTCTCTACCCCGAGGGTCCCAAGGCTCTACCCCAGCCTCCCTAGATCCCCTCCTGATAACCTGTCCTGAACAACGTTAAAACAGGAAACTTCCCCGCAGGGCCCCGCTCCTTCCCCTGCCCGACTTCTCTTTTCCTGGAAGCAGCTGGAGCAGAAGGATTTGTTTGGGTTCCTGTCCCAGCCTCCCTCATCAATCTATCGCAAACCAAAAAGCGTCTTGGCTCCTTCTCCTCAGACCCGGATAATTCTCTAGAAGAATTCAAGTATCTTACCCAGTCCTACGACTTAATCTGGCATGATCTTTACATCATCCTTTCCTCCACTCTCCTCCCCGAAGAGAAGGAACAAGTATGGCAAACCTCTCAGGTGCAAGCTGATGAGATACACAGGACTGAGGACACGAAGCCCGCAGGGGCCACGGCTGTCCCCCGCCAGAGATGATCCCAACTGGGATTATCAGGAAGGGAGACCTGGGCCAACAGCCTGTCATCACATGGTTGCTTGCCTCACTGTGGGCCTTCAAAAGGCAGAACATAAAGCCATCATCTTTGATAAGCTCTGGCTAATAACTCAAGGGCTAGGCAAAAACCCAGCACAATTTCTAGCCAGGTTAACGGAAGCCCTACAAAAATATACAAGATTTGATCCCACTTCAGCAGAGGGCAACCATTGTCCTTAACACCCATTTTATCTCCCAAGCATCCCCAGACATCTGAAAGAAACTAAAAAAGGCAGAAGACCCTCAAACCCCTCAATAAGACCTTTTAAATTTAGCCTTTAAGATTTTCAATAATCGGGAAAAACAGGCAAAGCTAGAGAAGGCCCAACGAGATAAGGCCAAATACCACCTTTTAGCCACTGCCTTACATGGCTCCAAATTTCCATCAACCAAAAAAGGCAGGAAGCCATGTGGGCCCTGCTTCAAATGCGGCAAAGAAGGCCACTGGGCTGGCTCGTGCCTAAAGCCAAGGCCCCCTCCAGGCCCGTGTCCCATAAAGGGACACTGTGGCATAAAGGGACACTGGAAGGTCAGCTGCCCAAATCCCCCTTAGGGATCCAGACATCCCCTCCTGGTCCCGAGCAGCAGTCCTCTGACCCAGCTCTGCCCAGCCTCCTCGGACTCGCCGTTGAAGATTAGAGGTGCCCAGGGCTCCAGGCCCCAACTCTCGCCACCTCTAAGGAGCCCAGGGTAACTCTCACAGTGGCAGGTAAGCCGATCTCTTTTCTCATCGACAGGGGCCACTTACTCTGCTATGCCTGCCTACTCGGGAAAAACCAAGGTCTCCCAGGTCTCTGTTATGGGGGTTGAGGTTTTAATATCTACACCACGAATAACCGAGCCTCTACCTTGCACACTTCAAGATACCCCATTTTTGCATTCTTTTCTCATACTCCCCTAATGCCCCACTCCTATTCTTGGAAGAGACCTTCTCACAAAATTCAAAGCTTCTATTACCATCCCAACCCACCTTCTAGTCTAGCCTGGTTACTGCTCCTTAACACCCACCACCTCTGCAACAACAGGCTCCTTTCTGTTTTCCTAGTCAAAACTCTGTAAACGATTCTCACCGTCAACTAGGAACTATAGCACCGCACCCCTGTAATTACACTTCCCATCTCACCTTCCCTTCAAGCCGATCGGTCTACCACGACTCGGGAACTGCAGGACATTCTTTTGCTTTCTCAGAGAGACTTCTTTCTACGCCTCCTGTAGGGGCTACGCTGGCAAGTTCAGTTTCAGAGACTACTAACAAGTTCCCAGAAAGACTCCTATTTGCTATCGATTTCAGCTGTTGTCTTCTTACTGCTGGAATGTTTTTCTTATGTGGAGCCACCGCCTATTTACGTCTTCCCACTAACTGGACAGGAACATACACCCTGGTATATCTGACCCCAGATACTTCTATTGCTCCTAACAATCAGACCCTCCATATCCCGCTAACTCATAACTGACCCCAGACAGGCAATTCATTTCTCTATTGATCAGTTTAGGAACAGCGGCTGGGATTGGGACAGAGACCACAGGACTCACAACCTCTTTAAATTATTACCAGGGCTTCCCTGCTGGTCCAGTGGTTAGGAGTCCGCCTTGCAATGCAGGGGACACTGGTTCGATTCCCGGTTCAGGAAGATCCCACATGCCACAGGGCAACTAAGCACTGCAACGAAGATCCAGCACAGCCACCAAAATAAATAAATAAATCTTTAAAAAAATAAAAAATAAAAAATAAAAATAAATTATTACCAAAGCCTTTCTAAAGACCTCACTGAGAGCCTAAATGAAATAGCTACCAGCCTTATCACTATCCAAAACCAGCTAGATTCTCCGGCAGCCGTGGTCCTCCAAAACAGAAGGGGGTTAGACCTTCTAACGTCAGAAAAAAGGGGGGCCTGTGTCTGTTTTTGGAGGAAACCAACAAACCAGGCGTTGTAAAGGAAGTAGCAAGAAATCTGACAAACAGGCCTCAAGACTACGGCACCACCTCAGGAATTCATGGGAAAACTGGCTGAACAATTGGAATTGGGTGCCCTGGGTCCTGCATTTTCTAGGCCCTCTCCTGCTGCTGCTGCTGAGTCACTTCAGTCGTGTCCAACTCTGTGCAGTCCCATAGGTGGCAGTCCACCAGGCTCTCCCGTCCCTGGGATTCTCCAGGGAAGAACACTGGAGTGGGTTGCCATTCCCTTCTCCAAAGCATGAAAATGAAAAGTGAAAGTGACATCGCTCAGTCATGCCGGACTCTTAGCGACCCCATGGACTGAATCCGTATTCTAACTTTCAGCCCATGTTTAATGGGTCTTCTTTCAAAATTTCTTCAGGATTGCTTACAAGGCTTCACCAGCCGAACTATCCACAAGTTACTTCTAACTCACTCAAATTATCAAAATCTTCAACCCCACACAGATCCCCTTGACCCACATTCCAGCCTTTTCTTATCTCACCCCCACGATGCCCCTGTCCCGAAGGAAGCAGTTACAGAAGATTGACCTTCGGCCCTTATCCTAAATCAAAAAGGCTGGAATGATAGGGTCTACATGGGGGCTCATTGTTAAGACGGCTCATTATGTTGACCTCGCAAACTAAGAATAAAATCACAGTGACCCTTGAGACTGACCAAATTGCCCAAATGATTTCTGTTTTCTCACTGGTGTCTACCTTCTGAAAGGTACGAGACCATCAGATTCCAGACCTTCGGCTACATGACCGCAGGACTCAGCTACAGAATAAAAATTAACCATCCCTTCAGAGAATTCTTCATTGCGGGTTGTAAGAAAGACCCCGTCAGAAAGGGAGGACACTGGTTCTTCCCAAGGGCCAGTCACCCTCTCATTTTCCCTCTAGTAAATTTCCTTTTCTTGCCTGACTGCCCACCTCACTCTCTTTTTCTCTGCACTCGCCTTACAGCAGGCAGTTCATGGGGTGCCGGGGGTCTTGTAATCCCCAAGCATCCCTGTAGAGGATCACAGGACAACCTGAAAGACATTCAGGATGGTAGGGGGAAGAGTTATATAGGCTTTAGCATCTTACCGACACTCACAAGCCCTCTCAAGAGTCGCGCCCGACTGCCAAGTGTATACAGACGAAAGGAAATCCCCCTGCGTCCCTTAGTGCAGTACCCCGTAGCGACACTAGGTGACGGGCCTGCACCATCAATGCCGGCAGCAAGCGGAGGGAGATGCTGGTTCCCGTCTCTGGAAAACCCCTCCGTTTCACCTACCCAAGTCCATTCTTTCCTGACTTTGTCCTGTGGAGCCCGTGGGTGAGGGGAGGTAAACCTGGAGCATAAATGGAAAGGAACTCTAGGGTCTTGTGTTGGCTAAATTCTGAAGAGAGAGGATGACTTTCTCAATAGACCCCACCATTTGGGTCTCCAGGTCCCGCCCCGCTCCAGTCCCTGGACTCTTAGCAGCCTCCTCACTGGCCTCCGCATCTTCATCCAAACCAGTCTGTTACTGTGTGGTCCATGGAAAGAGTGTAGGACTTGGGTCCAGCACTCTCTTCTGGGCTCCATCAGCCCTGTGGCCTTAGGCACAGCCCTAAACCTCTCTGAACCTCAACAAGAAAGTGGGCATATCCCTTCATTCAATAGAACTTCATTGTGTTCTAACAAAAATTAGAGGGAGGGGATATATGTGTACATATTGCTGATTCATTTCTTTGTACAGCAGATTAACACAGCACTGTAAAGTAATTACGGCTGTCAGTCGTTCAATCATGTCTGACACTCTTTGAGACCCCATGGTCTGTAGCCATGGCTCCTCTGTCGGTGGAATTCTCCAGGCAAGAATACTGGAGTGGGTTGCCTTTCCCTTCTCCAGGGGCTCTTCCTGACTCAGGGGTTGAACCTGGGTCTCCGGTACTGCAGGCAGATTCTTTACTGCCTGAGTCACCAGGGAAGTAATTATATATTCCAATAAAATAAAAATAAATGAGCCTGTAGGAAGAAAAAGAAATTTAGTTTAAATCCTAGCTATGACTAACAAAGAAACCACTAATATTTTACTCCCCAGGAAAGGTATGTCATCAGAGCTTTTTTGAGTTTGTGAACTGATGACTTCAAGGTCCTTTGCCCTTCTCTCCCAAGGGTCACGATGTCTCATCTCCTTGATCTGAATGTCACGAGGGAGACTTGGAAGCCTGTCATTCTGCTGGGTTGGGGAACCGGTCGGTGGTTTCTCCTCTCTACTGCCCTCCTGCAAAGCAGTGCGTACAAAGGGCAAAGCTTCTCATTTTAAAACTGAATGTGTGGTCTTTACTCACAAAGCCTGTTTCCTCATTGTAAAACTCGCCCTGACCTACCTTGCAGGATTGCTGTTGAGATTGAAAAATGTAAACATGTCTGACAAAGCCCCCTTTCACAGAGGGCTATGTAAGTATAAAATAGTAGAATGCAATTTCTCAATTAAAAAAAAAAAACACAAATACCCTCCACTGGGACTTCCATGAAAGTCCAGTGGTTAAGACTCCATGCTTCCAGTGCAGGGGGCATGGGTTTGATCCCTGGTGGGGGAACTAAGATCCCACATGCTTCACAGCACAGCCAAAAAATAAAAAATAAACCAACCTCCATTACTTACAAGATAAAATAAAAACACTTTATCCTGATCCATCAGAGTCTCCAGCACACGCCTACCTGCCTGCCCAGTCTTGCTGCTGTGCATCATCCTCCCAACCCGTCCTGTGATGCCGCCTACCCCAGAAACCAGAAGTTTTCCCCCAGAATCACCCCTGTGTCTTCCTGCTTGTTCAGTCCACCTGGAGTGCCCTTTCCTCATTCCTCCCTATCAAGATCTTTCCTATATCTTTAGGCCTATTAAAAGAAAAGCTTAGACTGTGCTTTTTGGTTAGAAAAGTAATGCATGCGTATGGTATGAAATGAAAAACAAGTCTCTGTTTTCCTCCTCTTAATTCCCCTCCTTCAAATGCAAGGTCGCTCCACAAGCACACTTCCAGAAGTTTATGTGGATCTACCAGCATATATATGTACGTTCTCTTTAAATGTAGGTAAATGGAATTATTGCTTCCCTGATGGTTCAGTGGTAAAGAATCCACCTGCCAATGCAAGAAGGTGCAAGAGACTTGAATTTGATTGATCCCTGGGTCGGGAAGATCTGCTGGAGAAGGAAATGGCAACCCACTCTCGTATTCTTGCCTGGGAACCTGCCATGGACAGAGGACCCTGGCGAGCTACAGTCCATGGGATCGCAAAAGAGTTGGACATGACTTAGTGACTATACAACAACAAATGGAATTATACTTACATATTAAATGTATATTAAATATGTAAGTATAACTACACTTATATATATACATGTAACTTGGATGTATTCCAAATCAACATAGAGAGAGGTGGGCTCCCTGCTTTTAACAGCTGGGGGAGGGACTTCCCTGGCAGTCCAGTGGTTAAGACACTGCGCTTGCAATGCAGGGGTCACTGGTTCCATCCCTGGTTGGGGACTAACGTCCTACATGTTATGTGGTGTGACTTGGGGGGGAAGAAAAGCAAACAATTGAAAAAGATCAGAAAAAAATAACTGGGTGACATTAGCACAAATTATCCCCCTGTTCTATTTAACAGCCTTCTCTCCAACAGGTGCTTGCTGTTGCAGCCAATGCTGTGATGAGTATCCCCGCCCCATGTGGCTGGGCAGAGTGCCACGTTCCCATGGGACGCATCCATGATGTCAACCTCCACTGGAATCCCTCCCCTCCTGGGGCTCCTGCAGAAACTTTCCTTGGAGTTCCTGGGCTGAGCATTTGCCAGAAGCTACAGTCAGATGGTGACTAGGTTCAAACACCAGTTGCTCTGTCAACATCTCTCCCTGCGTCGGTGTTCTCATCCCTACAAAGGAGACGATAATCATGGTACCACTTCCGGAGTTGTCTTGGGTATTACATGAAATAACGTGTTATAGCCCCTGGATCAAGGGAAGGACTCAGGATGGCTGGCTGCCCTCTCCTTCCCCCTCCGATATCCCATCTACCCTATGGAGTGCCAAGCTTTGCACGTGGGCCCTGGTCTAGTCTAGTCTGCACCCCGCAGCTTCCCCAGATGTGGATGTGGTGGGTGCATAATAAATAAATGGCCCCTGCATGGGCCATGAGGAGCAATCCTCCAGCTTTGGCCTGACCCCCACTCCGCAAGACCTGGGGTATGGGAAGGAGTAGAGGTGCCTTTCTCTGTGTGGTCCACAGCACCCCCGAATCCCTCCCCCTCTTTCCTTACCATCCACCCCATCCGGGTCAGTGATAAATAGCAGGAAGGTAGGGGTCAGGAGCTTCATAAAAAGCCAAGGCCCTGGCCCACCCTGGGACCAACATCACTGTCTGATTCTGGTCCCCACAGGGACCAGACACCGTCTGCCTCTCCCACCCCTGACCGGTGTCTCACTTCAAACTTGGCTCCTCTGGGCCAGCCATGTCTCTCCAAGGGGTGGGTTTGGGGGGAATAAGAGCCTGCTCAGGGCAGAGAAAGGGGCATTTGGACATGGAAGCTCACCCCAGATCTCACCACCGCCCCTGCACCCCCCACCAATGATTTTACTGTCTAGTCTACCGCAGGAGGCTAGGCCAGAACATCAGCATCCGGAGGAGGGAGCATGGGCACCTGGGCAGCCAGACCCCCAACCAAGGGGTGGGAAGGCCAGGACAGAGTGATTGAGCACCAGCAGGGCGTCAGTCGGGGCCACACACACCCGGGGGACCGGTTAGCTGGGTCCTGAGGAGAGAAGCCTCTGGGAAGGGAGGGTGCAGGGGTTTGGGCCCGGCTGCAGAGCACATGCTTGAGACGTCCTGTAGGAGTTCGGGGGGCAGAGGGGACTCTGCCTGCCCCCACCCCAGTGGAGCTACAGGGCCAGGGGCGAGGCTGCAGCAGAGGAGGGAGGCTAGGAATCAAAGCTGAGATCCTCTGGGCTGAGAGCAAGTAGAGAGACTGGCTCAAAGTTGAGGAGACATTGGGGTCCTCCTGTGGTAACAGTAGCAGCACTAGCAGTTAACAATAGCAGCTGCTCACAATTATGAGCACGTGCCTCCTGCCCTTCAAGGGGCTTCTTACAAGAGACAGGGCCTATTTTTCAGTTTAGTTCAGTCACTCAGTTGTGTCTGACTCTTTGTGACCCCATGGACTGCAGCACGCCAGGGTTCCCTGTCCATCACCAGCTCCCAGAGCTTGCTCAAATTCATGTCCATTGCATCGGTGATGCCATCCAACCATCTCATCCTCTGTCCTCCCTCTGTCCTCCCCTTCTCCTGCCTTCAATCTTTCCCAGCATCAGGGTCTTTTCCAATGAGTCAGTTCTTTGCATCAGGTCCCCAAAGTATTCGAGCTTCAGCTTCAGCATTGGTCCTGTTTTTTATCAGGGCTTATTTTTACCCCCATTTTTATTTGTTTATTTATGCAGGATCTTAGCTCCCTGACCAGGGATCGAATTTAGGCTCCCAGCAGTGGAAGCTCAGAGTCCTAACCACTGGACTGCTGGGAAATTCCTTTTACTCCCATTTTTAAAATTTATTTGTTTATTTTTAAAATGAATTATTTATTTAATTCAATTATTTGGTTGCACCAGGTCTTAGCTGTGGCGTGTGGGATTCTAGTTCCCTGACCAGGGATTGAACCTGGGCCCCCTGCCTTGAGAACACAGAGTCTTCGCCACTGGACCACCAGGGAAGTCCCTTATCCCCATTTTAAAGAGAAGGAAGCCGCAGGCTCAGGGAGGTTGAAGGATCTGAGGTACAGTGGCAAGCCCAGGATCTGAGGCTTCTGTGGCGGTAGAGATGCCACCACCAGTGGTTTCACAGGTAAGAAGGAGGGACCAGGATGGCTACTATGTTGAGCACAGGCTCAGACAGGATCCGCGGCCCGGAGGCTGACCCCGCAGTCCAGTCTCCAGATCTTGAGTGCTTTCCTTGGACGCAGGCACCGGTGAGAACCAAGGTCCTGCCCCATTAGGAAGGTTCCCTGTCATTGGGCCAGAGGCCACACGGGTTTGTGTGTTTTTATTAACAGGTCTCCGCTAAAGGAGATTCCTGGAACTTTACCAGAGACCCCGCCGCCACACAGACACTCAGTGAGGGCTTCTCCCAAGTGCAAACCCTAGGTCCCCATCTGTCCTCGGCGCCAGGCCTGGACGCAGTGCCGGGGGCGAGTGGGCGGGGGAAGTTGAGTAAGACAGAGTCTCGGCCGGGCCGGGAGCCTTCGCTGCGGCAGGATGCGGGGGAGGGCGCGTTCGCGGTGGACGAGAGTCTAGAGCAGGGATGGAAATCAGAGGAGGCGTCCCGGAGGCGGCAACCGCAGCAGGACTTGCAGGCGAGACTCTCCAAATGAGTTTGAAGGAACGCCTGAGGGCTAAAAGGCCCGAGGGAACAGGCTCGTTTGATCCAGGGATGAAGGCTCTGGGAGGGGGCTGTTATTGGAGAGGTTTTTCTTGGAAGTTGACGGGATGATGGCACTTCAGACCTAGATTATACGTTTTATCGGGGGAGGAGAGGACGGCGCCCGGAAGAGAGTAGCTCCGGCGGAAAATAGGGTTCTGCCCGGGCGGGGACATCATTGGAGCGACCGAGGAAGGGCAGTGCGACCCTGGAGCGGGAGAGGATGCTGGCATAGGGGACAGAGCTCGGCCCCGCCCCACCCAGAGCTCGGCCCCGCCCCACCCAGAGCTCGGCCCCGCCTCCAGGACCCGGCCCCGCCCAGGCGTCCGGCCCCGCTCCCGGCCCCGCCCCCGCCGACCGCGCGCAGGTAGGGAAGAGGCGGAGCGCCGGGGCCCCGCCCCCGGGAGCCACTACCCAGCGGCCGGCCGGCGCAGCTAGGAGCTGAGTCCCGGGGACTTGGGGCCGCAGGGAGGTGAGTGCGGGGCACCGGGAGGGGTCGGTTCGCGGCAGCTGGGCACCGGGCGCCAGAGGGGCCGCGGGGTCGCGCCCGGGGCGGCGGTGCGTGACCGGTGAAGGGTCCGGCGCTGGCTCCACGTGGGCCGATACCGGAGGCCGGGGCTGGACTGGGACGGGGCCCTTGGACCGGGTCTGCTGGCCCCTAGGCTCAGCTCGGATAAGACACCTACCGGGTCCCTGGGCCACGAGTCACCAGAGGTGGGGACAGGATGATTGGGCCGTAGTTTAAAGTCCCAGGAGGAAGAGCGGGGGGAAAGCCCCAGGGGCAGGACCGCGCAGTCCCGCCTCGCCCCAGAAGCGCCCGGAATTCAGACCTTCCCCGCCCCTCCACTTTCTCCTGGGTGAGCTGCAGCGATCGGGGAGTTTGTTCGGCCTCGCCGGGGTGGAAACAGGTGCCGCAGCCAGGCCGGACCGGAGCTCAGAAGTTGGACCCAGGAGTCCTGACTTCTGGACAGAGGGGCTTGAGTACTGCGTTGGGTCAGAGAGAATAAACCCCTAACTCCAGGGCAGAGAGGAGCCCGGGGTGAAAGGCCAAGGGAGAAGGCCTGGAGTTGGAGCCGAGAAGGGAGTGTCTGAGGAGGGGAGGGCTTGCGGACTGACCCCCCACGTGGACTGGCTGCTCTTTCCCAATGGCTAGCCTTAGGACCCTGTGTGGGTGGTATTTGCTGAAATGTAATGGGCTCAGCGTCTGTGTCTTGTTAGGGTCACTGTAGGTGAGGCAGAGCAGGGTGGAAAGTGAAGCTTCTTCAGAGCAGTGACCCTCAAAACGGGCCTTGGGTAGTGATTTGCCTGCCAGGGGACATTCAGCAGTGTCTGGAGGCGTTTTGGTTGTCACACCTGGCGGTGGGGTGGGGAGGGTGAGTGTTGTGGCTCCCAGCATCTAGCGTGTAGAGGTTGGGGATGATGCTAAACATCCTGAAGTGTGCAGGACAGCCCCCTGCCGTGAAGAGTCATCCAGCGGGAAGCGTCAGGAGTGCCGTGCTGAGCTTGGCGCGGGACCCGCTTCATCAGGCTACTTCTCACTGACTGCCCCTCCCTGCCTCAGTTTCACCAGGTTAGAGGAGGAATAAACCCAAATGAGATAAGCAGTAAGAAGGCGTGAGGGCAGTCCTGTCCTAACAGCAGGCCGCCCTTGGTGCCACCAGCCTCTTTCCTACTTAAACCCCAGGCCCTGCATTAAGCAGTTCTGGCTGCCATGGGGAGGGGCTGGAAACAGGGGCTCTCTCACAGCTGGGTCCTGGAGTGCTTCACCCCCTGAGCACCTCCCACGCCGGGTGAGCCAGGGCAGCCCTGGGGGTCAGACATCCGCACAGTGTGGAGGGTGGGAAGGGGGCGAGCTCTGTGTTCAGAGACTGCCCAACCCTTGATTGCTGGGCGGGCCTGGATGCCTGACCCCATGTGACCAGTTGTCATTTTCCCTTCTGAACCTACTCCTAAGTCCTCAGTCACTTATACCAGGAAAATAACATCCGAGGAATAACAGGACACATTCCTTGCCGCTTCACAGTCTGCTTCCCTCCTGCAGTAAAAAGTTCCACGGCGGCTGTGGGAACTCTGGGTGAGAGGAGAGACCCAGGGTGGGCCCTGATGCTGGTGCAGCGAGGCGCCCCTGCTCCTGGTGTTAGCAGAGCCCCAGTGAGAGATGGGGGTCACCGGAGCCACAGGCCAGGGGGTTTCCCCGGTAGGGACAACTCTGAATTAATTATTTGCGTTGGGCTCCCCGCTGTGCAGGGAATTGCAGCGGGGGCTGTCATAGAGAGGGCAGGATGGGATGAAGCAGCTGTCCACGCCCAGGAGCCCAGGCCCCCTCACTGCCCTCCCTGCCCACTTCTTGACCATCTCCATTCCCACGCCCACCCTCCATCCTGTTTGCTTGCGATTCCTGGCCTTCTCACCTGGGAACCCTGGTGGGGTCAGAGTGGCAGTTTCTTGTTTGACTTTTGCTTTGGGGGGCTTCTTTTAATCTTTTAACTTTAAAAGGCTGGAGTGAGGCTTTCACCTTTTCGGCTAAAACAAAAACAAAACCAACCTGTAATAGCGACCTCCCATCTTCTGTGTGCCTCTGAAGGCATAAAGCAGCAGTCAGACTTGCACAAAGCTGTTCAGGAAGTAATCAGCAGGGCCTCATGTTGAACCTGTGCCACCAGCTAGCAACGGAGTACCAGGTGACTTCTACCTCATTCACTCATTTCTGAGCTGGAGCAGTACCTGGTGTAACACACTTGGACAGACACAGGCAGACACTCACTGCCCAAGGTGGGGACTCCTGGTCCTCTAAGAGGAGGAATGAATCATGCCATAAATGCACTGTGGGGGTCGCTGGGGTCCAAGCCCAGCTCCGGGTCAGTGGTGGTGGCCAGACTTCTCTGCAGGGTGTGTGACTTGTGTGTAAACTCTTCCCCAGGCGAGGCCTCAGATGAGAGCAGGAAGTCAAGGGATGGTGTGTTTGTGCCTGTGACTTGAATGAGCCATCTGGCACTTCCCTGTGGGTTGGGATGAGGGGTGGCAGGATTAGGGTGGCCCCGCCACCTGCCTTGTGCAACATCGAAGGGGATGTACCCTCCAGACTGCAGGTCCTCTCGGGTCTCCGTGACGCCCACTTTGGAGCAGACCTTAGTGTTGCCCTGGCCACCCTTGGGGATTTCCAGAGTGAGCTCACGCCTCTGCTCCCGATTTCCCATCCAGCTGGGCCAGCCTGGGGGAGGAGTGGTGACCACAGCGGGGAGGCTGCAAAGCAAGGGCTGCTCTCAGGACCAGCATAAAGAGAGCATTTTCTTCTCCGCATCAGAGCAATACAGCCAGCCACTGTGTCCACGTCCCCTCGTTCAGTAAGTTTATCTAGGGACCCAGATGCGAGGCTTGCGGTTTCAGAGCCTTGGGAAGGCACATTCTGAACCTTCCAGGAAAGTTGTTGTTCAGTCACTCAGTCGTGTCCAACTCTTTGCGACCCCATGGACTGCAGCACGCCAGGCTTCCCTGTCCTTCACCATCTCCCAGAGCTTGCTCAGACTCATGTCCATAGAGTCGGTGATGCCATCCGACCATCTAGAAAAGTGGCTGACACTAAGTGGGCAGTGCAGACAAGGGGGACCCGTCAGGGATGCTGGTCGGAAGGGTGAGGGTGGCGGTGGGAGGGGGTGATTCCCAGCTAGGGGAGCCAAAAAGCAAGGCACAGATTCTGGCAGGTGCCTGGGCTATGAGAGTGTGGTCAGTAGGATGGAGGGGAGCGTCATTTAAATAGTCTGTGCCTCAGTTTCCCCAGTGGGGTCACAGTGGTCTGCCTGGGAGGATTCCAGTGGTGGTTCATGTGAAGCCTGGGCAGGTGTCTGGCTGCACGAGGAGCGTGGTGAGGGACTAACAGAAACATCATAGTAACAGGGACATGTCCGTGTGCCCTTGGGATGGACTCGTGGTGAGGCCAGAGGTCTTATCATGGCCTGCTGGGGGGACAAGCTGAGAACAGGCGGGGGAATGGCATCATGGCTGTGTCATCCTCTAGAGGTAGCCGGGTCTAGGGTGGGGGACCTCAGCATCATGGGGCCACGGGAATGGAGGGTGGGTTTTGGAGGGAGGGAAGGGAGGACCAGGCTGTGAACCGCTGGCCCCCACCCTCCAGTGTGTGCGTCATGTTGCTGGGTGGGGTGGGGGGTTTTGTGGAGGCCGTGACCCTCAGCCTTGCTCCCCGCTGGCCAGGCTGTCTGGAGCCGGGAGCCAGGCCAGCTTGGCTTTCTCTGCCTCCCACGTGTGGCCCCAGAGCTTGTGCCACGAAGATCCTCGGGTGGTCGTCCCCTCTCCTGATGGCTCTCCCAGGGTCCTGCCCCCGGGTGCAGACCCCAGAAGGCCTGGAAGAGAAGGGGGACCTGTGCAGGACTGGGTAGAAGCCGGCCTTGGAACTGCAGTCTTGCCCGAGCCCTGGCTCATTAGCTGATGGCTTTATCAGCCAATGACAATCGTGAGATAAGGACAAGGATGAGAGAATGTTTGTGAAAGCCCTAGATAAGCTGGGAAGTGCCACCAAGCGTTAGATGATGTCATTTCTACTTGGGGGGGGGCAGGGAAGGACTCATGAGTCAAAGGCCTGTGCACCCCAAACTCACTCCAGCTCCTGAGTCACCACCCCCTTCTTCTGCCCCTTCGCCTCACCAGTTCCCAGATGGCAGGAGGCCACAGCCCCACAGCCTAACTGTGTGACCTCAGACAGGTGCCTTTACCTCTCCGAGCCTAAGTTTCCCCACCTGTCAGAGATCTGCTGCCTCTGGGCCACTTGGCTCAGATGTAGAAACCAAGTCAGCCATGGTGGCGGAGGCCAGCCAGGAATAAAAGAAGCTACAAGTTACCCTCCACCCATTTTCCCTGGCGTTGGGCATTCACCGCGTCATGTCATCCTGCTGCATCACCCCATTTCACAGCAGAGAACACTGAGGCTCAGAAGTCATAACTTGCTCAGTCTCCAGTAGATAGGAGGCCCAGCTAGAGTGTGAGCCCTCTCAGCTCCCATTTCTCGATAAGAGGACCTCAGTGGCTCCAAAGCGAGGTGGAGAGATAGAGCTGGTAATGCGTGCGGAGAGCCCCTCTGGTCTGAGGGGCCTGGCTGGCCCACGTCTACGTGTTCCAGAGCCCTCGCAGCAGGCGTTGGGACTGGGGCCAGCTTCTTCCAGGGACGGAGCAAGCCCCAGGCCAGGATTCTGGGAAGTCTGGTTTATTAGCTCCTTAATGACTGTTTACAAGCTGAAAAGTGTTTGCCTGGCATCTTCGCTCCATGCTAACGGCTGACCCCAGCCTCCAGGAGTGAGGGGCACCCGGCGCCCTGTCCTGAGCGTGTTGAGGTGAGCGACCCTGGGCAGCCCAGGGCCCAACAGTGGCTGAGTGACAGCGGGTGAAGTGTTTAACCTTTCTGTGAATATCAGGCTTTGTCCCTCGGCTCCCCAGCCTCCCAGGGTGACCCCATAAGACACCGAAGCTCAGAGACGCCAAGTGGCTTGCTTAATATCACACAGCGCTCAGGGCTGGGCCTCTGACCCTGTCTCCCCAAGTGGGACAGCGTTCTCATTGTCTGGAGCCAGGCCACAAGGCGTGGATGGGAACTGGGTGGCCTCCGCCCTCGCGAGCACAAGACAGAGGCCTGCTCTGTGTGCCGGGGCTGGTCGTGTCTGCAGACGCCTCGGGGTCCGGGAGACCCCAGCAGGAGGGACGTGGGCCTCTTCTCCTCCCCTACCCATGTTGCACCCATCCCCCCCAACCACTGAGCATGTGCTAGGTCCTACTGGTTCCGAGGACCAGTGGAAACCCAGCTCCCAGTACCTGCAGATCCTGAGAGAAGCAAACTCCTCATGAGTGTCTGGAGCAAAGCCTGGTTCATGCCAGGTCTGGGTCAGTGTGGTGCCCAGCGGTTCACGTCCCCCTCACCCCACCAGGCTCCCTCCTGTGCCCTGGTATCCAGCCTGGATGGACCAGAGCCTTCTGGCTGTGCTCCAGGAGCAGTAGAACCAGGAGGGAAAAGACCACCTTCCCAGAGGAGGCCAGGCTGCCGGGCAGAGCATCCCAGGACCCAGCCGCTCCATCCCTTCCCGCTGTTGTCCTTGAGCGGCCTTCGGCCCCCAGCCGCTGGAGGCTGCTACTTGTCTGAGGTCTGGAAGGTCTCTGCCCAGCTGCTGTCTCTGGTCTGCTTCCATCAGCAGCTCCTGGAGGCCAGGGATTCCCAGTGGGCCCTGCGGGAGGGTACTGTGATGGACAGGGCACAGCATCGTGGGTGGTTGGGGCCATCTGGTGGCATTTCCCCCCCAATAATGCCTGTCCTCATATGTTACCAGCAGCGCCCCACACCTTAGGATGGGGGGCCACGCGGCTTGGGCAGTTCCAGCTGGGTTTTGGAATTGGGGTCCCTACAGGGCATGGGGCATTCACGTCTCTGCCGGCCAGCCCGCCACTGGTGTGTGGTCCTGAGCAAACCTCCGGGTGGTACGGGGTGGGGGCTGGGAACACGGCAACCTGTCCTCCTCGCCCCTGCACGCTCTTGGCCGTGGCCTGGAGCCTGGCACCCACGTCCCGGGTCTGTGGTTGGCCATGACTCTCAAGCCACCCCAGCCCGGTCGTGGGAAGCCTGAGCCTGGTTTCGGATGGGGAAGGTCACCAGGCCCTTGACCCTGCGCTCAGGTTCTGTATCTTCTCGAGTTTGAGCAGAAAGCAGGATCAATCCAGGCCTCCCTGGGCCAGGGCCCTCTGTGAGTGGGGCCTCTCCCTGTGGTTGGGGCGCCAACCCACAAGTGGTTTCATTTTTCCTCTCCGTTGCGGGGAGCTGGGCTGAAGGGCGGCCTGTGAAATAAGTCTGCTGGCTGGCTCCCCTGGGGAAGCGGATGCTTGCCAGGAGGCAGGGGGTCCCGGGGAGGGCTCCCGCTGGCCTCTGGAGACAGATGGGCATCCCCTCCCCACTCTCCTTCCTCTAACTCTGATGGTGGGGTTTGCGGCCCCCACCTGGGACACTTGCCTCCCTCCCTTTTCCTCTGTCCATTTTTGGTCTTCCTGATCCTGTCCGATCCTCAGCTGGCCTTCTTGGCTCTTTCCTGCCAGGCTCTCCTATCCGCACTCACTCTTGCCAGGGCAGGGAAGCAATCAGGGTGAGTCACTGGCTGCTCGGGCCAGCGTGGGGCCGCGGGTAGGGATCCTGGCCAGGTGGCACCTTTTACATAAGCTGCCCCTTGCCTCTTGCTGCAGCCAGAGCAGCCCCCTGCTTCCCCCGGCCCCCACCCCAGCTCAGCAAAACCGGGGCTTGCACTGAGGGATTGCACGCTGCCCGAGGACCCGCTTCCTCCTCGCCACTTTCTAAAATCGACCCAGTTCCTAGAACAGCTGTGGGGAGGAAAAAAGCGGGTTTCGGTTTCTGTGACAGGGAAGCAAGAGCGGGGAGAGGCCACTTCCTTGCCCCCCGCCCTCACCCCAACATCCTGTGATTCAGCGGGGGGGACAGGCAGGACCCAGCTGCCTGGCCGCCTCCCTTCCCTCCAGACTGCCCGCCTGCCGCCAACTGAGGGGAACCTCTAGGCCAGATGGTGGTTTCTTCTTCCTCTGTTCAGGGTGCCTGAGGCCCTCGCTTTGGGGGATCCCCTAACCTTCCTGACCTTATTCAGAAAGCCCCTCTTGGGAGGGGCTGCTCATCCCTCCTCCCAGGGCCCCCTCCCTCCTTTGTGTCCCCCCATCTGGCCACACTCAGGCTGAGTCCTTGTGTCAAGTTGCCCTGCCTGCTTCTGGCTCGGGAGGTCCTCAAAGCCCCAGGGGGTGTGGAAAATCCATCCACCGTGAGCAAGTCCCGGGGTTGGCTTCAGAAACCTGCTGGTGTGTCGGTGCGGTGGGGGTGGGCAGATGGAGAGAGAAACAGGACACCAGAGTCAGATTCCCAGGGATGGAACCACACCTGGGGGCAGGTGGGGCGGGAACGGTGGGCCCGTGCAGCCTGGGGAGGGGGTACCTGCCCTGGTAGGGCTCTGGCGGGGGACCCGCTGCTGGGAGGCCTGGCTTGCCCTGGCTGTGGCTGCCAGGACAGGGCTCAGCTGGCGGTGCCCGGCCCCGCCCTGTGGGGAAACCAGATTCCCTGGCGAAACCAGCGTGCAGTGTCTGAGTCTGAGTTTCTGCCCTGTGTGTCTGATCCTAGGCTATGCCTCTGGGCGTGGAGGCGGTTGGGTTTCAGACCCTGGGTGTACCTTGGGGTGACTTGAACTCTGTACTGCACTTGCTCTGGGTATGTACCCCCCTACTCCAGGCTGGACCCCCTTCCTCTCCCCAGGCCCCTTTGGGGTCTCCTGGGTGCCCCGGGACTGAAGGCCTTTTTCTGGGACAGGCCCACACCAAGGCCAGAATTTTTATGGGCAGGTGGCAGTGGTCCAGCCAGGTGGGTCCAGCCCTCAAACCTCCTCACCCCCGACCCATGGGCTGGATACTGCGGCAGGCCTGGCGGGGGGCTCTCAGAGAGCAGCGGATGTGACTGGGTCAGGAGGAAGCCTGGTCCCAGGATGTCACAATTTCCTCTGCAATGAGCAAGCACTTTTGGGGCGCAGGAGATAAGCTTTGGGCGGGGCAGGCGCTCCCAGTGCTCCAGCACTTTTTCTGCCATCTGTGCTCCTCCATGCCCTATACTTGGGTTATGGCGGGTGCCCAGAGTCTGTCCACAACCCCTGAATCTACCCCAGGCACCTGCCACCCCCAGCTCCTCCCTCCCTGAGTCTGGAGGCAGGGGCTGGGCTTCGGGTGCCCCTGCCCCCCGTGTCTGCATCAGCTGGGGGCATATCCCCCAGGGAGAGAGTGACTGGGGCAAAGTGGTGTTTTTATGCCCAATATGTGGGCTCAAGGATGTCACGGTGGGACATCATTTTGTCCAACCCCCTTGCTTAACAGAGAAGGAAACTGAGGCCGTGGAGGTCACGCTGCTTACAGGCCAAGGCTCTGGGCACTACGCTATGAGGATGGTTACATGGCTCCGTGTGAAAGGCGCCCCTGCCCTGCCTCTGCTCTCCAGGACTGACCACTTCTCTTCGGGACTGCTAGGATTTCCCCGGGGTGGGTCCAGTCCCCCCTCCCCCAGCCTTGGATTGGGTCTGCCCTTCTTCTCATCAGGAGCTCCGAGTCAACCAGGGATCCAACTGTTTGGTGACCTTACTGAGCTCAGGCCTGGCAGCCCCAGACTCGCCCCCAGCCTTCCCCCGCTGCCTCCACTCGTCCTTGGTGCCAGTTTCCCAGGGCGGTGCCCGCCTGGTGCCCTCTCACTGCGCCCTGGTCCCAGGGGCGGCCCAGCAGGAGAAGTTTCCGTGCTAGGGCCCCAGGAGAGGCTGTTGTCTTGGAGCAGTCCCCTGAGTGGTGCCAAGTGGCGTCTGAGGCGCCTGCCGACAGCCCGTCTGCCCTGGGGTGCAGGTCAGCACTCCCCACACGTGGGAAAGAAGGAGGAATGCCCAAGTCTTGGTCAAGCCTTAAGCAGGAAGCATCCCGGGCCCCCAGCTGGGCCTCAGATAGCTCTCTGGCACCCACTCTGTACCCAGAGCTCCCATCTGCAGTTGTAGGACTGGAGGTGAGAGGCCCTGCTCAAAGCCAGAGGACTGCTGCCCTGTGGAATCAGGGGGGTCCCGGGCCCTCCCCCAGCCTCCAGTTTACCCCATGGTGGCCCCTTGGACACCTCTGGTGACCCCAGGCCACTGAGGAGCACAGTTTGCAAAGTGCTGAGATATTTGACCAAGTTTCTCTCCAGGCTGGACTCTGCCCTGTCTTCCTGATAGGAGGCTCTCTGGCTGCAAGTGTACTCCTGATTTAGGGAGAAGGGGTGCCTGTTCCCAAAGAGGCTTCGGGCCCTGTAGCCAGAGCAGCCTAAGTCCCAGCTGCTTCCCATCCTGGCTGTGTAAGCTTGGGCAAGTTACTCAACCCCTTTGAGCCTCCATTCTTATTCACAAAAAGGTAGTTGATAATATCTACCTCAAAGCAAGTTTTGAGGACAGAGAAGGATAATGCAGGTAAAGGGCAGGCAAGGCCTGGCCCACCTGGGGCCCTGACCCCCTCCTGCCCGCAGCGGCCCTCAGGGGCTTCGTCAAGGGACCCCTACTCTGCTATACCAGCATCTCCCCTGTGAGGACTTCTCAGAAACAAAGGCATGCCCTCAAGTTGTTCACTTTTTTTTTTCTTTTGGCCGCAGCACACAGCATGTGGGATCTTAGTTCCCCAGCTGGGGACCAAACTGTCACCCCCTGCAGCAGAAGCACAGAGTCTTAACCCCTGGACCACCAGGGAAGTCCCACGAGTTGTTCACTTTTTAATCTTTTTATGGTGTGTGTGTGTGAGTCACTCAGTTGTCTCTTTGTGACCCCACAGACTGTAGCCCACCAGGTTCCTCTGTCCATGGAATTCTCCAGACAAAAATACTGGAATGGGTAGCCATTCCCTTCTCCACAAGATCTTCCCAACCTAGGGACTGAACCCGGGTCTCCTGCATTGCAGACATAAGTGAAGAAGATTTCACCTAAACTAATTGTTAAAGAGCCAAAACGACAGCAAAGCATGTCTGAATCCTTTAAACACTGCCTTGAATATCTGCCTTTGTCTAACTGAAAAGAAATCTTGATCAGAAGATAGCCAATAATGCCTACGTTTTTAAAAGTTCAGTGTTTCTAATGAAGCTGTCTAGAAACAAGAAAAGAAAGTAGGGAGCGTATTGATTATGGTTCCCAGCCCAGAGGCCGGGTCTTTATGTGGTTTTGTTAGGTACACGCCCAGAGGCCCCTGGCGTCTGGGCGCTCTAAAGAACCTAGCTCATCACCACAAGGGGAGAAGAAGAGGGGTTATTTCTTAATCTCCCACCTTTGAAGCTGGTGGAATTATCCCCATTTTATAGATGAGGAGACTGAGGTCAAGAAGATGGAAAGATACACTGGTCCTGACATACCCCCTTGAGCCTGCCTTCACTTCCTTATAGGCTGTGAGCACCAAGGAAACGGCCCTGCATGACCCGGAGTCATCTGTCTTTCCATCTGTCTCTGCATCCAGCCACCTCTCCACAGAGCTGAGACTTGACCCCAGAGCATCTCTGCAGAGTGAGGAAAGGACTAGAACATGCTCTAAAGTCCTCAGCAACAAGACCCAGGGAACTGCAAGCTCAGCCCACAGCCTGAAGGTAGGTAACTGGGTAGCCAAGTAGCATGGACCCCAGGTACCAGCTGCTTTCCTTGCTTGCTTATCTGACTTTCAACAAATATGTACTGATGCTACCCGTGGGCCAGCACTCTGCTGACAGTAGGGATTCAGCTGTGAATAAGGCAGAAAGAGGGAGACGAGCAGGGTGAAGCGATGGAGAGACACATGGGGTGGGAGGGGTGCTGCCTCAGGCAGTCAGGGGGTGCTCCTTGGAGGAGGTGGCACTCATGCTGGGACCAGAATGATGAGAAGGAGCCACCTGCTGTGCACAAGCGCTAATCTGATCTGGGGAGAGCCAGCAGGGTCCCAACCAAAGGCCTAACATTTATGGAGCACGTAACTTTTTTTTTTTTTTTAACCGTCTTTATTGAGATATAGTTCACATTCAATTTATACAATTCATGTAAAACTCATCTACTTTAGGACATTTTCATCATCTCAGAAGGAATCCCCCGTCCTTTAGCTGTCACCCCCAGCCCTAAGCCATGACTCATTCTTCTGTCTATAGATTTGCCTCTTCTGGACTTGCATTTGGACCCCTGGAGTATGTGGTCTGTTTGTGTCCGGCTTCTTTCATTTAGCATAACGTGCTCCAGGTTCATCTGTGTTCAGCCTGTCTCAGCGAGTCATTCCTCTTCGTGGCTGAGTAATAGCGCCTTGTGTGGATTTAGCACATTTTGTTTACCCATTTGTATGTTTTTTCTTTTTTCCCCCATAGATTATAGTGCCCTTTTTTAAACTTTTATTTTGTGTTTGGCTATAGTTGACGTTATCATGTTGTGTTAGTTTCAAGTGTATGGCAAAGTGATTCACTTATACATGTACATATATCTATCCTCTTTCAGACTCTTTTCCCATACTGCAGAATTTTTTTTTGTTTTAATTGCACTGGGTCTTCGTTGCTGTGCACGGGCTTTCTCTGGTGGTGGCGAGAAGTGGCACCTCTCCGCTGTGGTGTGCGGGCGTCTCTTTGCGGTGGCTCTTCTCACTGTGGAGCACAGGCTCAGGCGCGAGGGATCCAGTAGCTGCAGCATGTAGGCTCGCTGGTTGTGGCTCAGAGGCTCTAGAGTGCAAGCTCAGAAGTTAGGATGCACAGGCTTAGTTGCTGCGCGATATGTAGGCTCTTCCAGGACCAGGGTTCAAACACATGTCCCCTGCATTGGCAGATGGATTCTTATCCACTGTGACACCAGGGAAGACCCACTGCAGAATACTGAGCAGTTTCCTGTGCTACATAGTAGGTCCTTGTTGATTGTCTATTTTGTATATAGTAGTGAGGAGGAAGGAAGGAACGGGTGTGTGCTCAATCATATCCGACCCTTTGTGACCCCGTGGACTGTGTAGCCCTGCCAGGCTCCTCTGTCCATGGGATTTCTCAGGCAAGAATGCTGGAGTGGGTTGCCATTCCCTTCTCCAGGGGATCATCCCAACCCAGGGATTGAACCCTTGTCCCATGCGTCTCCTGCATTGGCAGGCTCATTCTTTACCTCTATGCCACCGGGAGCCCCAGATATAGTAGTGTGTATATGTTAATCCCAAGCTCCTAATTTATCTCTCCCTCTTCCCACTTGTATTTTGATGAGCGTTTGGCTTGTTTCCCCCTTTGAGTTCCGGTGAACGTGGAGCTGTGAACATTCCTGAAAGAGTGTCCGTGGGCGCGCCGCCTAGGTGCGTGCCATGCGTGCAGTCGTGTGATGCCTGGGATGTCTCTTTAGGGGAGAGGTATTCCCCCTCATAAGGAGAGGACCTAGGTGACCAGTGATCAGATGCAGGTCAAACCCCGGGGTACCCAGCTCCTGTTTGTGCTTTTGACGATGACCCCCCCAGCATCTCCTAATAGAGCTTGGCAGGTGTAGGGCAGTGAGGGACCCCGGGTGGCCTGACTGGGGTGAACGTGGGGACCAAGGAGGAGACGAAGTAGACGAGGGGCCCAGCGGCCCCAGTGAGAAGTTTGGACTTGGTTTTAAGTGAGAACTGGAGATCCTGGCCTAGTGTTGAGGATGGTATGATTTGTGCTTTTAAAAGGCGAACTCTGCCACTGGGTGGAAATGGTCCTGGGATGGGGGCTCGAGGGGGCAGCAGGTCAGGAGGAGTCAGGAGGCTGCTGGGACCCTGCAGGTGAGAGGCGATGGTGCCTCACCTGGGGACCAGGCAGGGTTGGGGAAGCAGGCAGGCTGGAAACAAAGGTGGCCGCTGTGTTGCCCTGACATCCGGCACCTTGGCCACATGTGGCCCCACCCCGATCAGAAGATGGATATGAGGGAAGAGAAATTAGACCTGCCCCAGCAGCCTTGGGATGCAGGGAGAGGGAACAGCAAAAGATTTTAGCAAGACAAAGGTCACAGGGCAGAGTGAGAAGTGAAATGGAGAGACTAGTCAAGTCAGAGGGTGTTCGTTCTGTTGGGTCAAAGAGGGTATGGGAGTCAGTGGCATCTGGGAGGATGGAAGAGCCCCAGATGGGGGTAAATTGCTACTTCCTCCTGGCTGGGCCATTTGGAAAGTTCCACTGAAATTCCAGACACACTTATTCTTCAGTCCAGTCATTCTCCTTCTACTGTTTGTCTGTTACAAAACTTGGAGGTGGTGCTAGTGGTCAAGAACCTGCCAATGCAGATTCGTAAGGAGACAGGGGTTCCATCCTTGCGTCAGGAAGATCCCCTGGAGGAGAGCATGGCAGCCCTCTCTAGTATTCTTGTCTGGAGAATCCCCATGGACAGAGGAGCCTGGTGGGCCACAGTCCGTGGGGTCACACAGAATCGGACACCACTGAAGCGATATAGCATAGCACAACACACGTGATGTAGGCAAGGGTGTTCCTTAACACTGGACACAAATCTAAGCAACCATCAGTCTGGAGTTAAATAAATCTTGGTACATTCCATTCTTAGAAACCTTCCCAGTCTTCAAGACAGATCAGGTAGATCTGTCTGTCTGCGTTGACAGAGAAGGATGTCCATGCTGTAGAGAAATGATAGACGTGCATGTAAAGTGTTAAGTGGCCTTCCCAGGTGTCTCAGTGATAAAGAATCTGCCTGCCAGTGCAGGAGAGGCAGCTTTGACCCCTGGGTCGGGAAGATCCCCTGAAGAAGGAAATGGCAACCCACTCCGATATTCTTGACTGGAAAAATCCCATGGACAGAGGAGCCTGGTGGGCGACAGTCCATGGGGTCTCAGAGTTGGACACACTTAGCAATTAAACAACACCACGGAAATGTTAAGTATTATGTCCAGAAGTACCTGGAGGCATGTTCCAAGCTCTTTCCTGGAACACGGGGTGACAGGCGGGCCAGCAGTTCACTTTCTTCTTTAGTCGTCTCTTTTTTTTCTTTTGCAGTGCTCATGTATCATTTTTATCATTCAGATGTAACAGTCTTCCTTTGTGAAAAGAAAAAAGTAACAGACAGATGGCAGTTTCACTTACCGAAAGAGGAACTTGGTAGTCTGGGGGGACAGGGACTGGCACACTGGCTTTCTCATGTTCCCAGGATTAGGTTGGACCTTCTCTTCCTCGCTCGCAGCCCAGGGATTCCTTCTCTGAGAACCACCGCGCTCCCTGCACAGCTGCGGGTCCCTTGTTTGTGGGCTGTCTGGAGCCTTCTCCCTGTCCTCCCGAAGCCCTGCCCCAGGCAGGGCCCTTTGTCCGAGGAATCTGCCTTCCGGCCCCCTGGCCTGCTCTAGCCAGACTGATGGGCAGGCCAAGATCACATCCCTGGTCCCCACCTTCCTTTCTGGGTGTGGTCCTCGCCTGAAGCAGAGACCAGAAACGGAATGAGGTGACAAGTTGGGGACCTCCCAGGCTCCTGCCGGCCCAGAATGCAAATGAAGGATGAAAATAGACCTTCTCGCCATACCCCACCCAGCCCGATTCAGCGTGCTGCTGTGTGGTTTAGTATCGGAGTCAGTTTTGAACCAACTGTCCATGGGTTGTTCTCAATCTAGGCTGTCCGCCGTGGCACGCCCTGACACCCTGCACTGTCCCCGTGTCCCCCCGTCCTGCCGCCTCTCGACGATACACCTGTGCCTCCTCCGTTTCCCTTCCAGCTGCCCTGCCCCCTTGCCCACCATGGCCTCCGATGACAAGAATGGCGAGAGGGCCTCCTCGGTGTCCAGCAGCCGCCTGCAGAGCCGGAAGCCGCCCAACCTGTCCATCACCATCCCTCCGCCTGAGACCTCAGCCCCGAGCGAGCAGGCCAGCTTGCTGCCCCAGGTAAGAGGGGCCCCCTCTGTGTCCCCTGGCACCTTTAGGGCAGTTTCACTTCCTGGAAGGAGGCCTTTCCGGAGCCTGTTGGAGCTCTGCTGTAGACTTCACCCCCTCCTTCCTGGCCCCCAACATCTCTGGGAGTGACTCCTGAACTCAGGAACTCAGTCTCGTGGCCAGCCAGGGAAAATAGGAGGGAAAATAGGAAACTCTTGTCAGTCCCACCCGGGAATTGGCTGTTTCCAGCCCCAGTCCCTTCTTTTATTTATTTTTATTAGGCTATGCCAGGTCTTAGTTGCAGCACGCAGGATCTAGTTTCCTGGCCAGGGATTGAACTTGGGTCCCCTCCATTGGGAGCACGGAGTCTTAGCTACTGGACCACCAGGGAAGCCCGTCGGCCCCGGCCATTCTGCGGGAGGTAGACTGTTTGTGACTCAGGGGAAGGGGCACCCCGACTCTCAGTGTTCTGCTCGTGCAGGAGAACGGGGATGAATCACCGTTGCCAGCATTCCAACCAGCGCTCCATAGAGTCCATTGAGAATCTGCTGCTCACAGCGTGGGCTCCGGCGCAGCCCGGGGCCCCGGGGAGGTGATCTCATGCCACCCACAAAGCCAAGGGTGCTTTCAAACACGCAAAGCCGGGCCAGCCTACAGCTTAGCCACGGCCAGGACCTAGAGGGGGAGCCCTGGATGGGGACCTGAGGAAGTGAGTGCAGGGCTCCCGGACACACTAGAAAGGGCCCATCTGACCCTCAGAATGAGAAAGCGGCTCGGGGTCAGCTGGGGTCGAGGTTTGTCCTGTCTGGGTTTTCACATCGAAAGCCAGAGCAGAGGCAGCCGGGGAGGCTCGGAGCTCCACGGAGTCACAGCCCGTCTCCCTCTCCCGCCTCCAGGAACCCGGAGGGCAGAGGCCCAGGAACCCGGCCCTCCTGAAGAGCGTCAGCCTCCAGGAGCCGCGAGGGCGATGGCAGGAGGGTGGCCCGGAGAAGCGTCCTGGCTTCCGCCGCCAGGCCTCGCTGTCCCAGAGCATCCGCAAGTGAGCACACGTTCCGCCCCTGCCTACATGCTCCCCCATGCAGCCGACGCCCCTTCCCCACCCGACGGACTCTGACACTCCGAGGCCCCAAGCCCCTTTCTGGGAGGCGTGGACAAGCAGCCCATGTTCTAGGCCGGGGAAACTGAGGCCCGGGCGGCTCTGTGCGTGGCAGGAAGACCCAGCAAGGAGGCTGCAGGGGGCCCAGGAGCTGGGGGTGGACCCTGCACTGCCGAGCAGCTCCCCCCACCCCCGGCTCAGCCCTCAGGCCCTGGACTTTATTCCCCCGCCTCTGCCCATCCAGTCCCTGGACACTGAGTCGGGGGGGTCAGTCTGCCCCCCACCCCCCACTGCGCCCACACATGTCCCGTCACCTCCCACTGCACACACACGCACACACGCGCGCCCTGTCACCTCCCCACACACGTGGCCCGCCGCCACGGTGACAGGCGCCCTGTGCCCTGTCTGCCCCCGCAGGGGCGCGGCCCAGTGGTTCGGGGTCAGCGGAGACTGGGAACGGAAGCGGCAGCACTGGCAGCGCCGGAGCCTTCATCACTGCAGCGTGCGCTACGGCCGGCTCAAGGCCTCGTGCCAGCGGGACCTGGAGCTCCCCAGCCAAGAGGTGCCCTCCTTCCAGGACGCCGAGTCCCCAAAGCCCTGCAAGATGCCCAAGGTGGGCTCCAGCCGGGGACCGGGGCCATCAGGGGCCCAGCGCCCAGCGGCCTCTGCTCACTGCCTCCCTCCTGTCCAGATCGTGGACCCCCTGGCCCGAGGACGGGCATTCCGCCACCCGGAAGAGGTGGAACGGCCCCACGCCCCGCACCCACCGCTGACGCCCGGGGTCCTTTCCCTCACCTCCTTCACCAGCGTCCGCTCCGGCTATTCCCACCTGCCCCGCCGCAAGAGGATCTCTGTGGCCCACATGAGCTTCCAAGCTGCTGCAGCCTTGCTTAAGGTCAGGACACCTCTGCCCGGTCCGCTCCCTCTCTCCCCCTTCCCAGGCTCCCGCGTCTGTGCCAGGGCAGTGGCTGCTCCAGGACCCCTGGGCAGAGAAGGGGGCTATAGCCCAGCAGGCAGACTCACCCACATCCTTCTAGCCCTGCTTCTCCCTAGTGCAGGCAGCTGGTTTCTGCACTGACACACACACAGGAGAAGTAGGAAGTGAAACGTACAGTCACCGCTCCCTGACCCGTGTTTGTGGAGCCCCTGTTACATGCTGGGCACGGGGGCACTGCAAAGAGAATTGAGCCAGTGTCCCTGCCCTGGGAGAGCCCTCAGCTCAGCTCGGGGGAGGGGAAGACATGGTGTGACAGGTGCTGGGGCCCGCCCAGAGGAGAGGCTGCCCTGTCTTGCCCAGGAGAGGGGCTGATGTCAGAGAGGGCACTTGGGAGGTATAAAGAAAGTTTCACCAGGAAGGGAACAGCATTCTCAGCAGAGGGAACGGCCTATGCAAAGGCCTGGGGGTAAGAGGCAGTAGCAGGTAGTTTTAGTGAAGGGTGGTCACAAGAGGAATCATGGGAGGTGGGATCAGAAAGGCCAGCAGGGGCCCCGTGTGCTGTGCCAGGAAGCCCGAACCTCGGGAGTAAGGGTGCAGGGTGAGTGGTGGGGTGCCAGGTACCCAAGCCTGAAGGCGGGAGGTTGCCAGAAGTTGGCAGCCAACTGCGGAGAGAGTACTGTGTGCAGGCCGGGGGAGGAGCTGGAGCCCAGTCCCGGCCTCTGCAGACGCTCCTGCTCTGCGCGGGGTCCCACCTCCCCGGGCGGATGGACTTGACACCGCTTTGGTGTCGGAGCAGGACCACCTCCTGTGGGCCTGACGCCCGTGCCTCTGCCCCACACAGGGGCGCTCGGTGCTGGAGGCCACGGGACAGCGGAGCCAGGTGGTCAAGTGCAGCTTTGCTTACCCCAGCTCCCTGGAGGAGGATGCGGTCGACGGGGCAGAGACCTTCGACTCCTCGTTTTTTAGTAAGGCAAGCATGGGGTGTGTGGGCCCTCGGGGTCAAGGGGCTGGGGTGGGCGGGAGCTGGGGGAAGAGACCCGGCCTCCCATCGTGCTCTGCCGGGAGCCCTTCAGATGTCCAGAAGCCTGTCCATGAGATGGGGGTGCCGCCTCTCGGAGCTCCCGGGACCCCCATCTTTCATTGGCAGAGCAAAGGCCTGGGGTGGGGCAGATGCCAGTGGAAGAGTCACCATCAGGGCCCGCAGACACGTGCCTCCCCTTCGTCTCTCCCGGGAGCCTGTCCGACATTGTCCTGTCCTTGAATTGAGCTGTTGTGGGGGCAGGGCGGGGGACAGTAACTCCTCACACTGTCTCTTTCTGTGTCCCCGACTCCACCCCTACCCCAGGAAGAAATGAGCTCCATGCCCGATGACGTGTTTGAGTCGCCCCCACTCTCCGCCAGCTACTTTCGGGGGATCCCACACTCAGCCTCCCCAGTCTCCCCTGATCAGATCCCCCTGTGAGTTCCAGGGTGTGGGGGGCAGGGTGGAGGGGTTCCCCAGATCACAGGTCCCTCCTGGTTCTCCCCTCGTGGGAAGGAGGAGGTGAGGGTACCCGGCTGAGACCGCCGTCCTCACCAGGAAGGAGTCCAGCCGAGCCCCGGTGCCCCCCACCAAACGCGGCAAGCGCATCGCCTCCAAGGTGAAGCACTTTGCCTTCGACCGGAAGAAGCGGCACTACGGCCTGGGCGTAGTGGGCAACTGGCTGAACCGTACTTACCGCCGCAGCATCAGCAGCACGGTGCAGCGGCAGCTGGAGAGCTTCGACAGCCACCGGTGAGCCGCCGGCCAGGCCTGCCTGCTTTGAGACCTGGGGGTGCTCACTGTCCCGGAGGGCTGCTCCCAGGAGAAGGCCCAGGGAGAGGGGCTGGGAGCCACCCAGGAGGAACCGAGGGACTTCCAGATCCCCCTGGGCCCTCTCCCAGAGCATCCCTCCTTGTTCAGCGAGCCTTTGATGAGCACCTCTTATGTGTCGGGGGAGCAGGGTCAGTCCCTGGGGTCACCCTGCAAGTGTGCACGTCACCCGGGAAGAGTTGTCGGTTGTTGCTGCCTCTCCTTGCTTTCTGGGCCCGCTTTCTCCCTGGGTCCCAGACAACAAGCATTCACTGAGGGCCACACAGGCCCTGGGACAGCAGAGCAGGGCAGGTGTGGTAGATCAGAGGCGTGGTTTGAGGCAGTGATCCCGAGTGAGGGGCCTGTGGAAAGGGACTGTGTACAAGACCTTGGGGAAGCCAGAGGATTGGGAACAGGCCATTCTCTGTGTACAGTTAGCAGCAACCTGATAGACATTGAACCCAAGATCACAAAAAGTGATTGCAGGTGTGGAGTATGTCCCAGAGAAGGACAGAGAAGGAGTGAACAGAGGGTGGGGAGGTGTGTGGTCAGGAGGAGGAGCAGCAGTTAGCTGGGTGAAGAGATGGGCAGAGCATCTCAGGCAAAGGAAGCATCATGTGCAAAGGCCCCAGGGCTGCAGGGCATGGGGTGCATTCCCAGAACTGCAAGGGAAGGAGAGGAAGGAGGCCAGGAAGGTGGGCAGGCGCAGCAAGGCCTAGCCACCAGTCGGAGTGGGCAGGGTTAGACTTGATTCCCAGAGCAGCGAGAAGCCACAGGGAGGGTTTCAGCTGGGAGAGAAAGGCATAGAGGTGCGTGTTAAGAATTGCGGTGGTGGACGAGTCTGCGCAGAGCAGTGGAGGGTTGGGAGCAGGTAAGAGCTGTCGGCAGCTGGGTGTCACAGGCCTGACGGTAGGGGCGTGAATCCAACTCTGCTGACCCAAGGCCCTGCCCACAGGCCCTACTTCACCTACTGGCTGACCTTTGTCCACATCATCATCACGTTGCTGGTGATCGGCACGTATGGCATCGCTCCCGTGGGCTTTGCCCAGCACATCACCACCCAGCTGGTGCGTGGGGCTCGGGAAGGGGGTCTCCATCCTGGGAATCCTAGCCTCCCCTCCAAGAGGCATCCTTGTCTTGGGCTACCCGGTCCCTCCAAGGCACAGACCTGGCCCAGGCAGGAGGGGGCTCTGGGCTCTCCTCTGCCTTGCTTCTCGGCCCCTTCCTGGAAGCCCTTCCCTAGGACCAGGAAAGCCCTGACCCCGCCTCCTTCCACCACTGCACCAGGTGCTCAGGAACAAAGGTGTGTATGAGAGCGTGAAGTACATCCAGCAGGAGAACTTCTGGATCGGCCCCAGCTCGGTGAGGGGCCCAGGCGCGGAGGCATCTCAGCAGGGATCCCCCTGCCTCTGTCACCCCTAGCTGGGCAGAGAGGGGGGTTGTGTCTAACCTGGAAGCCCTGCTCAGCAGGAGCACCCTCGGGAGGAACACACCGGCCAGGTCTGGGCCTGAGCTCACAACCCTCACCCCGGCGGCCCCCTCCCCAGATCGACTTGATCCACCTGGGAGCCAAGTTCTCGCCTTGCATCCGGAAGGACCAACAGATCGAGCAGCTCGTGCTGCGGGAGCGAGACCTGGAGCGGGACTCGGGCTGCTGTGTCCAAAACGACCGTTCGGGCTGCATCCAGACCCAAAGGAAGGACTGCTCGGTGGGGGCCTGGGCCCTGAAGCCCCACCCAGCCCCCCGCGCCGTCCTGGCGCCGGCTCCACTGGGCCCAGCCTGGGGGAGGGGCCGGCAGGGGCGGTGTAAGCACACTGCGTCCATCCTTCCGCTGCCCTGCGTCCATCCTTCCGGGCTCACGCCCCCTCCCTGGCTTCACACGCCCCTCCCTGGCTTCACACGCCCCTCCCTGGCTTCACACGCCCCTCCCTGGCTTCACACCCCGCTCCCTGGCTTCACACACCCCTCCCCGGGTTCGTGCCCCCCCGACTCTGGGCTCGCGCCCCCTCCCTACGCTTGCGCTCCCCTCCCTGGGCTCGTGCCCCACTCCCTGGGCTCACAACCCCCTCCCTGGGCTCGCACCCCCTCCCTGGCCTCACACCCAATGTAGGCAGCCTGGCACAGGGAGGGTATCAACCTCCCCTGCCCCAGAGAAGTGAAAGCTAAGTCCTAGGAGTGTCAGTGAGGGGTGGAGGTCTGGGAGATGAGCCAGAGACCTGGACAGCAGGGAATGAGCCCCTGCCCTTGAGGGGCCCCTACCCATGTCCTTGTCCAGCCTGCGATGACCAGCCCCTCCCCATCCTCCAGGAGACTCTGGCCACTTTCGTCAAGTGGCAGGATGATACGGGGCCCCCCATGGACAAGTCTGATCTGGGCCAGAAGCGGACCTCTGGCGCTGTGTGCAACCAGGACCCCAGGTACCCAGGGCTGAGCTCTCTGAGAAGACGAGGCCGAGTGTCATGTAGTTGGTGCACCCATTGGGGTGCTGGCCAGTGGGCGTGGTCGGCTGACGGTGCTGGCCGGTGGGCATGGCAGGCTG
>NW_024070192.1:7855606-7859444 GCF_014754425.2 Oryx dammah | reverse complement strand
GCTGACGGTGCTGGCCGGTGGGCATGGCAGGCTGGGGGTGCTGGCTGGGGGGTGTGGTAGGCTGGGGGTGCTGGCCGGGGGGTGTGGTAGGCTGGGGGTGCTGGCTGAGGGGCGTGGCAGACTGGGGGTGCTGGCCAGGGGTGTGGCAGGCTGGGGGTGCCAAGGCCCCACATTTTGCCCCCTCCAATCTCTACTTCCAGAACCTGCGAGGAGCCGGCCTCTAGTGGTGCCCACATCTGGCCCGATGACATCACCAAGTGGCCGGTGAGTGTGTGGGGAGGAGAGCGGTCCAGGGAGGGCAGGGAGGCACCTGGCCGCCGCACAGCCCCATCCCCGCTCCGTGCCCCTCCCGGCAGATCTGCACAGAGCAGGCCAAGAGTAACCTCTCAGGCTTCCCGCACATGGACTGCCAGATCCGAGGCCGCCCGTGCTGCATCGGCACCAAGGGCAGGTGAGCCGGCCTGGACCCCGGGCCTGAGCCCCTGTGCTCCTCCTCTGCCGCTGTCGTCCGTGCCGCTCCGTCCATGCTGTGAGGGTCCCTGAAGAGGGCCACCCATCCTGCCAGCGATGCCTGCTGCGGCCAGGCGCTGGACACCAGGCGAGGGATTGGGACTCAGTCCCCTGACGTCCTCCGTTGCCTCCCTGTCCCCAGCTGTGAGATCACCACGCGCGAATACTGTGAGTTCATGCACGGCTATTTCCACGAGAAGGCCACGCTCTGCTCCCAGGTGAGGTGGGGCCCTGGGCACGGTGAGCAGCCTTCGCGCCCTCCCGCAGCAGGTGTCCAGTCCCAACCCCGCATATCAGGGCCTCCCATCTGGCCGGGTCCCGGGGACTGACCGCATGCGCTCGACCCAGGTGCACTGCTTGGACAAGGTGTGTGGACTGCTGCCCTTCCTCAATCCCGAGGTCCCCGATCAGTTCTACAGGCTCTGGCTGTCTCTATTCCTCCACGCTGGGTAAGAGGCCCCTCGCTGCCCAACCCCCAGGCCCCCATAGTGCCCGCCCACCTGGACCCCCGGAGGAAGGGCCCCTGAGCCAGGACACAACCTGCTGGGCCCCAGTGACCCCCAAGTGCCTGGCCGGTGGCCACGGGTGGAAGCCGATGCCCGTGTGTCCCCGCCCAGCGTGGTCCACTGCCTCGTGTCTGTGATCTTCCAAATGACCATCCTGCGTGACCTGGAGAAGCTGGCTGGCTGGCACCGCATCTCCATTATCTTCATCCTCAGCGGCATCACCGGCAACCTCGCCAGTGCCCTCTTCCTTCCGTACCGGGCAGAGGTGGGGAACTCGGGGCACTCTGGGGAGTAGGCGGGGTGGGACTAGCCCTGCCACTTCCTTCCCTGCCCCCCCGCCCCCACTACCCTACCTGGGTCAGCCAGAGGGATGCACAGCCCCTTCCGTGTCAGGCTCAACAGTCGATGGACAGCTAAACTGGGGGCTTCCTGGCCAGTTCCTTAGTCTGTCCCTGGGCACAAGGGAGCAGCAATGCCCCCAGGTCAGGTGTAGAGGTCACCTCCAGAAAGACCTTCCTGGACTGCCCCCACCCCCAGCCCCACTTCATTTCTCTCAGTGACCATGACCGCCTGCCAGCACGCCCCTTAGCTACAGGCGGGGCCGTGTGAAGTCGCCCTCGTGGGGCCGTTCTTGCCAAGAAAGCAGGGTTCGTTGGTCAGTTCCACCTCACGCTCCGGGCTGGTTCAGTGTCTGTCCCCGCCATGTGCGCTGCCCAGAGCAGGCTGACCTGTCCTGCTTGCTGTGCCCACTGTGCACTTCATAGTGTGTCTGCAGAAAGGGTGGGCGGAACGCGTCCAGCTGGGTTCCGGCAGCACTGGCTGCACCTCCCCCTGCCACCTTGGCCCTCAGCTTCGGGGTCCCCACCAGAGGGGCTCACGGACAGGATGACCTGGGTCCCAGGGCTCCAGCCTGGCTGTGCCCAGGGCTCCCCGCGGGCTCCCGCCCGGCACCTGGAACTGACCGTGTGCGCGCCCCGCCCGCCCGCCCCAGGTGGGCCCTGCAGGGTCACAGTTCGGCCTCCTGGCCTGCCTCTTCGTGGAGCTCTTCCAGAGCTGGCAGCTGCTGGAGCGGCCCTGGAAGGCCTTCCTGAACCTGTCGGCCATCATGCTGTTCCTCTTCACCTGCGGCCTCCTGCCCTGGATCGACAACATCGCCCACATCTTCGGCTTCCTCAGCGGGCTGCTGCTGGCCTTCGCCTTCCTGCCCTACATCACCTTCGGCACGAGCGACAAGTACCGCAAGCGCGCCCTCATCCTAGTGTCGCTGGTGGTCTTCGCCGGCCTCTTTGCCTCGCTGGTCATCTGGCTGTACGTCTACCCCATCCACTGGCCCTGGGTCGAGTACCTCACCTGCTTCCCCTTCACCAGCCGCTTCTGCGAGAAGTACGAGCTGGACCAGGTGCTACACTGACCACCTGCTGGGTGGCTGCTCCCACCCAGCTCGGAGGATGTGGGGACTGTTTCTGGACTGAGCTGTGCGCCTGCATAGCACCCCACCCACACCCCAGAGACCCCATGGAGCTGGCCCTGCTCCCAGGAGCTCCCTCCCCCAGGAGAGGCCAAGTCCGAGGGGAGACGCTCCTAAAGGCGGGCTTCCTGGGGAGCCGAGGCCCCCCCTTCCTCAGGCCTGGGCTGGGGGACACTCGGAGCCTGTGCCTCTCTGCAGCTTGGGGCCCAGGCCCTGACAGACCTCCACTGCCCGGCCGTCAGGACCCCTCCTGGTCTTGGGATGCTGCTCAGCCCCTACCTCCGGCTCTGCTGGTACGGTCCCCACTCCGCCCCATTACTGTGAGCTAGCTCCTCCTAGGGACGAGGCTGGGGTTCCTGCCAGGTTCCCAGCCCTGCCTGGCCATGGCCCCCTGCCTGTTGTCCCTCCCCTCTCTGCCCTGTGAGTCCATGCCCAGCTTCCATCAGCGGTCTGGTGAGCCTCCCCATTACGCTCCTGGACCAGACCTGGTGGGAGAGGCTTTGGCCATGGTCTGGGACAGAGAAGGAGCAAAGAGACACAGCTGGACTGGGAAGCTGAGAGCCTGGGCTGTTACCCAACAGAAGCTAAGCCCACCAGCCCACCCTAGGGCCTCCAGGCCCTCCCAGCCAGCCTTTCCCCTCAAGTTAGTTTTCAGCTTCCTGGGGCTGGACTGATGCCAACCAGCTCACCACCCTCTGCCTCACTTCTGCCAAGAAAGGGGCAGGGCCACCCTGTGGACCTGCACCCAGGGGTTGCCCAAGGTCAATCAGGACTTTTTTTTTTCACCAATTTATATCATGGTCCTAATTTTTTAAAGTAATGCTAACTTTGTATGGACAATGTCTGAAATGAATTAAATGATATTCTTTCAGATAAGACTAGCTTTTGACCTGGGGCCTCAATAAAATAAAAGCTGGAACTTTAGTGGTGGGGTGGCGGGGGTCAACCATGAGGAGCAGGGGTCAGGGGCATGACCCAGAGGAACCGTGGAAGCTTGGGGGACTTTCAAGGGATTTGTTAGGGGCAGAAACCAAGTTGGGGTCACCTGGAGGGTTTCAGGAGGTGCGCTGAGACGATGCTGGTAAATCCTTGGACTCCCGCGCTGCCCCAGCCCCAGCTGCTTGTAGAGATAGTTAGGGGTCTGGCTGGGCGGAGGGGAGGGCCGGCCTGGCAGAAGCAGTGCTGGAGGTGGGGGTGCAGCTATTGGACATTCACTGCACATCGCCCCAGCCCTTCACACCACACCCGACGGGGCACAAGCACGGTTACTGTGGGCAGGGAACCTGGGGCCCCTGGGGTGATGGGACAGCTGGGAGGTGGCCCCTGCCCTTCCCTCCCCCCGGCTGCCCCCACT